>NC_080101.1:20896153-21221153 GCF_950005125.1 Chionomys nivalis | reverse complement strand
AGTTTTGAAGACCCAAAGATGTTGGAGATACCAGAGCCTAGAATGTCTGCCAAGGAGAGCTGCTAGCAGGGAGTGGAAGCAGCCCAAGAGAGAGAAGCATGTTGCAGTCAACAAAGCTGAAAGAAGCTGGAGATCTGAAAAGTATCCTGATATTAAACATGGATATGCAGAGTCTGGAGTTTGCCTAGATGATTTTTTGGTCATCCTTTGAGCCAGTATTTCTTCAGGTTTGTAATTAAAAAAAAAAACCACTGTGAAGAGATGTCATGGCATGCTACAAGGCTCACATAGGAGGATAATTGGAAGAGGAGAGAGAAGGGGCAGAGAGGGGGACAGAGACATATCCCTGGAGACATGAGTGATGGAAGAGAAATAGAGAGGGGGAGAGAGAAAAAAGAGAGGGAGGAAGGGAGGGAGAGAGGAGAGGAGAGAGAGAGAGAGAGAGAGAGAGAGAGAGAGAGAGAGAGAGAGAGAGAGAGAGAGAAGAAGGAGAGGGAGGAGGAGGTGGAGAAGGAGGTGGAGGAGGAGAAGGAGGAGGAGGAGGAGGAGGAGGAGGAGGAGGAGGAGGAGGAGGAGGAGGAGGAGGAAGAAAAGGCCAACCATTTAAAAGGAAATGTAGCAAATGTGCACAGGAGGAGCTTTTAGTGGCTGCAGCAGAGGCCTATCCTGTCAGCACCCTAAAGGCAGATTAGGGCATATGCCTAAGTAACAACATTCACTACTGCACCAATGCTCCAGATATGGACTAATTGGTCAAATATGGTCCAAGTATGGACCAATGCTCCTTTTCCTAAGTTTTGGAATTGTAATGTATATCCTGTGCCTTTATATGTTGGAAGCATGTGATGTTTTTATTTTGATATTATGAATCAAAATAGGAGATTGTATGAATATAAGAAAAGACTTTGAACTTTAGACTTCTAAATAGTTTTGAGATTGTTAAAGACTATGGGGACTTTTGAAGTTGGGAATAATGTATTTTAACTAACTACATATATATTTTTTCGGATATAAGCCCTCTTCCAGATGTGGAATTTGCAAAAATCCTTTTCCATTCTATAGGCTGCCTTTTTGTCATATTGACTTTGTCCTTTACCTTACAAAAGCTCGTTAGCTTCATAAAGTCCTATATATTGATTTTTTGATCTTAGTGCCTGTGGTATTCGTGTTCTGTTCAGGAAGTTGTCACCTTCACCAATGTGTTCAAAGAAGTTGCCTCTTTCTCTTCTATCAAGTCCAGTGTATCTGTTTTTATATTTAGGTGTCTGAGCCACTTGAACTTGAGTCTTGTACAAGGTGATAAAATGGATCTGTTTGCATTCTTCTTCAGACATACAGTTAGACCAGCACCATTTATTGAAAATGCTTTCTTTTTTCCATTGTATATTTCTGACTTCTTTATCTAAAATTGGGGGTTCATAGGTGTGTGTGTGTGTGTGTGTGTGTGTGTGTGGATTTATTTCTGGGTCTTTGATTTTATTCCACTGATCAACATGTCTGTTTTTATGCTAATATCATATGACTTTTATTACTCAAGGTCTGGAGTAGAGATTGAAATCAGGAATGCTGATGCCTCTGGGAGTTCTTTTGTTGTACAGGAATGTTTTAGCTTGCTGGGTTTTTTGTTATTCTATATGAAGTTGAATATGCATATTTTATAATTTTTGTGGCTATTGTGAAAGGTGTTCTTTTTTTTTTTTTGTTTTTTCGAGACAGGGTTTTTCTGTGGTTTTGGAGCCTCCCCTGGAACTAGCTCTTGTAGACCAGGCTGGTCTCAAACTCACAGAGATCCGCCTGCCTCTGCCTCCCGAGTGCTGGCATTAAAGGCGTGCGCCACCACCGCCCAGCCAGTGAAAGGTGTTCTTTTCCGATTTCTTTCAGCCCATTTGTCATTTATATATAGTATGGATAGTTTTTTGAGATAATCTTATATCAAGCCACTTGACTGAAAGTGTTTGTCAACTGTAGGAGCTCCCTAGTAGAATATTTAGTGTCACTTACAGAAACTATTATATCATCTGCAAATAATCACACTTTGACTTCTTTACAAATTGTTTCCCCTTAAACTCCTTGGGGTGTTTTATTATTCTAGCTAGAACTTCAAGTACTATATTGAAGAGAAATGGAGAGAGTGGACAGCCTTGTCTTGTTCTTGATTTCAGTGGAATAGCTTTAAGTTTCTCTCCATTTATTTGATGTTGGCTGTCAGCTTGCTGTGATTAGGCTAGTTCTTTGCCTTCCTAATTTCTCTAAGATTTTTTGGGTGCAGGATTTTGTCAAAGGCTTTTACAGTATCTAATGAGATCATCATATTTTTTATCTCTGGAATTTATATGGTGGATTACACTGACTGATGTTCATATGATGAAACATACCTGCATCTTTGGAATGATGCCTAATTGATCATGGTGGATGAACTTTTCGATGTGTTCTTGGTTTGTGTTTGCTTGTATTTTATTGGATATTTTTGCATGAATGTTCACGAGGGAGATTGATTTGTTTGTTGAGTCTTTTTTGGTTTGGACATCAGGGTGATTGTGGCTTCATAAAATGGATTTGGAGATGTTCCTTCTGTTTCTTTTTGGTGGACTAATTTAAGGAATATTGGTGTTAGTCTTTACAAGTCTGGTAGAATTCTGCTCTAAATCTGTTTGGGTTTATATTGGTTGAGTGTTTTTTAATGACTGCTTCTTTTTCCTTAGGGGTTACAGTCTATTTAAATTGTATATCTGATTAGCATTTAACTTTAGTAAGTGCTATCTATCAATGAAATTATTCGTTTCTTTTAGATTTTCTAATTTTGTGGAATATAACATTTCAAAGTATAGCTTAGTGATTCCTTGGATTTCCTTGGTGTCTGCTTATGTCTGCCTTTTTATTTCTGATTTTATTAATTTAAATATTCTTTCTGTGTGTTTTAGTTAGTTTGGATGAGAGTTTTTCTACATTGTTGATTTTTCCAAACAACTATCTGTTTCATTGATTCTTTGTATTATTCTTTGTTTCTGTTTTATTGATTTTGGTTCTCAGTTTGATTATTCCCCATCATTTACTCCTCTTGGGTATATTCACTTTCTTTTTGTTTCAGGTATGCTGCTAAGTTACTCCAGTGAGTGCTATGAACTTTCTCTTAGTACCATTTTTACTGTGTCCCATAAGTTTGAATTTGTTGTGTATTCATTTTCATTGAATTCTATAAAGTCTTCTATTACTTTATTTCTGTCTTTCCCTAGTAGTCATTTAGTAGAGAGTTGTTCAGTTTCCTTGAGTTTGTAGGCTTTATGTTGCTTCTATAATTGAAATCCAATTTTAATCT
This sequence comes from Chionomys nivalis, assembly GCF_950005125.1. Lineage (NCBI taxonomy): Eukaryota > Metazoa > Chordata > Mammalia > Rodentia > Cricetidae > Chionomys > Chionomys nivalis. The sequence continues at coordinate 21,217,837 of NC_080101.1, read as the reverse complement.
GTGGTGGTCTGTAGGATGCATGGGGTTATTTCAATTTTCTTGTATCTTCTAATATTTGCTTTATGAGCAATATGTGGTCACTTTTGGAGAAACTTCCATAGATTACAAGAAGAAGGTATATTCTTTTTTGTTTGGGTAAAATGTTCTGTAGATACCTATTAGGTCCATTTGTTTTATATTTGTATTTAGGACCATTTTGGTTTATATATTTGGTTTATACTCCATTTGGTCTGTTAGCTCCAGTATTTATCTTTTTATTCTGTGGCAGGATGACCTATCCATTGATGAGAATGGGATATTGAAGACTCACACAATCAGTATGTGTGGGTTGATGTCTTATTTAAACTTTAGTAATGTTTCTTTTACAAATTTGAGTGCCCTTGTGTTCTGGGGATAGATGTTAAGAATTGACATGTCATTTTCTTCCAGAATTTTTCCTTCAGCTAGTATGAAGTTAGTGTGGGAAGTCCTTCTGTATATGTGTTGCTTTTATTGGTTAATGAATAAAGAATCTGCCTTGGCCTGTGATAGGGCAGAGTAGAGCTAGGCAGCGAAAACTAAACTGAATGCTGGGAGAAAGGAGGTGGAGTCAGAAAGACACCTTTGAGAACAGATGGGCCAGAACCTTGGTGTTAAGCCCCAGCCATGTGGTGATGCAAAGATTAATAGAAATGGGTTAAATTAAGATGTAGGACCTAGCCAATAAGAAGCTAGAGCTAATAGGTGAAGCAGAGATTTAATTAATACAGTTTCTGTATGGTTATTGCTATAGGAATTCCTCCGACCAATAGCCTTTAATTTACCCGCCTACTTGGGCAAGGACTCTTATACTATATATGCTGATGTAAAAAATATGCCTCTTTTCCAGCTGTGGGATTCAGTTGCTGTTCCTCATTCCAGCAGAGGATTGTGATCTGTGAGTCTACCCATAATAAATAATGTTTCATTATACTCAATTCTGAGCTAGTGTGGGATTTGTATGTGTGTGTGTGTGTGTGTATGTGTCCTTCTTCAGTTAGTTCAGGGCTGAGCAGTTGGCAACAAACAAGTGGCCTTTTACAACTTGAAGGATCTTTTTCTACCTCTTTTGATTATTTTTGTTTTGGTGTGGCCAAAACTTGACAATGGGATATCCACTCAAGTTGGGAGTATGGACAAGGGAAGGGGGAGGGGTGTGGAGACATGATAGAAAATTGTGTCTGTGGAAACTGATGGTGTGGGAGAATTCCACTGGTGGGCTGCCAACCTGTTCCTCAGGTTGGTGTGCACTATACGTGAGCAGTGGATGCCTGTCTGGCTTGTTTTACTTTTCATTTTTAAATACAAGAACGTTTTTCTCATCTTCTGACAGTTATTTGTCTTCCATCTTTTCACCAGGTTTTGAGAATCTTTGATTCATATTTATTAATTTCCCTCAGGGTAAACTTCCTGGTTCAATTTTTATCATTGAAAAACAGACAGTTTCATGTGATCAGTTCATTCATACAACTTATCATCTTAGTTGTTTTTTTAATTCTGCTTTTATGGTAGAAACCAAGCAAATTTGAATTACCTTAAAATTAGTGACAGAACTAATAAAATGTTTATTAAATTGAATTTGTGAATCAATCAATAATCATCTATATAGTCAATAATTGCCCAGGGACATACTATTCTTTGCCATTCATATTAGCAGTTCAGCACACACTAACATTTCTCATGTAGAAGTGTCAATAATGAAGGCTACAATGAAGTAATAGATATTAGAGTTGCTTTTAAACCCCAAACAGACGTAAAGCTGTTAGTGTCAAGGCTTTTTTTTATATTTGAGTGAATATGTGAATTGGGTATATTCTTTTTCAAACTGAAATCTGAACAAAATGTCTTCTGATTTGAGTTAATTTATGATGGGGGTATCATATATAACAAATGAGTAAAATAAATGAAAAACCACCTTGTATCTAATTGGAGTGGCAGTTCCATTATAAATCAGTGATTCTTTAAAATTATGACATATGTCAAAACTACCACATGACCAGAAAAAAAATACTAGATAATGTTGATCAAATTAATGAAAAATATAATGGGCACGGTTTCATAAAATAAAAAATGATCTGGGCTGTGGAAACCAACATTCCTGTTTCAGTAACTTAAAATATATTTATTTTTTCACAATGGTTCAACTAATGACTTAATCCAAGAATCAGGTTTTGTAGGTATTGTCTGTCCATCTATTCTTGTTTCTGGTCACTCTCATATGTATTATGGGGATTGGAAGTTGAGAACTCCCTGGAGTCGGTCTATTGCTTTATCTCAGAAGGAATACTTGTAACTACATATGGCACTTGATTTCACAAAACTAGTCTCACAATTCTTAACTTCAAGGAAGATTAGGATGTGTGGCAACAGAAACTGAATAGTTGGTTAGCATGAGTGTGTCTTTCCCATTTTTTTTCCTTATTTAACAAAGCTTAACTGAATTAAAAATGAGTGAATGAAGACATAATGATTGAGTCACATTTACCATGGCCCAGTGACTGATATTTGATGGTGACAAGCAAATTCCCATCCCCTATGACTGGTATATTTAGGTAATTAGAAGTTTTTGTTTGTTTCCTCAAAGTTGGTTTCTAGGTTATTCAGTCTTACCTTTTCTTAGTTTCTACATTCTCACCCTTTTCAACAGTACAAGTGTATAATGATACTGACATTTTTCATCAATAGTTAACTATCTTTAAAGAGTTGCTCTGCATGAATCATCTGCTTTAATGATGTTCACTTTTATCCTTCTTCATTCAAAGCCTATTATGAAATGCAATAACACAGAAGCCAAACAGCATCAAGGCTTCTTTGATGACTGCATTCATAAGAGAAAATTGACTCTGTCATTTCATCCTTCAGGTTCAGATCAGTTTAAAAAAGAGACTTTCAAACTTGGCTTCTTAAAGTCTTTAGACACAAACCAATTTGCATTTCTAGACAGAAAGTACCTGAAACACTTCTTTTTTAATAATTAATTTTTTAAGTGAAATCAAGAATATTTCTTAAGGACAAATAAAAGATGTGTTACAGGGAGAGCAAAGAGCAGGTAAGATTGAATATAACATAAAATGAAAGCAATACTAATTGAGCTGTTAAACCCAGAGTGAAAGGGATATTAAAAATTTCCTTTTTGCAACTGTGCAGGCCAGCATATAAGGAAAGTAAAAGTCAGTTTATTTACAAGTCTAGACTTCTTGAATCTTTGCAAATCTCTGAGGCTAATAGTAGTTAATTACAAGATTTCAAAAACTGGCATTATATCATGAATTTCCTATAAAAGTATATAAACTAACAAAATAAAATTAGTTGCTTTCAAACATTGTTACTGCCTCGGTTGGAAATTGTTCATCTCCCAGGGCTTCATTGTTGGACATGTGGTCCTTAGCATGAATGAGAACTGTGCAGTGCTTACAAAGGTCCTTTGGCCATTGGTGATGCGTCTGTGGAAAGCATTAATTTAATTTCCATAAGTCATTAATCTCTTTATGAGTTCCTATGACTCCATGATCTTCTACACGTTATCCATGTAATGCTGCTGCTGCAACAACATCTGTTATGAGGTCCATATCAGAGCCAAGGTAGCACCAGTAATGGAGATTTACTTTTGCATAACTATAAGCTAAATAAAATATCTTTGTCTAAAAAGTAACCAGAGTCACTTGTAATGGTTCCTTTGGGAAATAATTCTGAATATCCCTCATATCGGAGCCATGTAACTACACATCACAGTTTTTAGAATCAGCAGAATGGCATATGGAAAATATGTAATACATTCTGAGTGGCGACCTCATCATGATCTTTGACTTGGAAACTTAAAACTATAGTTTATTATGATAAACTATGTTATTAATGGGTTTAAAATTTTATATATCCAATCTTGATAGGAGCTTTTATTAGTTGGTATGCAAGTGATCTTTCCTGTTTTGGCAGCTGATTTTCAGAAAAAGCGTTAATTCAAATAGAACAAATAAAAATTTACAGCTTTCTTCTAACCCAAATTGAAACTGTAAAAGACAAGAAAGGGAAAAACATGAATTATTACAGAAATAAATAATCTTCACATCACTTTCCCTTAAAGGAAAATAAATAAAACCAAAGGCTAGGTAGGAAGTTAGAAAATGCGTTTAAAAGCCATAATCTACCAGGTTTTCCTTGTATCTTATTTCAGAGACATAATTAACATTTTTCATATTTGTTATATAGCATTGCTAAATTATTTCAATTTCTTGGGCAACATCATTATTCATTTTTCGATATCTGTAGACTTTTAATACAGATATATGTTTTGTTAATACCTTTAAGATGAATTTACCATAGGGACAGGAGGATGCATAGTGATAAGCATTTGTTTATGAAAGGCTTATATCCTGAGTTCATGATTTGAAGTTCTGAAGTTGATAAATATTGATATTTTTTATGTGTGTAAAATATATAATCATGAGTTGTTGGTGAAAGACCTTGCGTTTAGCTTACAACCCTCTAGAGGCGGGGGAATTAAAAGTAAAGGACCCTGTGTTGGTGAAGGAAAGAGTTTTCCTTTTTCAGCCTATGGAAAACAACAGGGTGTTCACAGATATGGACTTGGTTTAACTTGGCAGGTCATGAAAGGGGGTGAGAAACCTGGAGGAGCAGGGGAGGGAGGAAAGTGATAACAAAGAGTATGAAGTGAGAGAATCAGAATGCATTATATACATGTATGAATTGCCAAAACAAATTTAAGTTTTTAAATTTTTTTTTCTTTTTTAAAAAAGAAAACAAACTATCTTTCTTCATTTTTCATACCAATCCCAGTTTTCACTCCCTCCCCTCCTCCCATTTCTTCCACTTCCCCTCTCCACTCCCTATCCACTCCTCAGTGATTTAAGGTATATTGCTTGGGGAAGATCCAAGGCCCTCTCTACTATATCTAGGCTAAGGAAGATATCCATCCAAAGAGAATGGGTACTCCAAAAGCCTGTACAAGCAGTAGGAATAAATCCTGGTGCCACTGCAGTATGAAATCCAGAGAATCATTAGGTCATGCTACAAAAATCCTGTATTCCACAAAATTGGTAAATAAATTTAATTTTTAAAAATTCAAGAAAGAAAAGATTCCAAATGTTTTTCTTTTAATATCCTAGAACTGGCAAAATGCTATAAGCTAGGAGGGTCAGAAAAATGGAAAATTATTTTATCATTATTCTGAATATTAGAATGACAAATTGTCAAATTATCGACTGAGTCATGCTACTTCTGAAGTATTTACATAAAAATATGCACAAGATTTTTCTTTAAGTTATTCCATTTGTAGGCCTTCCAAGGCTCATGGAATGCCTATATCTTTTCATACCATCTATCCTGTGTAGGAATGTCTCATTGTATAATTTCAAAAAGCAATGAGATCCATCCCATTTCTCTAGGAGTACACTGTAAACTAGTATATATCACACTAATATGTCTAATTACATGCTCACTATTCTGTTTCCACATAAAATTGTGTCTAGAATATGAACATTAATTTTGAAGAGAGACTTAATCTATGATATTACGTATAATCAGAGCTGTAAAAATGATGTGTTAATTGAAAGCCAAAGTATCTTCATTTTATAAAGCAACTCTCTTACTTTCTATATGAGGCCATTGATGCGAGAAAACTTGTCTGAAGTCAATTTCTTACAGACTGAGCTCACATATTTGGTAGCTCTTAGCCAGCACCACACTCTACTCATTTTTGGCACTTAGAGGCCTACTTGTGTTTGAGTAAGACATGAACAAGGTCCTCACTGGGGAATCCTAGGCAACAATTTTAATGCTACCATCCCTGATGCTGTAGCGCGCCAAGGCGCTCTGTGCGCCAGGCGCTCTGCGCACCACGGCGCTGTCAGCTGTCATGTTCTCAGGGTCTGGCACTAAGCCCGTTGCCCCCATTTGCTCGTTGTCCCTAGTAGTAAACAACTTCTGCGCAGGCTCGCTACCGGCCCAAGAGTGGTTTGAATTCCACCTATCAATTGCTCACACGTCTTGCTCACATGATCGCGTCAGTGTGGGCCGAGCCAATCAAGCAATGACACATCATAGATGAACCAGGCGCTGTATATATTCCCCCGCGTGGTCGGGCTCGGGGTCTTTTTGCCTCCATCTTATCTTCAGACTTCTGCGCTCCAATAAAGTACGTTCCAAGAAGAATCCTGTTGTGGTCATCTTCTCTGCTAGCAGAGTTGCGCGCCACATGATGCCAGGAAGCTGAACAATTCTGCAAACTCCTTATGTTGCACCTATGTCATATCATGTCTTGCATTTGTCATTTCATGAGACATGATCAGAAAGAAGCATTAGTTATGTAATATTGAAGAACACCATTTAGCCAAAAGCATTGTTTCTCTTTTACAACCAAGTAATCTCTTGTCTTTTTAACATTCAGCAGCCTAGGAACTTCCTCCAATGTTGGTCATCTCTTAGGCATTTGATTCACTATTCCTGTTAGGTAACATCTGGTAAGAGTGTAAGCATCCCTTGTCCCAAGGTTCACCAATCCACATTCGTTTTCAAAAATAACAAGAAAGGACACCTGCAATATTACCCTTGTGACAGGAATTTGTTTAAGTTTGTTAAGAAATTCCATAAACCTCATTTCTTTTGCCTAAAACAAACGGCAATGAAAATATATTTATCCAGATTGGATACTTTGAATGAATAAATTGTCCTTTTCATGCAAAAAGCCATTTTATTCTCTCTCTCTCTCTTTTTTTTTTTTTTTTTTTTTTTGGTTTTTCGAGACAGGGTTTCTCTGTGGTTTTGGAGCCTGTCCTGGAACTAGCTCTTGTAGACCAGGCTGGTCTCGAACTCACAGAGATTCGCCTGCCTCTGCCTCCCCAGTGCTGGGATTAAAGGCGTGCGCCACCACCGCCCGGCTCCATTTTATTCTCTTTAACATGTTGTTTTGTTATCAGGACATCCCTGACTCTTCTGCCATTTTTGACTGGTGTGATACAAGGCTTAATAGCAAGCTGTTGTGGCCCTTCATGTGTGAAAAGAATATATTTCCCATGTCTGTTCTTATTTGCCCCTGGTTCCCCACTGATGCCCACTGATGCTGTTCCTTCCTTTTCCTTCGTTCCAACATGATTAAATGAATATTTTTGAATACTTTTCAAATTGGCTGCATTCTGTTCATAGAGAATGTATGTTCATCTTTGGAAAATATCAAAACAATTTCTTTTGAATTTTTAAATCAATTTCATTTCCTATAAGCAATCTACATAAATTGTTGTTCTTCTGGTCTTAGAAATCTCAATTCTTTCCTCACCAAATGGTGACACATGATGCTTTACTGCTTGCATTTTCATTTTCTTCATTACCAGGGAATATTGGTTTAAATTCATTCATTCCCTTAATAGACATGTCTTTTCTGTGTTCTGTTATACTTAAAATTCAAAGTGTAATCAAGAGACAATATAAATAATCACAAAATATTTATTAAACAATACGATTTAATATGTTGGTTGCCATGGTAGCTTTCAGGAAGATGACAGAGGAAATATAGAGAGAAGGGCACATTTACAGACATTTCTGAATTACTATTCTAGTCACTAGATTAGATTGTGGTTTCATGTAAAAGCAAATGTATTATTAAGAAAATGAATAATTCAGATAAATAAATGAATGCAGAAAATCTAGAAGGTTATGAAACATCCAAGATACTATTATACTGTGAAGCAAGACTTGGATTAATCCAGTCTTATATACTTAATTTCAATGGAAAACGATTTGACACAGTATATGTGGCAGACATCTAGATCATGAAAGAAAAGACGCAATCATTTAAATGAGCAATGATAGATCATTCACAAAGTGTATGTCAGAGTGATCTTCGAAGGAAACCAAAGATGTTCTCAGTGCAGTGACGGGGGACTTATTAGGAGGACAAGGCAGAGACATCTTGAAGATCCAAAGGATCAGGGAGATTGCTGGGATATTCTGTTTTCTAGTAGTGCCAGAAGCTACACTCATAATCTTTCTCCAGAATGCTTTCCTAAGTAGGAGATAAACAAGGATAATAGTAACGACATGTTAAAACAGAAGGGGTGGTGACGGGAACAGAAGTCCTCAAACCTACACAAATTACTACAGGCCCTTAAAGAATGCCGAGAACTGGAAAAATATTCTTGTCCAGGAAAGACGACTCAAATTTGTTATCTAATACCAAATGGTTAGCCATGAAAATATACATACAGGTAAAATTATACAAAACAAGCAGATTTTATTTATGTATTTAGTAATGTATACTTATATGCATGTACATGTATGTATGCAACAACAGTTATTGTAAAATATACCATTAATTTGAAAGAGAGCAAGATATGTATGGGTCTTTCTGGAGGGAGGAAAGGGAAGGAGGAAATAATTTAATTATATTATAATCTCAAAAAGTAAGCAAAAATAAAAATTATAAAGCCAAGCATCCAGTTAAAGAAAGATAACAGGATAGACTCCAAAATGCAGTAGTGAGAATCTTTATTAGGCATGATGATGACTTCTGTTCTTTCATCCCATCTCCCACAGATGGCACCTGCTAAACTCTTCACATCTTAACTGCAAAGTTAAAGTTTTGATAGTCCTCAAACAGTTTCTATAGTATTGCTTATCCTGAGCTGCTGTTGTTAATATATCGTCACAGTTAGTTTCTGATAATGTTATTGCACATGGAGTACCAGGAGACACCTCAGAGATATTTTTGGTTCTAAATATGGTTCTCACTTCCTTTGCTCTGGGGGAAAATTCCCATTTTCCCTGCTACTCCCTCTTTCTTCTTTACTGGTCATCAGCACAAGGACTCTGTGTGACTTGAAAACATTTTTGATTTTCAATTTGTCAGAATGATCACTCTGTATTCTGACAAGTAGGTTTTTCTTAGATCAGTTCAAAGTTTCCACTAGTGAATTAGTTATTACAAAAATGAGAATGTTCATTCTTCTTATTAAATTCTTTGTTGAATGACTGATAAGAGTATACCATTAAGTATGTTTCTCCTTTGGTCTCAGAAATCCCTTTTCTTTAACTACAAGAGACAAGTGAATTCTTCCAGCTTCCTCAGAAGATTTTTATTTCTACGGGCACATAAAGAGCTTCAGTTTTCTCATTTCTTTTTTCCATTCTCGTTTTCCTCTATCTTGTTCTTTCTCTTTTCTTTCCTTTCTACGTGGGTGGATAACTAGATAAGTCTGCAAGTACTGTTATTATGGTAGATATTAACCAACAGTCATTTGACCTCTTTACACCTTGCTCTCTCCTTTGAATTTTCCCAATGTCATCAGTGTTAATTATAAAAACATTTAGTGATACCAGTTACTAATATTTCCTTTTCACTTTCCAATAAATGGGTACTTTTTATATTAAATTTTTTCTTTCTAGGACTTATCATGGTACAGCTTATTGTGTCCATCAGGTTTCCATCAATAAATAAAGCACAAAGAGAATTTCTGGAACAAATATTACTATAGACTAATGAAAATTGTTAGGCATCATATTATAGCACACTAGGGTAGTTTCATTACTATATTGAAATATCAGAGTCATAGAGAAGATTTCAATTGCAGATGACAATGCTTACTGCAGAGACTCACAACAGTAAAAGTGGTCAAAATAACGATTAATGAGCACTCTGATCTAAAGATGACATCTACACCCCATAGTCCAAGTCTTACAGAATATCGACAGAGAGAGAACACACAAATAAATAAGATCAGAAATGAAAAGGGGGACCTAACCACAGACACAGAGGAAATTCAGAGAATCATTAGTTCTTACTACAACAGCCTGTATGCCACAAAACTGGAAAATGCAAAAGAAATGGACACTTTTTTAGATAAGTACCATATACCAAACCTAAACCAAGACCAGGTGAACGATCTAAATAGACCTGTTAGTCGCGAAGAATTAGAAACAGTTATCAAAAATCTCCTTTCCAAAAAAAGCCCAGGACCAGATGGTTTCAATGCAGAATTCTACCAGAACTTCCAAGAAGAGCTAATACCTATACTCCTTAATGTATTTCACAATATAGAAACAGAAGAGTCATTGCCAAATTCCTTTTATGAAGCTACAGTTACCCTGATACCAAAACCACACAAAGACCCAACCAAGAAAGAGAATTACAGGCCTATCTCACTCATGAACATCGACGCAAAAATTCTCAATAAAATACTGGCAAACAGAATATCTTGAAAGAAGTATAGAAAGCAATAAAGAGCTGAAGGATGGAAACCAAGGCCATGAAATACTGTCTTCTAGGCATGACAAGGGCATTGCACTTAAGAAATCATAGAGGGTATGGTTGCTTGTACATAAAATACATAAAATTTTACTTGCCAATATTCCATCATGAATGTAAGGGTGTCTCATATGCCCCATCTCTAACTGAGGATCTATCTGCAGTCAATTGTTGCAAAATAGAGAAATAGTTTTTCATTGCTTGGGCCAGTGTATATGCTGCAGGAATTAACCCCTCAAACATGCTGCATACAAGCAACCTAATCAAATTCAATGGTTCACTGAAAAATTACATGAAAGTGAGAAATTATTTGTTGAGAAAGCAAAAGGTTTGATAAGAAGCGGGAGAGGGAAAATAGAGGGCAATAGATGGTGATAATGATAAAAGTGTAGCATACATGTATAAAATGAACAAGAATAAGACCTTAGAAGACACATCTAATATAGGCTAACATTATATATATATAAAAAAAAGAGGTTTACTTAGGTCCATATAGATTTGGCACGGTTAAGGCATTGTGTAGTCACTAGCTTGGCTCTTGTGATGATATCATTTTAGATGGCAAGAGTATATGAGAAAGCTATCAGTTTCTCAAAACAAGAAGCCTAAAAATCATGAAGATATAAGAAGACCTTTCAAGAAATCCCCTAACAACTCGAGGACTTCCAACTGAAGACCCTAACTTTTAAATAGTTTATCATCTCGCATTGCCTTATAAAGGGTCAAGACTCTACTACATGACATTTTCTTGAGCAAACAGCATACAACCAGGACTTGAAAAGTTAAAAGAGAATTATGCATTGCTCCAAGCCTAACCAAAGTAGAGACCCATGAACATTTCTAAGCTTAAAATGCATTGAGGCAAGAATCATTTATTGGAACTCAGAGAAAAGAATAGCTGACTAGAGGTAGGAGACCAAGCAATATGATATCTAGTGAGACATAATAATGGAGAGAGAGAGAGAAAGAGAGAGAGAGAGAGAGAGAGAGAGAGAGAGAGAGAGAGAGAGAGAGAGAAAGAGAGGGAGAGAAGCAGACAAACATACATACATACAGACAGATAGACAGACAGAGAAGGAGACAGACAGACAGAAAGACAGAGCTGTCAAGACCTGAATTTTTCTGTGTATTTTGATCTCTTGTAGTTCTCCACTGGACGAACTGGAAGCCTTAAAACTAGATCCAAGGAGACAAAGTTCCTATAAATCAGATTCCAAGGAGCATAGCAATATGGACAGTGATTGAATGTTTTCAGTATGGGAAAATGAGAAAAAGGATGCATCACATAAATGAAATAAGCAACGACATTCAATCTCTAAAAATACCCCCAGAAAAAGTACTTAAATATATGGAATTAGTATATTATATTCGTAATTTACAAAATGAATTACAAAATGGAAAATAATTAAGATGAATATAGATAAGTAGGCCACAAAGCTTAGAGAACAGACAATTATCTAGATGGGAAGATAAAGGATTCTAGATGAGGGCTCTCCAAAGATCAGAAAAGAAAATCATTCAACTAACAACTAACAGAATTCTGGATGCTTTCATTCAATATGGAAATATTTGTGGTTGGGTTCAGAAGAAATCAAGAAATAAACATCTTTCCAAGTGAAGTCCATTTATTGAATTCCTAAGCTATTTCAGATAATTGTTTGATTTCTTATTTTTAAAATAAAATGCATCAGTATTTAATATTAACTCAAGGATATAGAAAGCTGTATAGATGCTCCCAAGATCTACATGCAGCAGTAGAAAATGGACACAGGACAGAGGGAGAAAGGGGGGGGGGATTACAAAATTACTTTCAATGTAACCTATAACCAACAGAAGAAAATTTTCCTGTGAATTCTATGAAAGCAATCATTGTTTCTCAAATTTTGGTGAATGACATATATCAGTACACCATTAATTAGATAATTACTAAGGAACAAGGGAGCATCCTTGCTTTATGCTAAAGTTTGTAGTCTGTGTTCCAACACTTCTCTGAAACTCACCAAAAGTTGTGTGCTACAAGAAGTTAATCAGATTGGAAGGTTTCATTTGCCTTGGTCTGTTCTTATAAAAAGGTTCAAACTCTAGATAAAGAGAGCAATATGTAATCAAGGAGTTGAGTGTTCAATGTTATGAAGAGAGATGAAAACAAAAGACTTGGAAGATTGTGTTTCCTACCAGGAGACCTGGAGTGGAAGAAACAGGATGAGAGAGAATAAGAATTAGTGGCAGCAAATGAAATGGCAAGCAAATCAAGACTCTGTTTAATTCACATTTTCCTTTGCAGTTCTTCTTCACTAATATGTTATGGAAATCACTTAAATATGTTTTCAAGTCAATTTTCTTCCTCACATCCCTTTGGTAGAGGCTGTTTTCTTCCCTCTCCAGGAGCACAGCTCTTCTTGGATTAAGAAGCAGCTCTCTTCCAACAGTGCTTATTTCATATATTTCAACTAGTTTATGAAGTACGTGCTCTTATTTATTTTCCTGGCAGTATTTGCTCCTCCGTTTTTCCATTGATTTTCAAAAGAGAAGTTATATGCTAGTCATTTCATTACTTTTCTTCCTTTTGGCATTAAGCCTTAAGAAATGTTTTTGCATTAATCTGGAAGGGAAGCTTCACACTTCATTTAGTAACTACACATTAAAAATAAATTTTCATTTTCTACTGCTGAGTGTCGACCAACACAAATCTTCCATTAGAATGAAAATCCTCTGCTTAATTCCCAAGAGCATCCATAAAGCTTTCTCTATCTTTGCTTTAATATTAAATACAGAGGCATTTTATTTTAGAAATAAGAACAGCTTTTTTTCTGCTTTCTGTTTATTATCAAAATCTAAGAGACTTCTCTTCTTGTTTATTTATTATAATCTTTCTGTTCACCCAATTGCAAATCTAGGCAGGTGCTGAAAAAATGTTCCTATAGTTTATTTGTCATCTATATAACTGTAAATATGAACATAATAAATATAAATAAAAGTATTTCTTATTGTCTTATTATGTATGATATCATAAAAACATAATGATAAATTGACTAAGCGTAGTACCTGTACTTAAGAAGCTTTAATCTTTAGGTTGTTAATATAGATTATTTTTCAAAAACAAACCAATTTATATGTTTTATCTTCCTTAATATTGTTCCCTATTTACTATGTTTAATTATATGCCAAGCAAAGCAATTTTGGTGGCTATAATATATTTTTGTGGTCTTTTAAAATAGATTAAATCCACATAGCTAATACTATGAGAATTAGCTAAAGTTAAGAGCCAGAATGCATTTCCTATAACACACATACATTTTACCCTTACACTCACACAGGACAGGGCCTTCTATAATCTGGCACGATAGTCTCTTGCTTTCTTTGGTCGATCTCCCTTTGAAGAAAAAAAAATATATATGTATACACACACACACACACACACACATATATATATGTTTGGCTAAGGGTACTCTGAAAAAACAAATCTTGTCAGTTTTGTTATTCACTTTGCCTCATTTTAAAATTTTCTTCTTTCTTTTTCCTGCTCCCTCCCCCTAGTTTCTCTCTTCTTCCTCTCTTCCTCTTTAATTCTCCTTTTTCTTCTCTTCTTACTCACTTTCCTTTGTTATTTGCCTTTGTTTTGGGAATGCTGGGGGGTCAAACCAAGGGCCTAGCATTTACTAGACAAGGGCTTTATCGCTGAAATATATTCTCAACCTCTTCCACTAATAAAATATCTTCTAAGGGTCAAAGGGAAACCATGGAATTTTAGTCATTCATTGTGATTCCAGAAAATACTATGGGAGTTTCCAAGGGCGAGAATCAAGTACACAGCTCTACTTTACTGCAACATCTATAACCATGACAAATATAATCATGGAGAAATATGCATAAAGTGTAAGTAGTGGCACTTACCTGTCTGCGGCATCCAAGAGCAGTCTAATTGGACCTAAAGCCCACTTATCAGTAGGGTAATCATGCCTGGATCTGAAAACCTAGCCAGCAATGGGATTAGTTACATTGTGGAGGTTAGAAAAGAATTAATTACTACCATTCAATTAGAGCAGTATAATTCCTTACTATAGTCTATATCTAATATTTACACACACAGTTTACTGTAGCTACTACCCTTCTCCTAAGAGGCCTCTCTTTACAGGAAATGGAGACTGTCATAGAAACCACAAATGAACACCATGCAGAGAATCACAGATGGTTGATCACTCCCAACCAATGGACATATCTACAACACAAGTCCTTCATTTAGGGTTCAGGAACAATCACTGAAGAGAAGTAGGAAAGACTGAGAGCCAGTTTGCCAGGAAATCAGCTCTAAATCAGTCTTTCCTAGAAGTGGGTGCATATGTAGTACTTGAATAATGGCAGCATCAGTAGATATGTTAATGTAGAAAAAGGAAACCCTCTGTGGGCCACATCCCTAGGAAAAAGTAGGCAACTAATGGCTGTTCAGAATTAGTCTCTCCAGGAATGAACTTCCTTATTGGTTGTTCAATTAGAGTGATCATTTTAAATCACAGACACATAAAAAGCAAAATAGACTCATCAAAATACATTTTTATATATTTGTGCATACACATCTCTCTCTCTCTCTCACACACACACAAATATATATATATTTACATATATAATAGCATTTTAAAAAATTCTATGAGTCCAGGTGGTGGTGATACATGCCTTTAATTACAGCACTCGGGAGGCAGAGGCAGGTGAATCTGAGTTTAAAGCCAGCCTAGTTTACATAGGGAGTTACAGGATAACCAAAGCTACACAGAGAAACCCTGACTCAAAAAAAGAGGAAAGGAAGAAAGAAAGAAAGAAAGAAAGAAAGAAAGAAAGAAAGAAAGAAAGAAAGAAAGAAAGAAAGAAAGAGGAAGAAGGAAAGAAAGGAAGGAAGGAAGAAAGAAAGAAAGAAAGAAAGAAAGAAAGGAGGAAAGGAAGGAAGGAAGGAAGGAAGGAAGGAAGGAAGGAAGGAAGGAAGGAAGGAAGGAAGGAAGGAAGGAATAAAAAGATTATGTGATGATAGACTAGTTACAAGATTCTGGGAGCTTCCTATATTTAAACAGGAAAGTTCCATGTGTTGAACATGTCCTCAGTACTGAGCAAGTGATATTTAATTTGTATTCCTAATTAGAAACTGGGTATTTTTTCTAGACTAAAATATTTTCTACCATTGAGAAACTCACAGTAATGAGGGAACTATAATAAAATGACAAGTATAAATTGCTCTAAAAATCAGATTACATAAGTATCACTTTTCTCAAATTTTAAAATGAGAGAAAATTTGATTAAGGGCAAGAAAGTTAAAAGGTTGATCAGGAGTCAAATATGTGTTATTATTTTTAGAAGGCTTACTCCTGTTCTCCTACATTGAGCACTTTAAGATTCTGGATACAGAGGATATTCAGGATAAAGAATGCCCTCTGGTTACTCTTTCATAATCTTTTTTGCATTGATCACTGCTCATGCTCAGGTGGAACTTGAGGCACAGGGCAAATGTACCCTGAAGTTTTGTCATTTAGTGTTTAGACATCCAAACATCTCCCAGTATCTGAATTCCCATCATTTGGAGGTACTGTTGGTTGACTCTTGTTCATTGCTGTATATATTGGACCAGTCTTCAAATATCAACATTTATGTGACTGCCCGAGCTGGATATGTTTCGTGAAATGAAATGATTCTTTAAATTTTCTTGCTGTGATTCACTAGATTAGTGTATGAAGTCATTTTGGCAAATAGATAGGTCTGCTCTGAATATAAGAAAATTCATATGTAAAATAAATTAACAGATATTGGTATTGTGATGAAAAACCTTATATAGCCAACATAATTGACCTTCTATTTTGGTAAAATCAGAAGTAACTTGGGGATGGAGAGACAGTCAAAGTTAAAAATGTTTACTGTTCTCGCAGAATAACTGAGTTTATTTCCAATCACTTATATCAAGATTGTTATATTGCCTATGGCTCCAGCTCCAGAGGATCTGATGATTTCTTCTGAGCACCATCCACGTATGCACACAGGTAACATGCACACACACAAACACACACACACACACACACACTGTAAATGAGTATAAATTCAAAAATCATAGAAAGAAGTAATTACCACTTAGGCTGGTAATATCAAGCCTAAATGTGATGACGTGAATTGGATGCATGTAAATGTGTAAATATACAAGAAGAGAAATGATTCTACAACCTAATAATAATAATAATAATAGTAATAATAATTATAACATAGTTATAAGAAAATGTTAAAAAAAGCCTTTAAAGTTTATAGTATTTTAAAAATAATACATATAACTTTAACATTGCCTACATTTCACTATATATTACCTTGTAATTATAAAACTTATTCTCCATTAAATCTACATTATTAATTATATTTATAATTATGTATTTTGAAATGAAATTTGTTTTTTCCTACCTATGATTTTCCATGCCTGTAGATGGAATTTAGTTTTCTAAATAGCTCATTGCCCAATTACCATTTATTTTTATATTTCAAAGTTTAATGAGCATTTTTATTACATAAAAATTTGATCTTGGATTTTTTACATTTCTGCCCTGTGTTTTATCTACTTGTGAAACACTAATGTTATTAGTATACTTTAAATTGGATAGCTTCAAAGTATTCTAATACACCTATTTCAAATCTATCTCTCCTCTGATTACTGATACCTTTTTAGTTACATGCTGTATATTTTCTTCTAATTGAAAAATGACTTACATTTATATATCAAGTTTAGTTTTCTGACGTACATTTATGATTATGTATTTTACATGTTAATATTTTCAGCCATTTGAGAATTTATCAGCTAGGGGAAAGAAAGGAAGATAGTACTGAGTTTTATTATTCAGGAACATGTTTTTCTTTGCAGTTATTTAATACTTATTTATAACTCTTATAAGAGATTTTTAATTTGTTATTTTATGTAAACATACATAAAACATGTTCTTAGCAAGTTTCTTGGCTGTTCAATATATTTTTTAATGTTGGTTTGAATTAGATTTTTGCTTATAGTGTTTCCCCGTTGCTTATGCTTGGGATATAAAAGTTATTGATATTTATAACTATTTCAATACCGAGCGCAGTCAACATCATTACATTGTTATGAAAGATTTCTTACTAAGGGAGACACAATAGACTTTTCTGGGTCTCAAGTTAAAGAGTAATAAAAGTATACCAAATAGTAATTGTGTCTTTATCTTACTGTTTATCTAGTGTTTCAAACACAGCAGTAGCAAAGAGTATATAAATCACCATGAGTCTCAACAGTGATGCTGAGGAAATTTTTCTTGATACGACTTTAATGGGAATGAAATGGATATTCACCATCAAGTTTGATGTTAGCTGTTACTTTGAGATACACATAAAACCATTTGTCAAAGGTACAAAGGTATGCTATTATATTTTCAAAGTCATGTGAATATATAATCATTTTTAAAGGGAAGTATAACCAAAAAGCAGCTTTTCTTTCTACATACCACCTACATATTTTTCATTCTAAGTTCCCGGTTTTCCTTTGAAATTCTCCCTCTTTTCTGAATAGTTTCAAAGGAACTTCCAATCATGTTGTCATGATGTTTGTAAGAAGGTTAAAAAAAAAAAAAAGCAAAAAGATATGTAAGGAGAAATTGTAAGAAAGAGGAAACTAGAGAATTCAGCATTGTGGTGGTTTGAAAGCAAATGGCCCCAATAGGGAGCGACACTATTAGGAGATATGACTTTGTTGAAGCGGATGTGGCCTGGTTGGAGGAAGTATGTCATTGTAGAGGCAGGTTTTCAGGTCTCACATATGCTCAAGCTACACCCAGTATCTCAGGCCACTTTCTGTTGCCTGCTAAGATGTAGAACTCTTATCTACTTCTCGAGCACCATATCTGCCTGTGCACTGTCATGCACCACCATGATGGCAATGGACTAAAGCTCTTAACTGAAAGCTAGCCTCAATTAACTGTTTTCCGTGGTTTTTGTAAGAGTTTCTCTCGTCGTGATGTCTCTTCACAGTGATAGAAACCCAAACTAAGACAAGTGTGTTCGGGGTTGACTAGTTATTACATCAAGAAAGGAGCGGTGTACACTGTCAGATGCTAAAGAAAGATAATGAAGAATTAAGATTATTAATAAGATTTTGGAGTAGCAACCATACATTGTGATGATAAGAATCATCTAGAAAAATTATTACTCCACTTATTGTTCTAGGGTTCAGAATGGGAATACATAGGGAAGGGAACTGCTACCTGTATTTGCAGTAGTTATACCTGAAAACCTTATTATAAGTAAATTATTGGTCATTTGTTTCATGGATGTGATAAAATACTCTACAGAAGCAGCTTGAGGGAGAAGGGTTTCTTTTGATTCATTTTTTAAGGGTTTGGAATTTGAAGCAATGAGAGTTTGAGGCTGATTACATTATAATCTCAGGCAAGAAGCAGAAGGAGATGAAGCGTAGTGCTTGGCTTGCCATGTTTATTAGGTACAGGACCACAGCTGATAATTTTATTTTAAGGGCTAAACTGACGACATGTAGAAAATACCAGGTATGCATGATTTCTATCGTTAAGATTAAGAAACACACTATTGCGTATTCTAGGACAAGTTCAATGACCAAATAAAATAAATAGTCTCATTCATTGGCTCAGGGTAGA
Source organism: Chionomys nivalis (assembly GCF_950005125.1). Classification (NCBI taxonomy): domain Eukaryota; kingdom Metazoa; phylum Chordata; class Mammalia; order Rodentia; family Cricetidae; genus Chionomys; species Chionomys nivalis. The sequence goes on along the minus strand of NC_080101.1, from coordinate 21,198,919 downwards.
AATCAATTATCACTGGAGCACTAATCATGGGAGGAAGGCTATTTAGTGAGAATGATTGATTCCTTGTTTACATATAAGAAACCAGGCAAGCCGGGCGGTGGTGGTGCATGCCTTTAATCCCAGCACTCAGGAGGCAGAGGCAGGCAGATCTCTGTGAGTTTGAGGCCAGCCTGGTCTAGAAGAGCTAGTTCCAGGACAGGAACCAAAAAGCTACAGAGAAACCATGTCTGGAAAATCCAAAAAAAAAAAAAAAAAAAAAGAAGCCAAACAAGATATTTTTTTCTTGAATCTTTCTTTTGTGCCTATGATCAGATGAATGCAAATATTAATTTAAATTTGTTAAGACATTTGAAGAAATACTTACTAGCTAATGAAACTGAAATGTCAAGAGGAATAAAGTGACCCAGAAAGGCTAGATATACTGGCATAGGGTCTCTTGTGTCTTTCCCTGTTGAACATTTTTATGATAGTTAAGTGATCTTTAATAAGTCTTCCCATTTCATTCATACTAAATAAAATAAAAATGAATCATTAGAAGATACTTTTATTAAAAATCACTTCTTAACAAATCCAAATTTTAAAATTGGTTTACGCTAAATTGATATTTTTTTCTTGAAATAATAACTTTGTGTAGAGAATCCAATAATCCTGAAAGCTGAGTATTGTGGGATTCCCCTCTTTATTCTGTGAATATGCTTTATTACACTTGGCTAATAAAAAAGTTGCTTTGACCTGTGGCAGGGCAGAATATAGAAACATAAGAGATCTGAACAGAGATATATAGGGAAAATGAGCAGAGTCAGTGAAACACCGTGTACCTAATTAAGGAGACATAGACACCAGAATCTTACCGGTAAGCCATAGCCTTGTGGCAACAAACAGATTAATATAAATGGGTTAATTGAAGGTATAAGACTTATCTAGGAATACGGTTAAGCCAAGCAGTGTTATAATTAATATAATTTCTTTGTGATTATTCATGTCTGGGTGGCCTGGAAACCAATGTTCAGTCTCTGCTTAGCTGAGGCTCAGCCACTCTCTCAGTTTTTTCCCTGGCTCAAGATCTGGGATCAGAGACAGTTTTTTTTTTTTTTTTTTTTGCCTTAGCTCATGAAGAGAGTTGAGAAGAAATGAAAAAGACTCGGGAGATTTATTAAAAGTTACAAATAGTACTTGGGAAACAACAACCCAAGAACTCTTTTTCTTACTTTACCCATAATTCATGTGACGTTGAAGTAAAATATACCTCAAATTTTGAAAGTACAGTGAGTTATTCATTATACATTGTCTTTTACCTCATAACTGAAAACTTATACAAGCATTGTTGTTATTATTATTATTATGATTATTCTTCTCAAAGTGGAAACTATCAGTTAGTAAAGCTAAAATAGTTCACAGTAAAAACTCCCAACTAGGTAGACTACTGAATTTTCAAAAATATTTATAAAAGTGTTTATGACAATACTGACAGCCTTTAAAAGGTAAAATTATTTGTTTTCTATGGTCTATTGATAAACACAACCATCAACAAAATGAGAATCTAGAATACTTGTAAGTGCTACATTCGTATAATCAGATGGAACTAGAAGCCACTAACTAGGTCTTCATGTTCAAAATTTTGCAGCTTTAGAAAATTTTACAAATATAATCAGACATGATGTACTAAGTTGAGATTGACTTCTTTTTCTGAAAAATGCTTCTGAGATTCACCCATGATGTTAAAAGTATCAAGAGCGGACTCATTTTCATTGTTTAGTGGTACTCATGGGAAAAAAGTAGCTCAGTTTATTGATCTGTACACTAAAGAATAATGATGCTTCTTGAGTTTTCTAGTTAGTAGAATTGCTATACACACTCACATGCAGCTCATGAATCTAATTGATCTTTAGAGTAAATATCTAGGAGGGAGACAACTGGATCATAGGGTAAATGTATATTTACCCTAGTAAAAACCTCCTCAAGTCTATTTTTATAGTGGTTGGGTCATTCTAAGTTGCCAACAGGAATAAGCCAATTTTGCACTTGCTTGATATATTTCCCACCCTTTTTTGTTTCAGATTTTATTTACTCTATTAAGTGCATACTACTGATTGGTGTGACATGGACTGATAAGTGTGATGATGCCGTGAACCAATAGTGTTTTTCTACTAGGTCTTTGATGAAATGTCTATTTTTGGAAGAAAGTTGTTTCCCTGCTGTTGTGTTTGATGGTTTCATAGCTGGGTCAAGTTTACTCTAGCTATGGGTTTGGAACTGGTTCTTTCTGGTCTGTAATTAGGAGATTACTTACAGGTTGTGTTCTGTCCCATTGCTCTATATCTAAAGTGTTTTCTAGTAACTCAAATATATAAATATCTCTGTCATTTCTATTATGTGTCATCTTAAATGCTATTTTTGTTCGATTATTTAAAGAAAGTTATGCATAGTTGATGTGTGGATTTTATGAAGGTATTATTTTTGATGGAACCCTTGCTATGCTTCTGTTTTCAGGGTATCCACAGAGCGTGTGACTCATGGTCATTGAGACTGTATTCTGATCTCCTTTCAGATCCTTTCCCTCCATTTGTTCCTCTTCTTTTCTTCCTGATCATTCTTTTCCTCTTTTCCTTTTTTCTTTACTTCCTCCTTTTTCTCTCCACTCACTTCTCTCTTGATGAATGATTGACTTATTTTCTTCTGAAATGTATGATGAGACAAACTCAGAATCTGGGATTTCTTGACCTAAGAAGGAATAAGAAATTCTCTAGCTCTGCTCACCTCATCTCTGTACTGACTTGGTGTGTGCCTTAGAATCTGTGACACCTTCCAAGGAGTATCTACCCAGACAACCCCCCGCCCCAGCTTTGCCTGTGAGATGTCCTAGATCTGCATCTTTCATTCTGTGTCCCCTTTCCAGCTCTCAGTTCAGTGCTTATGACTTGTAGCTAAATGAGGCCACTGGAGGAACATTGAATTCTAAAGCCTTACCTTGCCTAATTTTATCTGGCCATCAAGTTAATGTTGCTTTGCTGTAGGCCTATGAAGAAGCAACCTAAAAAGTAATGTCTTTGCAAGGTAGTAAGCAGAAAAGTAGGGCAAGTCCCTCTTGTGTTCTTAGTGATACCCTCAGTATCAGGTATATCCCTCTTTCTTGGTAAAGGGAACTTATCAGACACACAAGAATGGGCATGTCATTTGTCAACCTTTTCCTATTTGATTTCTTCTCAAACCCTCTAGAATGAGACTATCATCAGGTTTCTTTTTAAAAATAAAAACACATGGTACCCATTAATGTAAAATTTGAGTCTCTTTCTTCGTATATATGTGGATATATTCTATTTCTGCATAGTATTGTTATAGGAAAATTGCAACACCCATTTATGAACTCACAGTATCCATGGGTGGGAATACAAGGCACAACTTCCCATGTTCTCTGAAAGCTGCAATCAAGGTATCTGTTGAGGGTAATCCTCTATGAGGGTTTGCTAGGGAAGACACTGAGAGAGTAAGGACGATTCCATGAGAATAAATGGAAATAAACTCTCTGTGTGTGCTTAGGGATTTTCAATAAATTCATAATACTAGGAACAGATTTAGCCATACAACCAGAAGCTTTGCTGTCTAGGAGGTCCTAGGATTAAAACAAGCTCAAATTAGTAGGGTTTGAAATGATTCCACAACCCTATTAAGACAATGGGGAGTTCACACCATGGAAAATCTCAGCCCTTTAAAATGCCCTCAGTAAGTTCTCAGAACTTACTGTTCTAATTGTTCTAGTTGGCATAACTGATTGCTACATCTGTGAGAATCAGGGCCTCAGTTTTCTTGTTACGTGTTGATGAGAGATCCCTTTAGCTCTTAAAGACCACACTGTTTCGTATAGTGTAGTGTTCCCCAAAATGATCCCTTGATTTCTTAAAGGCAGTAAAGGAGAGGATCTAGAGATTTGTCAGTCGTCTCTGATGCTCTCACATATCTCAGTACAAACCTCCACACATAAAGAATCACTTGCCCCATATGCAGCTTTAGCAGTAGTTAGAGATCATGCTCACATTTCAAGAGAGAGGTGCACATGAGCATGTTCTGAGCAAAGGGGGGATTGCAAGCATCACTTAGAGTCTCTCTATTCTGTTATGCAAAATAGATTATATAACTATACTTCAAGAAACAAGTTGGGAGCAAGAATTTATTTTCTATCTATAAAATTCTCCGTTAGAAATAGTTTGTACGTTCACCATCATTTCAGTTTTTCTCTCTAAATTCACACTATATATTTACCTAGCTACCCCAGCCCACCTAGTTCAAATATCATGAGCCCAGGTATAGGAGAACAGAGTTGCAAACACAGCACATAGAGTTTGAGGCCAGCATGTGTGGCACAAGTTTCAGACCAGCTCAGTCTGCATAGGGAAATCCTACCTCATACGGAAAAATCATGCACCCAAAACACCGAGACCGAGAAACATACTAGTAATGCATTGGAACTTATGCTTTAGATCTACAAATCCATTCAATATCTTCATCTACCCAGACAAGAGATAAGACAAAACTTAAACTCCTCCCTCTTCCAAAATAAATTTTTCTTCATTCTGTGAAGGTAAGATGTCTTACTGATTTTCAGTGACTGTCCAAGTGGCATCATTGTCTGCTTGAGCATAGTCACATATCTTCTTACCTTTCCCAAGATCATCACATCTTAAAGGCCCCACCACATTTTTTTCTCTTTCTAGTAAAAGACTTACCATATTATTTTTGACATTGACATACACTTTGGTCTTACGTGTAATACACTGGAAATCTCAAGCCATGGTTTTATGTCACATTTTGATTCATTGACTTTATGGTAGTATATAAAATGAACACATATTTAATGAATACTGAATATTTTAATAAACATGAATGTTATAATTTTAAGGTCTGACTATTGCCTCCTATCCAAGCATTTATTTACAATGTGAGATGAATTACAATTAGCTCACTTTTTAATAAACTAGAGAAACTGGTTCCAGATTTGCAAATTGAAGATTAATATTTATTACTTCAAGTTTCTTTTTTTCTTTCTTATTAGAGTAATTTCCTGCTGATGAGAGAATTTCTCCTTATAGCATTTGTTTGTTATTAATTTATGAGTCTAATTTTGGCATGGCATACCTTATTACAATTCCATCTCAGTAGGACTATCTAAACAGTTGATATCAATGGAATGTGTGCCCTTACCTACTCTGCAGAAGAATTAGGTCCTATATATTTATTTACCTTATTCTCTTTAGTTCTTTAAGTGGTTACAGTACCAGAAAAGCAGGCTCCAGATAGTTACATGGAGTGATTAAAAATATTTTAATCACATTTAATGCATACCTCATTGCAATATTATGGAAACAATAGATTATCATCATGTTAAACCACAAAACTCTAAGCATATAGTCTGCTAAAATGACCTGCCTCAAGTAAGAAGGGATTGTTTCGAGAAGATATGAAAAGATAGTCAAGTGTCAAGTGACATTTACACAATACAGAGTTTTGGTGGGTAGAAATGGTTTACAAAAAAGAAAAAAAGAAAAAAGAAATGGTTTACTAAGTAAGGTAATTAATCATTGCAACCAGTGCTGTAGCTTGTATTCCACTTGCAATGTTTTAAAATGTTATTAATTCTATGTTCTTGTTGTTTTTAATTTCTGATAAATATAGCATAGTTAAAATCAAATTTTACAAAATTAAGTTATTTGGAAAATATTTTTCTCATGTCCCAAACCTCTCATGAGTTTGTGAAGTTGATTGCTTCACGTTTACAAAGTGAAAGAAGCCTGTGTTAAATAAGTAAAAACAGGCCAACATCCAATGAATGCTTCAAGTTTATTTTTTCCTTAGAGTTCCTAAATAGGTAATAAATAAAATGCATAGGAGACTTCTTTTTTCAGGATTCCCATTTATATAGCCTATCAAGATTGCCTGCCCATTAATTATTTAGAAAATGCTGTTCCCATTATGTCCAAAGAGATGTGCTCAACACCATGATAGATTTCACTATCAATTCATTATTTTTCCTGTAATAGACTGCATTTCCTTTCCTTTAATTTATCCTATTAATGGCAGGTCTTTCCCCTCCTTACTGAGCAAAGATAAAGAAATCCCCCCTTTTAAGGCAGCAGTTAGCTAAAACATGGCCTCAGACATTCCTATGCACTAGTGAGCCGAATGAATTTTACAAATTGTATAAAGTACCAATTTAATATGCTTGATTTTAAGAAACAGGTGAAACTTTAAAAAGTTCTGAAGTGATGGAAGTTTTTTACAAAATCACGTACAATAGACAACTATTGTCTTGCTTGTCTTATTGTGAGAAGGAGGCAGTGCCACATTCCTCTTTATGCGGGAGAGGAAGGAAATTTTCCAGAGACTTCAAAAGGCCATTCAAAGAACCATTTGCATCCTTCAGAGCTGACGCTGAGAAAGAAAGCAAGAGTAATTCACAGTAATGGTAGAATGGTGGCTTCACACAAGATGGTGTCAGGGTGTAGAAGCATTAGAAATATCAGTCCAGACTGAAAACTTGGCTTCATTCTACAGCATTTTCCCCCATGGGGGCCTGCTTCCCACCAAGGTTATTTTGCGAGCAGGGTCCTTGCTTGATCATTCTCAAATGTTAAATTAATGAGAAAGAAATATGGTAAAGTAAGTTCCAGATTTGATGTGGAAAAGATTCAGTCTTTACTCATACAAAATTAACCAAATATTAATGACTTCTTTAGTCTGTATGATGAAACACCCAACCAAAAACTACTTATGAAAGGGAAATGTGTTTCTTTTTGGCTTCTATTATGGAAGGAATATAGGCTATCAGGTCAGGGATGGTAAGATGGCAAAAGTGTGAAGTGTCTGGTCACATTGTGTCCATAGTTGTAAAGCAGAGGAGGATGAACATCCTGCCATGAGAGTCAGTATCCTTTCATAGTAGAGCAGGGGGTCCATACAACCCCCACCTAATATGATGGAATATCGATGGGCCTCATCTTGTTCAGGTCTTCTATATGCAGGTCTTGTAACCACCGTTTCTGGAGTTCATGAATGCAGTGGCTATGACATTTTCAGAAAATAGCAAGCATTTCACAGGACTCTGCCCACACTCTTGTGGCTGTTATATTTTTTTCAAAGCTCTTTGCTGTGATTTCTTTTGAGTCTTAGAGGGGAAGTATACATGGCCCAGTTCAGGAAGAGTTCTTAAGTTGCTTGTTCTTACTACTTACCACTACTAAGAATAAGTTACTGGTCAATGAATTGATCAACATCCACTGGAAGATGAAACTTATCTAGCCATCAACACTAACCTATAGACATGAAAATAGGTATTTGCTAAATGGAAAGATTTGATATTATATTCATGTAGCAAAGCAACAGCATTAGGTTCATCCCTAGTGAATTTAACTTTTCTATCCATGGAATTTCCTTTTTTTTTTCATATTCAGTCTGGGTCTCCAGCCCATAGAATGGTGCTATCCATATTTAAGGTGCCTTTTCCAAACTGAGCTGACTTAGTCTAGAAAAATATCAATATTATTCAATTACTTTCTTTTTCATTTTATTTATAGCAGTGTCATAATCATCTATAATAATTTCTGGGATAGCAATCACTTAGAACAATGTTTATGTCCATTAGTGCTTTATAAATGCTTGTTGAAGTAATATTAATTCAAAGCTTTGCCCAGGATACTAGAGGGTTAGTTAGCAGTGGAGTTGCATTTCATTCTTTCGTTTTAGAACACTCAGTACACACAGGAAGAAAACATCCTGCCTGGTCAAATCTTGAAAACCTTCAAATGATAGATCTGCTAAAACAGGACTGTAATTTGCAAACAGAAGAAAATGTGTCTGTGAAATGCTTTTAAGATGTTCTTGGTTTCTTTTGTCTCACAGTGCACAGTCATTCAGTTTTTGTATTTATGGGATATGGCTTCCTGAAACATCTCATATAAGGTCTTTAATTTAGGAGAACAAAAAGGAAGCTTTTGATCATCAGAATAGTTCCCTTTTAGATATGCACTGTGACTTCATACACTATTTAGAAAGCTCTCAGGACACATCTAAGCCAGAGAGTATCCTAGTGTTCCAAGACAGGCCCTGATATTGTGTCTTTCGAATTAAAATTGATCATTTGTGCTGCCTTGTCTGATGATTTGGTTAACACAGTAATGCTCAGGACAGGCTACTTATCAACATGGAACACATGAGATTGGAAGGAGGATGAGGCTGAATTTCCTGTCATAAACAGGACCTACACCTGACAAGACCTGAGCACTGTTGTAATTGCCTTTTTAAATAGCTCTCTTGTGCAGTCCAATTTAATGTCACAATTAGGATTGCTTTACAATTATACTGTAAATCAGATATTGCTTAGAGTTTATGTAATTATTTTGTTGAGTACGAAGTAAAAAGAGCAGATAATAAACTCATGAGTAAGACTTTGAGGATAGATTTCTAGAAACTAATTTCATCTTTAAAAACAAACAAGGTTGCAGGTTCTGAAGCATTAAATTTCACACTTGAAAGATAAAACTATTCTCCCTCAGTGCAACTTTGACTTCAAATAAATAAGTTATTCTAGATCTTCATTGATCATTAATTCAGTATCACCATTAAATATCATTATAAATAGTAATCAAGGTATTCTACATATATTTACAATGTACCTTTAAAATATCCCAGTCATTTACAGTCATAAATTTATTGGGGAAAAGTCCCAATTTCATTGATTAAAGCACTAAATTTGTAAATTCAGATAATTTGATTCTAAATATATAAAAATGTCATTATTAGAGTTCAAGGTCAATGCTTCTCAATGTTAGGAGAGGTGCACACAGTAATTTAAAGCCTGTACACTCAGGCCAATAAATGCTTCCACATAGATATATTCTATTTAATTTTTTGTTTATAAATGTACTGTTAATAACAAAGTAAAAGTATTATTAATCCAAGAACAATCACACATATATCTAGTGTGAATAATCATTATAATTCATTATAAAAATGTTTGGAAAGAAAAAGCTAGATTTGGTATATTTTTTTAATGAGAGAGGTAAGTAGAAAACTCTGTGTGTGGGTATGTGTGTATCTTAGGGTTTCTATTGCTGTGAAGAGACACCATCACCACAGCGACTCTTATAAAGGAAAAATATTTCATTGGAATGGCTTACGTTTTCAGAGCTTGACTCCATTATCATCATAGTGCAACACTGTGGCAGACAGATAGGGTACTGGAATAGGATCTGAGAGTCTTACATTTTGGCTCATACTGCAACAAAACTATACCTCCTAATAGTGCCACTCCTTTTGGGGGCCATTGAACCACTGAGTTCAATTCACAAATTAAAACAGGTAAAACACATAACAGAATGTGACAAAATATGGAGTAAATTCATCTTTTAGAATTGAAGTTTTCATTGTGGTTTTTAAATTTTTAAGTGTTCTCTCATTTAAATATATAGTTCAATTTATTGTACAGATTTTATAAAGTTCAACTGACAAATAAAAAATGTCTGATTGTAAGGTGTTCTACATGATGTTCTGATGCTCATTGGGAAATATTACCACAATCACGCTTCTTAGCACATCTGTCTGCCTGCAATTGCCACTTTCTGTTTTATTATAAGAATGTTTCAGGTCGTCCCCATAGCAAATGTCATGAACATAAAATATTGTTACTACGTATAGTCACCACAATGTCTAATAGAGTTCCAATTTTCAACCTGAGACCTTATGCCTTTTTCAGTATCTCCTCACCCCGAGTATTGAAAACTTATAGAATCTTCTACCCTTTCAATATGAAATTTGTATATAATTTAGTTTGAAATTTAAGTATGATGCATAGTTTTATTTATTACATTGAATTTGATTATTTCATATAGCATAATGAACTTCAGGTTTATTTATATGCCACCTCTGGGAGGTTTTTACATCCTTTACAAGATTTAATAATATTTCATTGTATGTATCACATATTCTTTATCTAGTCAAATACTGGTGTACACCAAAGATTCTTTTTGTATTACAGGTATTAAAGATAATTCTGTAATAAACATGGGAATATAAAAATTTCTCAGGAGAAGATCTTTTTTTTTGTTTCTATATCTAGAAGAGAGCTGTTTGCTCGTGTACAGTTTCTTGCCCCTCTCCCTATTTTTGAGGAATTGCCTTTTTTTTCTGTAATAGCTGTGCAAAGATCTTGTCTTAGTGCCCTTTTGTTGTGAAGAGACACCATAACCACAGGAAAGCATTTAACTGAGGCTTTCTTTAGTTTCAGAGGTTTAGCCCATGTTCATAGTGGCTAGGTGCATGGTGGCATGCAGACAGGCAAGGTGCTGGAGAAGTAGCTGAGATTTCTACATCTGAGTCAATAGACAACAGGAAGAGAGAGAGAAAGAGAGAGAGAGAGAGAGAGAGAGAGAGAGAGAGAGAGAGAGAGAGAGAGAAAGGTGTGACTCTTGTTGCCACACCTTTCTTGCCTTGATGTAAAGCATCTCCCAAAACTGAAAGCCGGGGTAAACCCTCCATTCATCAAATAGCTTCTTGTCAGATATCACACAGCAAAATATAACTCATGCAATATCTTTGCAGTGCAATCTGGAAGAGGAGAGTGCAATGCTTCCAACTTCATTCTTCTTGATCACAATTGCCTTACCTATTTGGACTCTTTTGTAGTCCCATGCACATGTTAAGAAAGTTTTATTAGAACTGCATTGAATCTGTTTTCCACTGTGAGTTACAGGACCTGCCAACAATTCATTATGGATATGGATGGGTATATGAGATCTCACTCAACCCTGAGAAACTATGGAATATGAATTTTTACACAGGGAAGTCATTTTTTTTATCAGTAATATGCACAATGAAGAATATCCCCTATTCAAGTAAACAGTGTCCCACCATGCTGATACAAGCAATCTTAATTCATTTCAGTGGGCAATACACAGCACTGTTAGAGTAACATGGAAGTTGGAAGGAGGACTCTTGGAAAAAAAAGCTTTCAGCGGAGAAAGGAGAGGGAAATGAGAGGGGAGAATGAGGGTATACGTAACAAAATAATGACTAACACATATAGGAAGCTACAAAAGAGAGAATAAACTGTTAAATTTTTAAAAAATAAAAAGTAAGTCTAATTTATTTAAACAATATTCACAAATGATTAGGTGCTGCCTTTGTCTGTCTTTTTCCCTTTAAGTAAGTATTATTTCATTTATCAAAGTCTTCTGAAACTGAAGTGCCTTGCTCTGGGCGAAAGAAATGTCTGTATGATTTGTTGACTTACAGTTAAATGGAGCTCTACCTTTTCATGATCCGGACACTAAACTATTACCTTTAAGTCTGAGAGCCTGCAGACATTTTTAGACAATCATGTAATAGTACTTATTTATCTCTCAGCCATTTCATATCTTTAGCAACTACTGTTATTTCTCCCCCCATATCATCTCTATTATGATCAGAAAAATTGCTTCTTTTTTTTTTAAATTAATTCGGTGTTCTTTCCCAGCTGCGAGAACTCTTGACTATTACTTTGCAAGCAAGCTGTTTCCCTGTATTCAGCTTTTCAGCTTTGATAGTCCCACATATCATACGCATGTGTTATCTATGTTCCAAATACAGGAGCCAGGTGACATAAAGGAAGAGAACTCGACAGCTCTCTTCGTCTAGCGCCATGTATTAGTGAACATTCGTTTGTTTATTTGACCTCATCTCTATCTGAGAAAACACATTTAGCTTTTCATCTTGACAAGAAAGATCTAAAAAGCTGCTTTTCAAGCAGCTTTCTGCAGTTTGTGTGTGAAATATTCACTAGATATCTTGACTGTGTTCCTATTGAGGAAGGAAATGAGGCTGGCCCTTAAGGACTTGTTTAGTGAATTCATGGTCACTTTTTGTTTCTCTATTTTTCCATCTCAAGCTTTTATCATTTATCATTCAGTGTAATATTTCATAAGACTCTGAGAATGGGACATTCATCCTGCCTCCCATACCACGCTTTAGGAAGCTGAGATTCCTCTTCTAGCCATTATTAGGGCTTGTCTGTTGTTATTCATCTGTTGTCGTCATAACCAATATTATTTATATCATTTATTGTGTCTATTTAATTCAAACACTCACCCTTTACCATAACTCATCCTTTGCCATGTTCCATTGTTTTTCTTTTTTTCTTTCTTTTATACTGCATTTTGACATTTTGGAAATAAGTGAGGAATGTTAGTTTGGAAAAGGACACACAGAATATGCTTACGCCTCATCAAAACTTTTCAGCTTTTTTTATCTGGTGATAGGTATTGCTAACATGAGGATGGTTCTGTAACAATAATCATGACATTAAATACAAATATAAAAAGAACTAAGGAAGTTAAACATGATATCTTCATGTATATTTGCTTCTATCTTGTCAGATATTTCATTTGGGGACTGCTTTCTTAAAAAGGAGAGAGGAAAATACAGAAATTTAATGCTTTTGCCATCTATTATTTTTCTGATTGATAAACCACAAGTCATTACCCTAGCTTTTCCCTATTTGGTATGGTTTGCAAAGGTATTTGTTTTCATGCACCTGTGCTAGGAAAATTATTTTCATTCTTTAGGTTTTCCAATTTTTGAATCAGTCTCTCTACTTTTAGATATATTAACTAGGAGATGTTTGCATGCTCATTTAAAGACTATTAGCATTGGCTCTCACTGTCTCTCAGTGTGGGAATGATAAAGTAACATGAAATAAGTAAAAAAAAAATAGCAACTTTTCCCTGTACAAATAAGACAACAGTTCTAATATAAAGTAGCAGCATATGCAAGCTATGATAATAAACTTTATTGAATATTTCCCCCTTCCTTTGTGTAATTTCTCTAAGCACGTCACATGTTTCTCTTCTATTACATCTTACCACTGGCCAAGAAAACATGTACTTTTATTTTTATTCATTTTTGCTTTTGTTTTGCAAATAAGGAGTAGAGCACAGAAAAATTGCATCATGTTTTATCATCACAAGGTTCGCAGGTCAGAGTGCTTAGATTTCTACCTGAACCAAGTGTACTATGCTTAGTGCCCATGATGCTGTGCAATTTTGCTTACATTGGCTACTGAGCAATGTGTTCAATGACATTTAAAGCATGTTATCAGTAAGTATGAAATATTTTTGCATACATAGTTAATCCTAGGGAACAGTTTTTTCCCTAATAGATCACAAAGCTATTCTTAATGTCTACCACTAGATATGGCAGTCCAAAAAGTGGGAGAATATTATTTTTCTACTTATAACAGTTAGAAACTACCTCTTTGTTTTTACTTTGGAAAGTTGCACTATAGTTACTTAGAAGAAAATATTATAGATGAAAAGGAACACAGAGCAGAAAAAAATGAGCAACATAGACAAACTTGTAGAAACACAGAGTGGGAAAAGACGTAAGGCCATAAAAACAATGAATTATTTTCTATAAACCACAATGGAACTGTTCAGATAATTTCATGTCAGCAAATTTGGAGTGTTGTTAAAGTTAATTAAAACACAGAGAAAGCTTGAACAGTTACACATTATGAAGTATTTTAATCTACTTTGATTTGCAAACATAAGTGATACTTAACCCAGGTTGTTCCTTGGAGAACCTCATATTCACACAGATCAAAGGTAGCTGCCAACTAAAGTAGGCTTTTCTGAATAAGATCTTCCTGCTGGGCTCAACAAAGTAGGACAATTTATAATTCTAGCCAATCAAATGTCTTACTTATTTTACTTTTATGTATGTTCTGTTCAAGTCTTCTTGTGTTTCCCAAGTACTACACTCAGGAATCTTGGTTTAAAATAGTCTTGAAAATGACTTCCTGTTGACTTCATAAATTTAATAAAAATTTGAAAAGAAATCAAATCTGTGGAATAGCTATCATACTATCATTGTAGCAAACAATCATGATTGTCACTAATAAAAGTATTGGATTATTTCAGGTCATAATACTAGAGGGGCAGTAAGTAATCTGATGGCCAATTTGTATTGCCTGCCTCTACCTCTCAAGTGCTCGATTAAAGGTGTATGCCACCACCACCCAGCTATTTTCTGTTTTTATGGAAAACAGATTTTTCTCTCATACAATACAACATGGCCACTATTTCCCCTCTCTCCGCTCTTCCCAGCTCCTTCCCAACTTCCCTATTCCCCAGATCTACTTGCCTTTCCTTTCCCTTCAGAAAAGACAAGGCCTCCAAAAACATAACCAAACACAACAAAATAAGATACAAAAGACCTCTTATGAAAAGTGGACAAGGCAAACCAATAGGAGGAAAAGATTCAACCCTTTCTTCTGCAATTGGGAGATCATTTGGAAAACAATTTGGCCCTTAACTTGTGGACATACAAATTATTAAATATCTACAAATTTAGAGAAAACATAAAGAAAAGAATAAGAGAATAACCCAGTGCATCCATGCTTTGTATGGTAAGTAACAGGATTTCTTAAGAGCCAGAAGTTGGATAGGGATATAAGTCTGATCTGTTTTGTGTTTCTTGTAAAAGTTACTTGTTCCCTTAAGTAAAAAAATTCCCTTAGTGAATGTTTGCTGGTTGTAGCTGGGCGTGAGCATTGTGGAAGACTGTGTTAGATCTAAGTTAAGTAATTTAAGATACTCCACATCCAAATTAAGCTTTTGCTGTAAATAAAAGAACAAGTATTGATAAGGCTGTTGCTTGGGAGAGCTATTGGCTATGCAGCTAGCCAGAACAGCAAGGATCTCAACACAAGGATTAAATGGACACAAAAAAGAGGATATTCAAGTCTTTGCCTCCATCCTGTTTCTCATCTCACCTTTCAAGGATTGAAGCATGGGCTTTTATTTGGATTCTTCTCTAACTACCTTCCATGTCCCTGGTCTTGCCTGGGATACGGAAAAGAAATACAAACTACTTGGAAGTTGCAATCAACACCTTAAAGACAGTTTAACTGGGCATGATGACCGGCAATTAACAAACTGGCAGCCTATTCTACATAGGAAATTCTAGAACAACAAGTTTAACAGAGCAACAGCATGTCTTAGAAAAACCAAAGAACAATACAAACAAACAAATAAATATAAAAAGTTTATTCATTAAAACAAGACTTTGTGAGCTGCATAAAGGGGTATGAAAACAGAATAGGGCAATAAATAAATAATGCCTTGGAAGGATATTCAGCAATTATAGAATAGTGGAGGGAGACAGAAAGAGTGAAGGTCTTTAGAAATCCGGATAATGTATTATTTATGTTCAAAGGAAACATGATGATATTCACTTATAAGTAGATACTAGCTGTTAAGTAAATGATAATCAAGCTACAATCCAGAGACCCAGAAAGGTTAAGTAAAAAATAGAATTCCATTGGGGAAGGTGGTACATGAATCTCCATGAAAAGGGAAATAGAATAGATTTTGGGCTAGGGACAGATGGGCACAGGAGTGGGGGAGATCAGGTGGTAAGGGGAAAGGGTGGAGAAACAGAGTGTGAAGAGAGATAGGGAGAAATGGAAGGGATTTGGGGGGCAGTGTGGAAACCTAGTGCTGTGGAAACTTCCTGTAGTCTATGAGGGTGCCCCTAGTGAGGACTCCAAGTAATGGAGGGTACAGAATCTGGACTATTCACCTTTTGTAGCCAGGCAGGCTTCCAGGGGTAGGACTAGAGAGCATTCTGTTGCACTGTTGGTAAACAGGGTGCCATGGAGATCCCTAGACAACCCAGGTGATGCTAGGACAGAAGGTTACCCTCTGAAAACTGACAATGTGGCTCCATTGGTGAGGACAATATCCACACAGCTCACTGAATGTAGAGAAGTCTAACTAGTGCCTGCTTGGAACCATCATTTCTATATGTTCTAGTCTCTTTGGTGAAGGAATGTACTTTGCAGGCTCTGGAAAGAGAAACCTGTACACCAACCCAGACACAAAACGGTGGACCTACACACAATACCCTGCCTGCAAGATGTGCGGGGATGATGGTCGCACAGAACTTGTGGGAGTGTCCAACCAATGTCCGGTTTAATTTAAGGTCCATCCCTTAAGAGGGAACCCACGCTGTACACCACTTGGGCGTCCAGGAATTAGAGACTGGATTGTCCAGAGATCTAGGATACCACCAAACATGACTGTCCAAAAAGAAAAAGAAGAAGGAGGAGGAGGAGGAGGAGGAGGAGGAGGAGGAGGAGGAGGAGGAGGAGGAGGAGGAGTAAGAAAGAAAAAATAGGAAGAAAGAAAGTAAAAGGAAAAAAACAACAAAAAAGATTAACTAATGATATAATGATGTACTCATAGATCAGTGCCTTGTCCTGTCATCACCAAAGGGGCTTCCTCCAGCAGCAAACGGGCGCAGGTGCAGAGACCCATAGCTAGACATTATGTGGAGAGAAAGTTCAAACTGGAGGTTCCCATTGGGTTCCTCCCCCTGGAGTTTGCGGAACCCTGTGGAAGAAAGGGAGGAAAGATCGTGGTAGTCAGAGGAGATAGAGGACACCAGAACATGGCCCCTTGAGTCAACAATGCAAGGCTCATATGGGCACACAGAGACAGAGGTTGCAAGCAGGGCTTGTGTGGGTCTGCACCAGGTTGCCCTGGAATATGTTATCACTGCTAGCTTGGCGTTTTTGTGCAATTCCTAACAGTAAGAGTGGGTGTGTCTCTCTTTTGCCTGTGTTTGGGACTCCTTTCCTCCTATTGTCTTCCTTGTGGAGCCTCAGTATGAGGGCTTTTGCTTTGTCTTACTTTGTTTTGTCTTGTTCAGTTGTTTTCTCTTAGAGACCTGTTTTTTTTCTGAAGGGAAACAGGAGGTAGCACTGGAGGAGAGCAGAGGTAGGAAGGAGCTGGGGAAGAAAATGAAGGGGTGGAGGGAGAAGAAACTGTGGTCAGGATTTTCCATAAAAAAATAAGACTCAATAGATTAAAAAATGAAGATCCCTTATTTTGGGGCATAGAATTCAAGAGAAGAGGTGCAATTTCTCTTTTTTCCTCTTGGAATGTTTATAGAGCCATAGCGATCTCTGGTTTTGATTTTTTTTAAATAAGAAGAGTCATCAACCTTTACAATAATAATTTATTTTGGGATAAGTCTGTTTTTGCCTGACTACTATTTTGAGCCTATATGAAAGGAAACAGAGATATGAGACAGTCATGAGGGAAAGAATTTCATTATCACAGTGTTTATCTGTGTACTATTGAATCCTGTGTATATTCATATGTGTGTTTGAAATGATCTATGGTATACATATTTCTTCTGTGCCTGCTTATTTGTTGCCGTTTTTAAAAGTCAAGGGGATTCAGAAGAGCTTCCAGACAATGGTCTAAAATAACTGTGTTCTTCTTTAGTTTATATATATTTCAAAAAATTTACCTATATATTATATATGCATATATTTGTTAAACACCTATGTCTTATATTTCATTTTTAGCCATCTACTAATGGAGGCATATAACTGTAACTTGCTCTCACTTTTCTACTTGTATTTCAATTCAAATTGTATTGAATTTTGCTTTTTCTAGCTTTTTATCTAGTCTCATCATCCTCCCACTGTGATTATGGTTCCTTGACAGTGAAAATAGCATTCCTAGGTTCATGGAATCTTTATTATACAAAAATGTGCATTAATGTCACTCTTATCTGCTAATGGCCTCCAAGAACAGAGGAAGCAATGAAAGGGAATGTGAATGATTATTTATTCACGAGCCTGGTAGAGCACATCACTAATGAACCATGACTGCAGATGGTCTGAGCAAATTTCCAGACTTAGACAAGGTCTGAACTTTTGGTTTTCTTCAAAACATGCTTAATAATTATTTGCTCTTACATGCATAAGAATAGAATATTGCAATTCTGTTCCATACTTATTTTAGTGAATTTGAAATGTGCTGGGCATTAAAATACAAAGTCTGTTATATCCGATAGGTAGATGTGATATTGAGGTTCCACATGGGTCATCACAGCATAATACACAGCAACTTGTTCTGTAATGGCCAATTTAGAATCTCCTACATTATCCTCAGATTCAGTTATTGCTGGAGGATATCCTTATATAACTGAAGTTCTTGGAACAATGAATTCAGCAAGTTTAGAATCTACATGGCTCAAATTGTGCCAGATGCTTGAATCATAGATATTTACAAAATAGTCATTATCATCAAGGAAGTTATTTTAGAGCAAACTGCATTTCTACAAAGAAATATGTAGGGCTTTGAAAGAAATCTTGTCATGTTCTCTTGATTACAAAGATCAGCAATTTTTATCTAAAATTTTCTACATTTTTCCTAAAATGGGGTTTGCTAATTAGCAACACACTACTGATAAATGTGTTGCCTGACGATATGTAGATGTGTGTGCATGTGTGTTATATGAAAGTTTTAGTCTATGTGACAATTCTCAATCATGTATACACCTGTTGTGTCTTTCCTCATTTAAAAACCACAGCTTCTTGGTCACCCATTCCATTTGACTTAAATACTATCACCATATATCTAGATCCCATGCCTACTTGACTAATTCATCAAAGACATTTTGCTTTGTTCATAATTTCACTCTCAATTTGTGCTTCCTTTTCTATCAGTATTTAAATCAAGATAACACAGCCATAATTGCCAGTGCTTTTTGTTTTTGTCTTCCTGTATTCCAACAACTTGTCAATCTGTGCTTTCTTTACTATAAGTGGTTAAGTCAAGGTAACACACCAATCATTTCCAGTGCTTTCTTCTTGATTTCTTGTCTTACAATAGCCTGTTTCTTAAAGTTGCCTTGACCTTATTATTACATGCTCAAGATAATATCCTAAATACTTTCATTATCAAACTTATGTTATGCTTGGCCACTTAATCTTAACTCTACTTCTTCCACTCCAAAATCATTTGACAAGATTTAGCCCTGCAACCCACTGAGGCACTAAAGTTTACCACTGTTCAGCTCTGACCAAAATCTATATTTTGACTTTGGGATTTTGGGTTAATAAAGCATCTGAATGCTTTAAGCAGGGTTTAATGGGCTATCCTGTTAGAACCGTGACAGAGAGTGATGCTGAGGGTGATTTCACCTGTGGAAGCCTGATTCAAGAAGTCTCAAAAAAGAATGTTAGTGTGTAGCTAAGAGACCATTCTTATGTCCCAAAAATTCTGCCAGAGGTTGTATTCAAGATTAATAGATTGTTGTGGCTGAGGAGATTTTCAAACAATCTCATATTAACTGTGATGATTGGTTATTAGTGGACACACTTATGCAGATCTACAATGAAAAAGAGCTGAGAAAGGAAAAATACAAAATGTACAGTTTGAAGCAGAAAGGAGTTCTAGGTAAAGAAAGAAAAACACTAGTTTAAAGAAAAGCCTGATCCTAGGTCAAAGAAAGGGAGCAGTGACCTCAGGGCAAGAACCACTCAGCTAAGCTTTCAATTTGTGAAAAGGAGTTAGTGTTTTAAGTTAGGGCCAGGTGTGGTGGTACACACATACTTTTAATTTCAGCACTCTGGCAGAAGTGACAGGCAGATCTTGGAGTTTCAAGGTGAGTCTGGCCTAGAGTGAGTTCCAGGACAGTGAAGCATAGTCAGTTAAAGAAATCATTGAAAACAGAAACTTGGTGAAGATGTAATTGAACAAAAAATTCATGCTTCAGGCCCAGCAAGCAGCAGAACTTGGCAACTTCGGCCATATGGTTCTGATTTTAGAGTCAAGGATACAAGAAAGGGGTTATGGAATGACTAAGGAAAGCCACCTAGACTAGGCGTGTGGCAGGGGTATCCCTACAAGGAGGCCCATAGATGCCATTGTGTGAAGCTTTGAAGGTGAAGTCTGGATTGCCTTGGAGACCCCGAGGTGATGAATATGCCAGGATTGTGTGATACCTGCCAAGGAGAGTTGATAATAGGAAGTGGAACCAGCACAAGAAAAAGAAGTGTATTTTAGTCAATAAAACTGAAAGAGTTGGAGATCTGAAGAGTGCTTTGATCACAAAGGAGATGCAGAGTTTGGAGTTTGTCCAGTTGGTGTTCTGTCTTACTTTGGTTCAGCAATGCATACTCTGTGACATTGCATGTAGGAATTATGTGATATGCATTTTTATTTTGATTGTACAGAGGTTATGTTTAAGAGACTGCCATGATTCTCGGAAGAGACTTTGAACTTTGGACTTTTAAACAAGGTAGAGAAACTGTGATAGACTATGTATGGCAACTTTTAATAGGACTGAATCTATTTTTTCATTATGATATGGTTACAAGCATGTGGGGACCAGGGAGTTGAATGTGGTGGTATGAATAAAAATGCCCCCCATAGACTCACAGGGTGTAGTTCTATTAGGAGTGGCTTTGTTGGAGGAAATGAGGGACTGTGATAATTGTGTCTCTTCACAGCAATAGAACTCTAGCTAAGATAGTAACTCTGCACTCTCTGAATGGACTTAAAGTCAGCTCCAAAGGAGGAAATTTCATGCCACCCTAATCCTGGTAAAAATCTCATGGCTGAGGAGGTTATAGGTATTAGGGTAGTAGCTGATATTGCTATTTCATAAAATGCTGATGTCATGCTGATTTCTAAATGTGTTTATACCCATATAACTGGGCTGTGCTCAACTTTATTCAGAAACGTACCCTTTCACAGTGGGCAGCATGCAATGCAGAGATGCAGAACTGACCAAAATACTGAGAATTAGAGACTTGATGCTCAACACCGAGTGCAATATATTATCAATCCCACCCCTCTCCAAGTCTCAGGAAAAGTCATGGCAGAGAAGGCAGACGATTGATTATAAGAGCCAGGTGATAGGAGTGCTGTGGAATGCAGACTTTTGAACTCAACATGGCAAGAACAAGTCAACACCTACAAGAACTCACTGCCTCTCCCATAAGAACAAGTCAACGCCTTCAAGAGCTCACAGCATCTCCTTTGAGAACAAGCTCCATACCTTTACTCAAGAACTGTTTGAAAATGATAGCTATTTTGGAGGGGCAATCATTTTTCTTTTAGTTTTGGCCATTTATACACTTCCGGTGCTTCAATGGATGGCCTAATTTATGCACATATGGGCAGCACTAATTGTAGTTATTGGGTTCTTCATCAACAAATAAGTAAACAAAAAGCAAGCAAATAAGTAAATAGATGAAACTGAGTGGGGGAATTTTGGAAAGGTTATGGGGGTGGATATGATCATATTTCATTTTGTACATACATAAAATTGACAAAGAATAAAAAATTAAAGTAAAGATGGCCTATTGACCCACTCTGTCTACTTCTTTATTTATTTATTTTTTTACAGTTCTTACTTAGTTTTTTATTCATAATCATAAACTTAACTCTGCAATCCAGCTAGACTTGAAGGGGAATGAGGAAAATATGGAACCCAAAAAACTTCAGTGAGAGCAGAGATTACAGGGTACTGCAAGCAGATGGGGCTGGGGTGCTCTCCTGAGCTACAGAAGGAATGGTCTGGTGGGTAAGAAGCCTGCAAGTCAAAAGAATTAGAGTCAAAAGAATTGTCCACAGTCGGAAATGGTGATCTTCTTGCTGGTCTTGCCATTCCTGGACCCAAAACGCTCTATGGCTTCCACAATGTTCATGCCTTCTTTCACCTTCCCGAAGACCACATGTTTGCCAACCAGCCACTCAGTCTTGGTGGTGCAGATAAAAAACTGGGAACCGTTTGTGTTTGGTCCAGCATTTGCCATGGACAAGATGCCAGGACCTGTATGCTTCAGGATGAAGTTCTCATCCTCAAATTTTTCTCCGTAGATGGATCTGCCGCCAGTGCCATTATGGCGTGTGAAGTCACCACCCTGGCACATGAATCCTGGAATAATCCTGTGAAAGAAGAACCCTTATATCCAAATCCTTTCTCTCCAGTGCTCAGAGCACGAAAGTTTTCTGCTGTCTTTGGAACTTTGTCTGCAAAAAGCTCGAAGGAGACGCGGCCCAAGGGCTCGCCATCGGCCGCGATGTCGAAGAACACGGTGGGGTTGACCATTGCCGCAGAAAGCGGTGAGAAGGGACAGCGGCGTCTGCAAAGCCCTCTGTCTACTTCTTGAAACAAAATACTTTTGAGATATTTCTAAGTTTTGTTTCTTCACTTTTTGTTTACTTCACATGTTGCATCTCACCTCTCTATTGCTACCATGGAGATCAATAAGGTGTCCTATAATGAAAAATCCAATTAACACTTTTGTTTTCATTTGATTTGCTTCTCTAGTACTGTTTCAGATGACTGGGTTCTTTATTCATCCAGAAAGTTCTCGTTTTGTGCATGTGGTAACTACTCTTAAATGAACCCATTTAATTTAAATTCAAACATCTACTTTATCCTTAATTTTGAAGGCTTCTTCACAGCAGTTGATAGATATAAGGATTTAAGTACAATCAATAAAATGTACTAGTTACTAATTTGGAATTGAGGGAATGAATAAAGTATGAATTATTTTGATTGTGTAGCATAATTATATATCTATGTGAACTTTCAGTAGGTACAATTTGTACATCCGGAGCTCATGAAGAAGGAATAAGATGAGAGATTACATTTAGAGGCAATCATGTAGATACTGCATTTTCTTTTCTTTCTTATGTCCTTCTGTTCTTCTCAAGTCTTCCTTTCTCCTCTTCTACATGTCTCTTCTTTTCTTCTTTTCTTTCTCTTTCCAGTTTCTTCTCTCCCAACCTATTATATCTTTTAAATTGTAAAAAGCTATTTTTTTTTCAAAGTGAGAAAAAGGAAGCAACAGAGTTGGAAGCCTGTGTTAGGAACCAAAACATGACTGTGCATTGCTAGTGGCTGAAAATCTTGTATGTTTACTTGATCATCATTAACAAGTATATATTCATGGACGAATTTCATAGCACACCTTATACAGTATGTCACTCATGATTTCACTAACTCACTCATTTATTCTAGTCTAAAATCTTGATACTACCTAAAAAACATGAAATACTTGAATATATTTGAGGTAGAAAAAGTAAATGACCTGAAACTTTTGATCTTGAATATTAAAAATTTAATGGGAAAACATGCCTTTCAACAGGTACCAGGAATATTACTAAACTTATATATTACTATGTTTAGTGAATTCTTTAGACTTCCCACATAAATCCCAACATGTATCAGAGATTTTGAAGATTATTTTGTGTTACAAATGAATAAATTAAGATTTGAACACTTTTTCTAAAATACATAACTATCGAATAAAAATCCTATTATGAGATAATTGTTTTGCCTCCAAAGCTGGATCTCCTGGATCTTACAACTTCATTAATCAGAAGTGGTGCAATAGGTTCTTTATGATGCTGTGATAAAATGTTTAAGATTCAGAGGAGCAAATAGCTTTGGATGTAGCTTTGATATGTGGCATCCCTGGAGCATATACAATGCCTTCAGCACACATTCTTTTATTGTCTCTGTAATCTCACACTCCTTGGAGCATACTGACTGCTTGTCTTAGTGACATGTAAATAAGTTTTGAAAAATCGTGTTTCTTTTGATCTGATTTTGTAAGCATTATTTTCAGGTTAATCTATATGAACTTTATTTACTATGTTAAAAATATATAGCCAAATCACTGTGTAGTGAAGCATGATCTGTTAATTAACTGTAACTGTGTGGTTTAATGGAAGAGGAATTGTGTTCTCTCTAATTTTCAAGGCCATGAAATAGGGGCATACTCCCTCTGGAGAATATGGGGCAAAAAATACCATTCCTTCCAATTCATGGTTTACTTCATTGGTTTACTGCAATACCACTCCAGTCATCAGGAACAACATCTTTAAATCTTCCTATCCACATTCATCTTGACTTCTCTTGTGCAGTACATCCGATCTTTCTTTTGCCTTTTCCTTGCCTTTTTCTCATAATGACACCATGACTCTATTTTTTGTACACTGAATAATTTTACATCTCAATAATCTAGATATGATTGTATAATACACACACACACACACATTAGTGGTTTGAATGAGAACGTCTTCATAGGCTTATATATTTGCATGCTTAGTTCCCAGTTGGAGGACTGTTTGGAAATATTAAAAAGCGTGGTTTCTTATGAGGTATTCACCAGAAATCAGTTTTGAGATTTCAAAAGCACACTCTAGGACCAGTCTCATTCTCTCCTTCCTTCTGCTACTGATCAGGATGTAGCTCTTACCTGATTCTCCAACACCTGACTACCGACCTGCCATCATGCTCTCTACCATGTTCCTAACTATCTAAATCTTTGAAACTGTAAGATAGCCCTAATTAATACTTTGCTTTTATTGTGTATATTGTCACAGCAATAGAAACCTTCAGTAAGAGAACATATATCTATCTGAATATACATAAACAAATGCACAGGCAAGCTGTGCAGAACAAGAAATTCTTAAATAACAGAGCATGTCAGTGGCACCATTGTCATCTGAGGTTTCTTACATGACAACATTTCCTAATGGTGCAATTTTAGAAAGTATTGTCCTGGGTAAGTGTGAGGAAAGAGAGGGGGGAAATGAAAATGTGTCAGTAAGAAGAAAACCGAAGTATTAAGGTATCTCTCACTTTTCTGAGTGAGGACTAGCTGCACTAGAAAAAAATTTGAAGATTTATATGAACGAATAGACCAAATTCTTCTTTGCAATGTCTCCGGGTTTGATTTAATCATAATTTAATTTCACAGTTAATGATGTATAATGTTTAAACTTGCTCATGTAAATGATACATAAATATCATTGTTTTCCTTTACTGTCATCTTAAAAGAATCAGTTTACTGGAACCCATGTCTCGTATGCATCCGTGTCTTTGCCACTATTAGAATAACTTTTGCAATCATCTAGCACAGGTAAACCCATCACGTTTACCAGATATAGCTTCTGTAGTGGTCTGTGTTGTGAAGAATACATTTACATATAACCTTATCATTCTTCAAATTACTACATGATCCAACTATCATTTATTTATGCTTTAATATAATAATCTTTTTAACAATGCAAACATTTGAAGTATTTTCTTAATAAAAGAGTGTGCTAATTTGTTTCCCTTTTGAAGAGAACTACAAAAGTAAGATTTGTAACCAAATCTAATTAGTGTAATCTATTCAGTGGTAGTGAATAGATACTTGTAACTCTTTTCTTCCTATTTTTATTGGCATTGCCAGATTTCTTTAAACATTTCAGACAACTGAGGTTTTAGTGTATGTATTTTCAGTAGTACAGTGTTTAAAACAAGCCATTGAGGAAAATAACCTATAAGACAGGGATACTTTTATAGACCAGATGAGATATATGGTGACTCCTTTTAATGAAAGATTTTAGGGAAAATATCCTCATATTAACTACATATAATTTATAAATTTAAATGAAAGAAAATATAATGAAATTATTCCACAAAACTAAATTTTTAATTATTCCAAACTAATAATCAATGTGTAATTTGTAAAGTTGGTGCCTCTATAGAGACGTTTAAACATATGCGTTTTAAACAGACTGACATAATCAGTGGAAAACAGAATAAAACATTTGATGGATGCTTTTGCTATGTAAAGTGGGACAATTAAAGGTGTTGCAAAACAGTCTCTAATTAGAAAATACCTGTTTTTATTTTAAATTCTATGCCCTATTGTTTCAAAATAATAATACAATTTGATCAACAAAAGAATTATTTAACCCACTTTGTTAAAATTGTAGATCTTATAATCCGCAAGAGCTCAAGTAATTTTCAATGAACAAATGATTAACTGCATACAGTTCTTTGCTGTGGACATTTGATGGATTACTACACTTCAGGTCAAAAATATACCCCAAGAAAACCTGCAGTACTACAGTGCTTGTCTGAAAGAATACATACAAAATTTGGCTTTATGTTATGCTTGTCCCCTTTGGCTATGGATTATTTGAGTGCCTGACTACAGTGGTTACTAGAAATGGTTGTAGGTGGTGGTGAAATTTTGTTATGCATCATATCCTATGGATCCACTGGAATACAAATGTTTTAATTACTTCATTGGAAAGCAGTGGAACACTTTGCTCTATTGATTTGCTAGGAATAAGACATTCCTAGCTCTGCTAATTTTTGACTCTGGCTGTTAAAGAGCCATCACTTCTTGATTTGTAGCCTGGAATACTAAGTTACATAAATAACTGCATTGTGGGCTGCTCATCTAAACTTCATGTGGTTCCACTATTTATTAATATCATCATACTGAGCAACTCTGCCAAGAATATGCACTGCTATTATCCCCCAGCAATGGAGGTCACCATGACAGGGTTAAACAATTAAACACAGGTGAAGTTCCAGTACGGCTCAGGCTATGCCATCACCTGGACCTGTTGAAATAAAACCACGGTATTTGGTTTGGTTTTGTGACCTTTTTGTTTATCCCAGGATATCTGGGAAACCCTTGGACCGACAGACTAAGAACAAAAGAACTGGGGAGGTTTGTAGGAATGGGTAGGAGATAAATGAGGGTGTGGAGGAAGAAAGTAATAAGAAAATATTATGGACATGTATTGAATTGCCCAGTAACAAAATAAAGCAACAATATATTTCAAAAACTCTTTTCATGCTTTGGTTGATGACAGATCTTCTTGGCCCCCATTTTTAGAAACAACATAACCTTCAAAATCCTCTAAAATTCTTTCACATGTGATTGCATGCTGGAGTCATTATTTGTCATATGCAGGATTCTTTCCTAATTTAGTACTTGCTGTATTATATCAAGGAGAGATTATATTTCATAACCTTGTGACTACTCACTACAGGCAAGTTAGGCAAACACAAAGAACCTATAACTCTGCGTAGTTCATCTTCATGTAATGTATAGAGTCTCATTCTTTGAGTGTGAACAAAGCCAGCTTTGTACTTGGCTACAACTTACTGAATGAATGTATACCGTGAGAGGTGAATTATAGTTCAAGGAAGCACAAGCATTTCTCATGTGGACACAAGCACAGCTCTCTCCAGGATAGGAAATTTGTGAGGAATAGAAGCAACCCTCCCAGATGGGTTATTGGGATATTGAAGTATCCCTAAAATATCCCTAAAATAGAGGTATTAAAAAACACAACAAAGCAAAGTGAATTTCCTTTGGTGCCCCAAGGATGCTTCCATTTCTCAATGTCCATTTATGTGAAGCATATGGTGAAAGGAAACTTGAGTACATATTCATTTATCATTGTGATAAATTGTTTTATAAAAGTTGTTACCTTTCCCCTGGGATAATCTCTATTACATATTTAGGAATAAATATCTGCAATTAATTTACCAACCAAAAAGAAGCAATTTTGAAGATATTAGGTATCTGCTGCAAGATGAAGACAAGGTGTTTTCGTTCTCTTAGCTTTAGCTCCTACTAAATCTAAGGGTATTCCTGAATTAGAGCATGATTCCAAGAGATGCAGTAAAATTTTGATACTCTGGATTATTTTGGAATCCCAATGAAACTGGATGCCTTCTATGGCATTTGTTTGTTTTAAAGTATCTATGTATGTATCTCCTTTATTATATTACCCTGAACAATAGAAAGTATTATTCCAAAGATTAACAGTCCCAAATGAATACAACTATTAGGTCAGAAACTTCTTTATGAAAACATACTACTTTAGACTTCTGTGTTGTTAGTTAGTGAGGGGTCAAGAATGCCAAGAAACCACACAGAAGGCTTTTCTTCTTCTTTATTTTTTTTTAACAGAACTTGCCTCAAGTTTATTTGTAAAAGCAGCATAAGGTCCTGAACATCTGCCAATACTGTGTAGGTGTTCACACCAATCCATCTGTTTTCACATTGGCAGACTGAGATCTTTTTTATGGGGCCTTCACAGGGGCCTGGGCGCCTTTGGGAGCCTGAGCTGTAGCTGAGGCCTCTGCCTTGACTTGAAACTTGGGCTTTGTTTTTTGGAGCCTACGACCCCTGGCCATGTAGCTTCTAATCTGCTTCCCAAGCTTGGGGTGAGCAATTAAAACCAGACGGGTGAGTTTGCGGCTGGGGCCCTTTGGCACCTTGGACTTCACCACCTGGGGCTTCACCAGGGCCTTGATGGCCTCCGCACGTGCACTCATGGCCTTTGCATTATCTGCCTGCATCTTCTTCAGGCCTTTCTTGTTGTGCTTCTTGGCAAAGCGCATGTTCCTCAGGAACTTGGGGTCAACCCCTTGAGAGATTCATATCTTTGTGACCGGGGTTTCTTGATACTGTTTCTGTGCCATTTCCGGGACTGGTTGTGTGTGGTGTGGTTCTTGGACTTGACCATGGCTAGACAGTAATTGGCCCATAGGGCTTTTCTTAACATTGAGATTTGCCTGTTCCTGGAAGCAGCAATTTACTTCCAAAAAGGATGATGAGCATCAAATGAACCTCCCTGTGGAGTTTACATTTATTGGGGCAAAGTACCCATTCATTAAGAATCTTCCCTTGCTTGGACATCTGACAGTATACAGTCCAAACTGGAAAAACAGGACAGAAGAAAAAAAAAACTGCTGAACATTGCCAAGACAAGGTAGGCAAGTACTTTAAAATTCCTCCTTCAGAAGAAAATCTGTACCTGTAGGATGAAAATGAATGTTCCAACATTACAGAGAACCTCGGGTGACTGTCCAGGCAGCCAGATGTTTCTGTCACTTTTATAGCTTTGAAAGTTGTTATCTCTGTACTTCCTACTTACTCAGGTAATATTATATCCTTTTTTGATATCTGATGGAGTTGAAGATGAAATAGTTATAATTACAGTTTGCTTTGTAACCAAATTCAGAAAAAATAACAAGCAAGGTATGAAGTATACAAGGCTGAGAAACACAAAACTTAAATTGCTTATCTAAAAATATTTTGAGGTCTAAAATGATAGTTTTAAAATGGTAATAAAAGTTATAATAGAAAATAGTTTAAGCGTAAAATTTTAGATTTACTGAAATAGAATAGATAATAGAGTATTTTCTTTAAAATTTCCAAATACTAATAGACTAAACATTGCAAATATATTTTTTACTTCATAATGATTCTTATTGCACATAATTTTACTGTATTCTTTTATTCTAGTTAAAATCTTTCCTTTTTATTTAGACAAAAGGGGAAATGTTGTAGAATAATCTTTTGTACATTATAAACATGTATCTTGGCCAAGGTGCCTTTTGATAGGGTTAATAAATTGCTGAATGGTCAATACGTTGCCGGTGGTATAGGTAGGACTTCCAGATAGTGAGAAATGAAGAAGGAGATAAAGCTAGATGCTGTAGAAGATGCCAGGAGACATGGGGATGAAACAAGAAGCACAAGATGGAAGAGAGGTAATAACATGTGATAGACTATGGATGAAGATAAATGGGTTATTTTAATTTATAAGATCTAGTGGAATAAGCCTATGCTAAAGCTCCATGTGCACATACATGTTCAGTTACTTGATAAAACAAATAGATGAAAATGTATTTCTAATTTCTTTTTTTTTTCTTTTTCTTTTTTTTTTTTTTTTGATTTTTCGAGACAGGGTTTCTTCGTAGCTTTTTGGTTCCTGTTCTGGAAATAGCTCTTGTAGACCAGACTGGCCTCAAACTCACAGAGATCCACCTGCCTCTGCCTCCCGAGTGCTGAGATTAAAGGCGTGCGCCACCACCGCCTGGCTCTAATTTCTTAATACACATGAAATCAAGATCTAATTTTCCGAACACAGTTTAAGAATGGAGTCATGTGATGGGAATTCTGTGTGCTTGTGAGAAAATGTCAAAAAAAATCCAAATCTTGTAACCTCAGTTTCTTCAAAAACACAGAATTGTTCTTGGAATGTGTTTCCATGTTCCTCCCAGGTATAGCAAATAGGAGTGAGTTTGCTTTAGATAATTCATTATGACCAGATATTGTTATTTTCTTATATGGAAAAACATGTCTTTGCCATGTGAGACTTGCCCATTATGTGCCGCTTGCCCACCATATGCTGCATATCCTTATGATTGGACACTTTATTATGTGATTTAACTCCCAGAGTTAAGGGTTGTCTGATGCTCTGAATAAAGTTGGCTATTTCATGAGAATTTATTTCACCTCATTCTTAGGCTTCACCCTTCCCAGTCCCACCATTAATTGGAGCATTTAGCAGTATTCTGTTGTGAAACTTCAGAAAGTGATTATTATATGCAAGAATTTTAATGTGTAATATATACTTGTATAAAAGTTAAAATAAATAGTTTTAAAATTTCTCATCTTGGCAAACCAGTAAATTCAGTAACTGTTTTCGTATAACACATACAAACACTCCACATATACAAAACCAGTAAACAAAACCCTAGTCTATAATATGAAAAATATTTAATAACATTTTACAGTGAGTCATTGTAGATGACTTATTTCTGGGTAACAGAGCATGCTATTTTTTAAGATAGTTCTTAAAATATGACAGCATCTCAGCATGAAAGCACAGAAACAATGTCCTCTCTATGTTCTTTTCACAGAGAAAGAAGGAAAAATACCAAATATATATAGCAGTATGTTATAAAACAGACATTTTTAAATGGTTCAAACTTCCTAAACCTTAATATTTGCACAGATATATGATTGCAAAAATATTACCAAAGTGAAAACAGAGAGTGCATCAATAATTATGATGTAATTCATGCAAATTCTAAGAAATATACACATAAAAATAGATCATCTTAAAAGTTCTTAAATTAGTGTTACTACCCTGAGAGGAGGAAATGATTTTATTACTGAGAATGACTATTATATAGCACATTAATAGGTTAAGAATGACTTGGAACCAACATTCACTACAAAGGGATGCAAACAAACTATTCCTCTAGAAATTAATTAATATTAATTTAAACTAAAATGAAACATTTGAGTATGTATGCATGCTACTTTTGTTTATATACTGTATGGGTGTCTTTGTTGATGTGGGAGTCCCCTCTGTATGCCATAAATACCATTGGTTAATAAAGGACTGTCTTGGCCCTGCCCAGGAAATAGAGGTAGGCACAGAAAACTAAACTAAATGCTGGAAAAAAAAAGAGGAAGAGTGGGAGAGAAAAAATATAGCCTCACTGGAGCCAGACTGAACTCTAGATTAATAGAAATAGTTTAAATTAGTATATTAAAGTTACTCAATAGAAGCTAGAGCTAATGGGACAAGCAGTCATTTAGTTAACACAGTTTCTGTGTGATTATGGGGCTAAACAGCCAGGAACCAACAAGTGACCCTTCTCCAACAAATGTGTGGGTGTATGAATTTAAATTTTGCCTGTCTGACCCATGAAATTAGATTAAAAGTTGCTGACATTTGGTTCTGAACATGTCTAATTACTAGCAATGCAGTTTTGGAGAATGGCTTGGCTATGTTTCATCTGAGAGTAATAAAACTGTGACTCAGAACTATGGGATAGTTATGAACCTTTGGTGGGAACATGGATATAGCACACTAAGAAGAACCTTTCACTCATGATTGTTTAACAAATGTTGATTTCTACCATTACATGCTATACAAATAACATATGAAATAATATCTGGGAAATGTATTTAGAAATTTTAAATTACATATATCTTGACTTTAGTAAAATTATGGATGATCCAGATATATTATACACATATATAAAATTATCTGTATTTAGTTAACATTTTCATGAAAATATTTGGATTAGTGCAATTTTAAATTTAATTCTCTAGTATATTGCCATTTTTAGTGTTTATTTTTAATATCCCATATATGAAAATATACATTAAGCAAAAAAATCAATGTCTCATCTTTCTGGGAATCAAAATTAGGAGAATAAAATTCATTGTTTATTAAATGAACAATAGTGAATGCTTCTAAAATCATTGATATGATATACATTCATTTGGCATACAAATGCTAATTTGGTCTATGTTTTACCAAGAAGAAAGACGACAATGTCATATATATATATATGGAGATTATTCATAATTTCTCACACTGACTATATTCTCATTCCAGAACCACTACATATTTTGTATTTTCACTCCCATCCTTTTTACTTATTTATCGTTGTCTTATGCCTTTCTATACGCTTTAGAACTCAGAGAAGAAGGAAAAATTTTTTTCCATTTGAATAAATATAGTACAAGGAGAATTGTTCAAAATTAGAAGGAATCACCTTGCCACTTAGAAATTCTTGCAATCAGGTGGGTTAATAACATCAGTGTGAAGCCACCAAGGTCATTGGAGCCTCCACTCTCCAGGATTTATCTTCCTTCAAAACCCTGAATGCCTTTTCTCTTTGAAACCTGACTCGTAGGCTCTGTGATAGGTCTTATATATTTTGTGACACTTGGGAGGATGATGCCTGTCTTCACTATAATACTTCTTCAGAATATTTCTGTTAGGACACTGTTGAGAACCTATAATATAATTGATCACACAAAAGTTTATATGACTCTTGGGAGAAACTTTTTCTTAATTTAATTTCCCTGAGGATGCCGTATGGTCAACTCAGGCATCTGATTTTCTAGCACGTACTTGCTTAGTCCTGTGTTGCCCTCCTCCAAGTGACTTTATTCCTCACAATTGCCTCAGATATTTTGCCTTTATTTTACCTGATAGAAATGTTTCCGTGGTGAGGTGAATAATGCTACAAAGTGTGATTGATTTGGCACTACATCCTCCAGGGGATTGTCCTACTACTGTGTTTTAGATTATTCTGGATTCCACTGTGAGTTATAATAACAATTTATCTGTGAAATAAGCCATCTCTCACCGTGGAAGATTGATAGAATTGAGAAATGTCTGCCTACATGAGATATAAGAAAACATAAAGAAGCATTTCAAATGCCTAAGGAATTCCTATCGACTTGATTAGACACAGTGGATACCTTGAAGGTAGTTACTCTTCTTTCTTATATTTAAAGTAACCTTTTATATTTAAACTAACCTCTATGTTAGTTTATATGAATAATTATTTAATCATTATATACTATATAAATTGATATGCATTCTTTTGAGGAACTCTAAACTCATAAAACAACTTCTTGCATTTTTTTTACATTGCCAATCCTGAGATTCACATTTACAAACATTATTTAAGTTCTGTAAATTCTATATTAGTTAACAACAAAGATGGAGAGGATTATACAATAGCTACCTGAAAGAGCAGGGCTGTAGGACAGAGACGTTTCTTATTTTGTTGATTCTCTTCCATCTGGTAAATTTTGTATTTAGAGAACACTGAACAGCATTATTAAATAGAAAAAAATTAATCACAAAAAGAAATATAAAAACAGCAGTCATTACAAACGGGCAAGGACAGTAGTCAAGGCAAGAAGAAGAAGCAAGAAGAGAGGGGTGAGCTGATGTGGAATGTCCTTCTGTAGGCTGCAAATATGCATTGCTTTCATCGGTTGATGAACAAAACTGTTTCAATCAATGACCAGGAAAAATAAATCAAGGTGGGAAATCTAAAGAAAGATGCAGAGAGAACGAATGCAGAGTCAGGAGAGGCAATGGAGCCACCGAAGGAGTAACATGCTGGAGTATCACGGGTAAGCCTGTACCTCATGGCAAGGCACAGATTAATAGAAAAGGGTTAATTTAATTGGGAGAGTTATCCAGTAATATGCCCGAGTCACTGGCCAAACAATCAAGAGTGTAATTTCATAAGCGACTGTGGAGACCTGAGAGTGAAAAAGAAACTGGTCGAAGGAAACCAGAGGGACAGAGAAAAATATTCAACTACAGTGAACTCCTTCATATTCTGTTTACTACCTCTGCCCCCTGAAACACTTGCTTCTGATGTTAGCCTATCAACCATCTATGCAGAAATCCTGTTTCTAGATTATTTTACCGATATCCATCCTGCTCCAAACAGACTAAGTTCTTGATTATAATTTCTAGTTTTTATAAGCCATGCTCCACGCTCATTTATAAGTCGAACTCATCATTGCCTTTCTCCTGCAAAATAGGGCTGAGCTAACAGATGGATAGGTAGGTAGGTAGGTAGGTAGTAGGTAGATAGGTAGATAGACAGACAGATAATGGATAACTATCCTAGTAAAGTTTGCTGCTCACTCTAAAAAAAATTTTCTCATGAAAACAGTTCTACTGATATCCTTGTCCACATAGCCAAAGTATTAGGGAACAAGTTTAACTGTCATAGTCTCAATAAATGAACTGCTGACCTACTAGTTGTCAATTTTTTTTTTTGCTTCCATTTCCTTTCTCATTTCAGACATAAAGGCTTTGAACACATACTCTCTCTCACACACACATGCACACACACACACACACACACACAAACACAGAGGCAAAACCACTCACATGTGAAGTTGACAGCACTACCACCAGAGTAACCTAAGAACAACACTGAATATAATGATGAGCTTTCATGCTTATGCATCTGTATTTTAACAGTTACATTCGTATTAATATGATTTGCTGTTGTCACTGCTGATATTGTTGCCTCCTTCTTGTTCATCTCATTAGCTACCTCCTCCAGGATACTCTCAGTCATAGAAAACTTGGCAAAAATTCCTTTATGCTTGGGTTTCCTTGGCATTGTCTAGGTAATATATTTATCTCAATGATACCATTAATCATTAGGGTTGTTGTGTAGCAATCCATATAAACCTGCATCTTTAGCTAGATGTTTCTTAAGACCCTGAAGAAAAAAATGAACAGAACATAGTATTGAATTCTTTTAACCTTAATTCACACTTTCAAAACATCAATGGAATCCTTAAGTCTGCATAAACAAATAAAAAATTTCTTTAGGTAGTGAACTTGAGGGTATGAAGAATAAAGAATGAGAATTTGGGGAATTCATGATTCACTCTTATTTCATCATCTACTTATTTCATGGATCCAGAAAACTGAAAATAGTTTCAGAAGGAGAATTGTGTTGAGCAATTAAAATTTTACATTATTTTAAAATTTAAAAATTTTTATTTTATAGTGCTACCACAAAAGATGTGAGAACAAAAGCTATGAAAATTCATAGAGAGAAAATTCTTAAGAAAAGACTTTTCTAAAATACAAAATAAAATTTAGGAAAATAATAAATAAATAGTCTAGAAGATGACTTAGTGTGTGAAGTCCACACTGTACCACAGGAGGACCTTAGTTCAGGTCCGCAGCACCAGTGCAAAGAGCAGCATACTGGGCACCTGGAACTCCTGTCCTGGCAGATTGGCAGTGTTCTCCATGGTCTGGAGAGCAATCTAGGATATTTATACTTTTAGTTTCAAGAGAGTGAGCCCATTAATTAGATAGAAAGCAGGAACAAAAGAATAACACAGCAAGAATCAGACAGGTAGCAACAGCACAGTGGTTGCAAACGTCATTACGTCAAGATATACAACATTCGTTGGAGATGATTGTATTAATCTGATTGAAACAGTAAACATTGATAATATCTCATCAAATCAGAAGCTTACAAACACGCGGCAGAAATTGAATGTAGTTGTTGACTTCCTGATTAATCTTTTTGAGGATGACCTTAGCATAGCTGAACTTCCCACTACTCATTTCTACTGCAAGCATTTTCTACTTCGAGTAAACTATAATTACCACTATTGAGAATTTTTTGCCTTCTGGGTTTTCTGAAGGACTTGTTCTCAATATCCTTAAGTGATTTTCTCTTTTCCCATTACTAAAGATAAAGGGTCAGCATGATCCAAAATACAAGTTTGGAGGCATTTGACATAAACATGCTGAATGCTTGATGTTTGTTGTTCGATTTTATTTCTATTATTATCTCTATCTACCTATCTATCTGTCTATCTATCTATCTATCTATCTATCTATCTATCTATCTATCTATCTATCTATCATCTATCCATCCTCTTTGGGGGCCCACTACCTAGATCCCAAATGAATACATGGAGACTTATGCTTACGAATGCCTGGGTTTACCTTACCTTGTTTCTAGCAAGCTTTTCTAACTTAAATTATCCCATTTCTCTTTATCTGCATTGTGCCTCTGGGCTTTTTACCTCCTTTTCATTCTATATATCTTTCTTTCCCTCTTATTCTGTGGCTGGCTGTGTGGCTGCCTACTGGTGTGTCCTTTTCTTTTTTTCTAGCTCCTCACTCTTCTCTCTACTTAGATTCTCCTCCAGTCTATTCTCTCTGCCTGATAGCCTGCCTGTTTCTCACTTTTACATTGGTCATTTGGCTTTTCATTAGACAAAGCAAATGTTTTAGACAGGCAAAGTAACACAGTGTTACAGAGTTAAACAAATGCACATAAAAGAATGCAACTCATATTTGCATCATTAAACTATTCCACAGCATAAATGAATACAACACAGCTTGTTTTGATTTTTTTTTTTTTAGTTGTGATGAGAGGGTCCCACTTGCAGAGTCAGCTTCTCAGTGAACTTTAATAGAACCTACCTATTTACCAATAGACTGTGTATTATAGGCAGAGACAAGGGATCCCAGGGGATTGTTATTTGACCTGTCTAGTCACACAGTGAGCTCCAAGTACAGTTCAAGCTATTAGATTTATATACATGCCCCATCTCTGTGCAACAGTAATAATCAAAGTTAAAGATGGCAACAATTTGAGGAGTGTTGGGTGGTACTAGCAGTTGGAGGGAGAGAGCATGGAATGATTTGGAAGGACAAAAGTAAAAGGAAAAAAGAGTTAAATATATTTTAATTAAAATTAATAAAAAGAAAAGAAGGTAAATGGTCATATAATTAGGCACCCAGTGTAGTGTAGACCTCTGGCCTTCATGCCTACATCTATACTTGAGAGCACACATGCACACACACACACAAACACACACATACACACACACACTCGTTCCAAGTCACAGTTTTTTCTAGGGATTCCAGTACTCTGCATTTATAGTCTCCTTTAGGAAAATGTTCTACCTAAGACCTCAAGGCTCACTAATACTGCCATTATGCTGATTCTCAACCTGGATTATATTTTTTTCATTTTGGAATACTGCTGTAGAATAGCAAGACTGACCACAGTTAACTCTCTATTCTCCTTGTCCTTTACTTCGGACTGAATTGTGTCCCAGATTCATATACTGAAGCACAAAATCCCAAGGTGAAGGTATGTATAGAGGGAATCTTTTAGAGATAATGAAGCTTAGATGATATCATGCTATAGGTTTTGATGATGAGGTTAGTGCCCTCATAAGAACAGACATCAGAGACCCCTTCCTCTCCCTTGTTCTATAACAGGAAGCTTCCATCAGCAGGTCTTCAGCAGGGGGAAGCCCTGCTGATATACTATCTCAGATCTCAACCATTAAAACTGTAAGAAAGTAAATTTATAATGCTCGAGCTATTTAGTCTGCGGTATACTGCTAAAGGTGCTCATTACGTTTCATTTAGCAAGTGTCTCTCCAAAAGACTGGTCTGGTGATGGTCTTGCTCCCAGAATAACTATATTCAGAGATGTAGGCCTGAAAGAAGATTGGCTCATGAAGGCTTTGATTTCATGAAGGAATTAATCCATCGGTGTATACATAATTTGATAGAATTAATAAAATTGATGTAAGAATTAGAAGGCAAGGACTGGTTGGAGGCAGTGGCCCCTGGGATAATGTCTCTGAAGGGTATATCCTGTCTTCTACTTCCTCCACTTCACCCTCTTTGATTCCTGGGTGCAGTAAGACATTTTGTTCTGTCACACCCTGCCACTGTGATGCTCTGTCTCAGCATTGCTCAGAAATGAGACCGGTCAATCATGAAGTTAAACTCCTAAAGCTAAGAGGGAAAATGTTCCCTCACAGTTGCCTTAACAAACTGTCACTGCAATAACTTTGCAGCCAATAGACTATCTAAGCAAATGAAGATGACTGTGCATTTGAATTATGGCTAACTTCCTTGTCTTTATAATCTGGAGCATAGACAAAGCCTCACAATAAATAATTCCTAAATAAAACATTGCTGATTTAATAAATGCCAATTTTAGGCCAGACTGTCAAAATTGTCTCATACCTTAAATACACCAGTCAGACTTATCAGGTCTTGAAAGCCTACACAGAGGACGGAACCTAATACCTACAGTGATGAATTGTACTGATATGGAATAAGAATAGCCTTATTTATAGATTAACCTTGATGTTGCAGTTGAAATTCAATTAAATACTAGAACATGGACTATCTATTAATTGTTACTTATTATCAGAAAAGATACTAACAGTTTTGAAAATATGACCAATCTAAGATATTGATGAGATTTTTGTTAAAGATTAAAAATAAACAAAACAAATTAATTAAGATTTTACTTTCAGAAAGATCAAAGAATCTCCTCTGATGTCTTGCAAAAGCAAAGGCATAGGCCCTTGTACTCAGCATCACAAGAAGTATCACCTGGCTCCTCCTATTCCCTTAATTACAAAACTTTTGAAGATTGGTTTCATATGTTATTTTTCCTTCAATTCTTTATTTTTAAATTCTGCCTCACTGCCCAGAATTTTCAGATTTTTTTAGTAGCAATTTATTTTTGTAATCCATGTTTTTCTACTTGATGATATTGGTTCTCTGCTTTATTACCCATGGACCAATCTCATTTCTTTCCTACATATCAGATCCCTATATACCCTGGAGGGTGTTCAGAATTCATTACTGTTGTTCAGAATCTATTACCTGGAGTTGTGGTTTTTAGGGATAGTCACTTATCTTTGCCTCGGAGTTTTGGGTTAAAATGTGATTCAAGTAGCGAAGGCCAAGCTTCTTAGATACAAGTCTCTATTATTCGTGTGCTCTTATGGTACTAAAACTGTTAATTTTATTAATGTGGAGTGTGATTTACATTTTCAGAAATTGCTGGAATCTTTGTTAGGGAAAAACAGGATATACAGTTGAGGTGGCAGTGTTAGGGCTTCTCAATGGTATGTGTATTTGTTATTTTTGATTTACTGTCTATTAGTGGGTGCATCATGGAACATTTATCACATACATGACTCTATTAATCTATAGTGAATATATCCCATCCATCCAGGTAAAGCCATTAATAAACATGAACACTCCAGTCCTAAAAGGTGTACCAACAAAGGTGATCTTAGGCATTGGCAAAAGGAATCAGATGAGCAAAACTATACAAAAATAAGGTTGTGTCAACAGTTTTTCTGGCTAGAGGGTAGGGCATCATTTAGGCTATGTTACAGGCTATGATATGGTATATATCATATGAAAATAGCAAGTTGACAAATCAAAAGCAATTAAGACAGAGGCTTTCAAGTGAATATCAGCATAGTAGCAAATGACATGAATTTAATAGACACACATTGAGGGCTGGGGAAATTAATGACTTAATGCTTAAGAGCATTGCTGCTTCTGTAAAAGCATGACCCAGCACCCACATGGTGGTACAAAACTGTTTATAACTCCAATCCCAGTAGATTAAATGTATTTCCTGGTCTCCACAGGTACTAGATATGTATATGGTGTGTGAACATTCATGCAGAAAAACACTCATGCTCATAAAATTGATAATTCTTAAAGATATTTATAAAAACAACTATGTAAATTTCCATTTTAGTAACAAAATTTATAAAGAAGAGTAGGAATTGGTGAAAATATTTTTCTATTCTGTAGGCTGCCATTTAATCCTATGCCATTCAGTTTACAGAAGCTTTTCAGTTTCATGAGGCCCCATTTGTTGATTGTTGTTCTTAGAATCTGTCTTACTGGTGTTCTGTTCAGAAAGGTGTTTACTGTGTTAACGTGTTCAAGGCGATTCCCCACTTTCTTTTCTATTTGGTTCAGTGTATCTGGTTTAATAATGGGGTCTTTGATATGTTATAGAATAGAATATTTGCTTAACGATGTAAGGATGTATTGCAGAATAATTGTTTATGTAAAGATAAGCTGCATTTGTTTAACTATAAAGATGTGTTGCTGTTTTACCTTGTCCCCCACCAATACACTTGATTGATCGAATAAAAAGTTGTACGGCCAATAGCTAAGCAGAGGAGGGATAGGCAGGGCTGGTGGACAGAAAGAAAAAAGGAAAAGAATGATATTTATGCTCTCTTTAAAAAGTGACTACAAACGTGCTGGCATAATTGGTAGTGTTGTCTATTGAATGCCCCCTTGGTGCCAAGCCCAGGGGCAAATGCTTTACATTCCTCTTTGTATAATTCACACAATAATTAGATAGGACAGCTACTCCTAATAGTCACACTTCAAGAGGAAAAAATCTGAGACTTAGAGTGTCTGAACTGCCCCCAAATTCTAACGCAGTATTCATTACAGACAGGCTGCAAACTTACCAATCTCTTGTCAGAGGCCAACACAGTGAATGAATGATTAGTGATTGCCTCACTCTTCCTTGAATTCTAAAGTGATCTATTTCAGGTTTTCTAAAATAACAGGGTATGCCCAGAAGTTGATAAAAACACAGAGTCAAGACCAAATCCTGTTAATGGGAAATTTGCTTTTCTCCCTGAACCAATCCATTTCTACTCTGAAGCATGAAAATTAATCAGGTTTGTCATGGTGAACCTAACTGTGGGCTGTTATTAACAGTCGCAAAATTTTCAGGACACAGTATTTGACTTGATAACCTGGTGTAAACAAAATCCCAAAGGTTAATTTTATGGTATACACAACGCATTTCTATTTCTGTTCCTGCATACCGATCCCAGTAGAGTGACTGGAGGGGTTCTTGTATTCCTCCACTATGGATTATGTGTGGTTATTTCTTTACATAAATGTCATATGTGAATGCGGTTTGGATTGAGCAAGTTTTTTTTCTTTTTTTTAGTTATAAATCTAAAATAATCAGCGTCATTAAGAAAATATATTCAAATCTTACTGATTGCGGAATTTTATTAACGATTGGGCTCATAGAATTTCAATTGCAAGTATTAGCATTTTTCTCTTTACAACAAATAAAATCATTATTGAGCCCATGTGGAGTGGTTTGAGACCACATCTTACAATCTTTAGCATTTTCAAATGTTGCCATTATTTTAATGAATAAACATTTAAGACAATAGACCCTATAATATAACCTAATTTAAAAGCTAAATATTAGATTAGGTAAATTTGGAGAGATGTGCTAATTCTCAGATTGTGAAAGCCTTTAACTAAAGTGATCTCAATTGCTCTGCTCAGTGGTGGGATAAATAAATCATTTCTATTATAAAATGTGATCACTTTGAATAAACTCTTAAGGATCTTTATTAGTGAACAATCTACAAAAGTCTGTACCAGTGGGCAGTAAGATCCTAAGGTGTCATGCCCCTCTTTTAGATTTTTTTGACTGTGAATCTAGAAGTTTGCTCCATTGTAGTCACCACTTAACCTTTTAAATTGTTAGTTATGCATTGATTATCTACTACACTGTGATTTTTCTACTTTGTATATATATATATATATATATTCATTTTATGCTTTCATAAAGGTTCCATTACTCTGTCAATTTCAAAGTGAACTGTATGAACAAGACCGCTTTTCTGTCTTGTCTCCAGAGGTAATAAAGAGATATCACCTATACATTCCTTGTGAGGAAAACCTCTGCAGGAATTCTTGCTTATTTCCCTTTGTGAGTTTGCCTCTCAACAGTCTAAGTCTCATGGAGATAAGCAACCTCTGCTAATTTCTACAGGCATCTCTCTCAGCATACATACAAAGTGAGAACACAGTGAGTCACCATTTCAAGAGTCATGAAACAGAAGATAATCAGCAATTGCTTGCCCAGTTGCAGGAACATTACTGTTCTCTACTGAAGACCTTTATCCAAATCCATTCTGGGGACCTCTTCTCTCTTTCCTGTGGCTCTTAGATGGGTGAGAATGATGCTTAATTTGGATTTTACAAATTAAGCAATTGTAATCATTTAAAATAAATATCTTTATAGCTGTAATTAATATTTAAAA
The DNA here is from genome assembly GCF_950005125.1 of Chionomys nivalis. Lineage (NCBI taxonomy): Eukaryota > Metazoa > Chordata > Mammalia > Rodentia > Cricetidae > Chionomys > Chionomys nivalis. The sequence continues at coordinate 21,157,212 of NC_080101.1, read as the reverse complement.
CTAAGATTTTGATAGAATTGAACTTATTGAATCTTAGTCACTAAAAGCTTTTATTTTATAAAAGCTAACCCTTCAAGAAAGATTTTTTATTGAAAAATCAATATTATAATATTTATAAAGTTCTAAAACTGATGTGATTTTAGACGGAACCTATAATCCTAATAAATTAAGTATTTTTTTATATTTTTTTCTAAGTTGAATCCATTTGGAGATGTAAATTTATGTGCTACTTACAATGTTGAAGAATTGTTCCATTTAAAAAAATTGTTTAGAAGGCCGGGTGGTGGTGGCGCACGCCTTTAATCCCAGCACTCGGGAGGCACAGGCAGGCGGATCTCTGTGAGTTCCAGACCAGCCTGGTCTACAAAATCTAGTTCCAGGACAGGCTCCAAAAAACCACAGAGAAACCCTGTTTCGAAAAAACCAAAAAAAAAAAAAAATTGTTTAGATAACCTTCTGTATTGATGACTTGTTTAAAAATCTGCATAATATTAATTTGAGTGGATATACCAATTTAGATATTTAGCTAGGACTCATTCTCTTAATAATAACAAACAGGGATTTTATTGAGTTTTTGACATTTATGTATTCTGCTCTCTTGGGGCTGGTTATTTTTAACATTTTACATACTCTTCCTAAGTAACTCAAGGTTAACTTATCCTAAGCAGACTTTTAGTGCATGAGACGTTTGCCACTCATGAGGTGGAAGCATGGAGGTATCATATACTCTTATCACACTGCATATTGTGATAAAAACTGACTTAGTATTTCATGCAAAATGCAGTATGCTTACATATATAGAGATGCTTATCCCACATATAAGTTTTATTTATTATTTGTATTGCCTCTACATATATTATAAGCTATCCATGACAATTATCTACTTTTTAAAAGAGTCTGAGCTGGAGAGATGGCTCAGAGGTTAAGAGCATTGCCTGCTCTTCCAACGGTCCTGAGTTCAATTCCCAGCAACTACATGGTGGCTCACAACCATCTGTAATAGGGTCTGGTGACCTTTTCTGGCCTTCAGGCATACACATAGACAGAATGTTGTATACATAATAAATAATAAATAAATATTTTTTAAAAAGAGTCATGATGTTGCAAGAAATTGAGAGTAAATAAACTTTTATATTTATATTCATTTACCATTTTTGATTCATTTCTTGAATTTCTGGGATTTTTAAATCTTTAGGATTTCCAGAAAAAATATTACTGATTCTTTGACTTACTGTTAATATAGACATGGACCTTCATAGATACCTATCTCTATTTGGAAAAGATATGTGGTAAAAGACAGAACAGATAAGTTCTACTAGGATTTACCTAAGTTGTAAATTGGGAGTTATTAATGTGTTATGGAATTGTAAACTGTATGATATGACTTACAGCAGTGATATTTTTAGTATAATGTTTAGCCATATGCTTAGTTTTAGTACAGTTGCACACTATTTGAAGTTAATTAGGTGGACATCACCCCTTTTCCTCCTCCAGGTCCATTCTCTCCTGTTCTTTGCCTTGGAGAGTTGACTATACAATTGACTTAGTTCCACTGTCTACGTAATTTAGTTAAGGATGAGCCCAGTAGTATGTTGATGGATAAATGGCAAGTGTAGTATGGCTGCATCTTGAAATCGCCTTTTTGTGTTTTTATAATATGGCTCTCTCTTTCTGTAGCCCAATTTGTAAGATTATTCTTGAACCTTCCTCTACATTTGTCTTGGATATAGGACTGGATCAACCTACCCCAAGACCCAGTAATACCACTCTTGGGAATATACCCAAGAGATACCCTACCATATGACAAAAGCATTTGTTCAACTATGTTCATAGCAGCATTATTTGTAATAGCCAGAACCTGGAAACAACCTAGATGCCCTTCAATGGAAGAATGGATGGAGAAAGTGTGGAATATATACATATTAGAGTACTACTCAGTGGTAAAAAGCAATGACATCATGAATTTTGCATGCAAATGGATGGAAATAGAAAACACTATCCTGAGTGAGGTAACCCAGACCCAAAAAGATGAACATGGGATGTACTCACTCATAATTGGTTTCTAGCCATAAATAAAGGACATTGAGCCTATAATTTGTCATTCTAGAGAAGCTAAATAAGGTGAACCCAAAGAAAAACATATAGTCATCCACCTGGATATGGGAAGTAGACAAGATTGCCGGGTAAATTTAAATTTTTTAAAGAAAAATTACTCTGTAAACTATTAGTGTTTGTAACATACTAGGACCACTGAAACATTTGAGATTAAATAAATGTGAATGAATATGTAAAAATAGATTAGTAGACTCAGTTACTTGTAAGTAGTTGTTTGCTGCCTTCTGTGTTTACAGTTAGCTCCAGCTTCCTCAACTACAAGTGAGGGGGAGCAGGAAACTTTAATGAAACAATCCAAACACTTATTACTTTGGGTGTAGATGTGCTGTACCATAATTAATCCTGCACATGGTAGTTTGGGGGCCATTAAACTGAGAGTCAATTAGACTGAAGATCACAGAGATATAAATTACTCACTAGAGACTTGATAAAACCAACTAGAAAGTAGTTGAATTTTGTTGTGCTATTCTAGTTGCCTTGCTAAGCAAATATTCCTGGAACAAATTATTATGACAAAGCCTTTGGAGACGTTCATAAAGAAGAGTAACCGGTGATATTTCCTATCATCAATGAACTACAAAATTTGCAAATATGGAGTTACACTATGAACTCATATGGAAGATTTTTATTTTAACTTAAAATTTAAAAATTAGGTTTAGGAGTTTTTTTTTTACTGTCTATATATCTGTTTACCTGCTGATGTCTTGGTGGTCATGGAGACCAAAAGAGGACACCTAGAGTTACATATGATTGTAAGCTTCCATGTGGGTGATGGGAACAAAACCTATATCCTCTTGAAGAACAGCCAGTTCTCTTAACTGGTGTGCCATATCTCTAGCCACAAAATTATTATTTATGTTTTTGAAATCTGATTTGCTAGTGTGAATTAATATTTTTCTTACCTTAAATGAATAGTGTTTTATATGTGTTCTCTCTTTTTTATGTTGTGTTCTTATCGTACTGATTCTTTTTCTTTGTTCCTTTTTTGTTTTTGTTTTTGCATGTATGTGTCGCAGTTTCTGTTATCAGATTTATGATATTTTGTAAAATATTTAGTGTTTGGCCTTCAAAAATACTGTATTATTCATAATGTATAGGAAGGAATAAATAGATGCCTTTTTTTCCTTGGGTTTATTAGTGTCTATTTCATTCCACACTGAAGCAGAATAGTGAAAAAATCGTTTCTTGAATTATGTTTTATTAAATAATTGTGATCTTAGTTGATGAACTTAATAAAATTAAAAAGTTGAATTTGAATTATTCCTTTATTTAATTTCAGTGTTTATTCAACAAATCAATCATGTTGGTCCTGTCACCAGAACCTATGAAATGCATTATATTCTTTCCACATATAAGTGGCATATAAAAATTATGTTCATATCTTCAGTAGAATAATCTAAGTAGTACCACTCCTTGGTTTCCATTCCCCTCCAATTTCTAACAGGAACAGGATCTGTGAAGCCATTCTTCTTAAAGCACTCTACCCTTGGTCTCAGTAACACTGTGCCTTTCCCCAGTAATTTGTTCTTTTCAGAGTGGATCCTCCTAGAGTTCATGGATTGAAATTTTTATCCTCAGTGGATCAATGTCAAGAAGACCGTCAAGAGATGGGACCTAGTTAGAGAACACAAAAATGGGGTCTTCTTTATCCTCTAGTTTCCTGTCTTACCATGGCTTTTAGGTATGACATGATACAGCAGGGACACCCTCACCAGAACCAACACCATACTGTTTGAATGTTTAGCTTCTCATATCTAAGAGGTAAATCAATCTCTTCCTTGTTCACATTGCCAAGGCTCTAATACTTCCATGTGTAATGAAACTAACCCTACGTGTGTGGGTCCTTGTGAAGAATGAAATATGGGACACTAAAACAGAAACGCACGGGATGCCTGCTTTTCTGAGAAATGTTGCAAAGAGTTAGTTTGTGGATGTCTTCCAGTCTTTCCTCACCTCTAAGCAATATGAAAGATAGGCTTTAATTAAGGGCATGAGAAGCTACATGTAAGTACAAACTTCTGCAAAGAGAAAAACATTTATTTTGCATCTTTATTTTTAGTTTTTGAGCTGTGGAAAGCATTAGGAAAGAGGAAGCAGTGGTAGCAGAAGTGAGATGGATAAACTGTTCTTCAGTAGCTTCCTTGGCTATTAAAAAAGAAAGCTGCAATATAGGGAAAGACAATTTGTGGAGCTGAGGTGAAACAAACATATTTTTTTCATATCTTAAATTCTACTGGAGTATTGTCAAGAATATTTTGCTCCTTTTATTTTCTCTAACTTATCACTTGTCTTGCAGTGTAAGTGAAAGAAACAAACCGTACTGAAGAGCACCAAATCCATTCTCACTTATGCCTTAATAGCGTGATTGATGTGTCCCCCCGGCTGGACTTACATCTTTCTTAAGGGTCAAGTAAACACTTGAGACTGAAAATTCATTAGAAATTATTTCCTAGAGGGGAATAATGGTTACAGTGAAGCAGAATGGAACAAATTAGAGATTCTGGATGATTTGTGCACTCTGAGTTGTTTTCTATTGCGCTTTCAGCTAGGGGGAATTTGAAAAGAAGAAAGTATGTTACTGCAAGAAATTGAATGTAAACAGCATTTTATTTTGTTTTAGCTTATTTGAAAGGCTATGATACCATAATAAGAATTTATTTGATAATGATTTAGTTTTTCCATCAAAAGACACCACCAGTACAAAGATTTATGCCTCAAAATGACTGTTAAATATAAGAAAACCTTAAAACTGTACTGGCAGTCTTTTTTGTTGCTGTTGTTGTTACTGAACTAGAAAAGAAAGATGTGATGTTCAGTCTGTATGCCAAATAAAATCCAACCCCGACAAAGTACACAAAGTAAGACTTCATTAACATTAACATTTATTTATTTTTTTTTTTTTTTTGAGACAGAGTTTCTATATAGCTTTGCAGCCTGTCCTGGAACTAGCTCTTGTAGACAAGGCTGGCCTCAAAATAACAATGATCTGCCTGCCTCTGCCTCCTGAGAGCTGGGATTAAAGGTGTGTGCCACCACTGCCCAGCAACAGTAACATTTTAATGGTATACTTCTCCTAGAGAAAAAAATTGAGTAAGTAAAAAATATACCATCTTATCTACAAAATTCCATCAATATCTAATTTATATAGCATTATAACTTTTATACATTTTTGTGACACATTGACAACATTGAACAACAATTATGGGTTGGCTAGACATTTGAATACACCAAGAATAATATTTTAAGAGATAAAATAATTGGGAAAGTTTATGTTATTGAAAGGGTAATGATTTCTGAGATTATATAAACTTCCTGTAGTGTATAACAAATCACCCATGTAAAATGCCGCAGGTGACTTGATACTAATTTTTATTATCAACATAAATTAATAGTGTTGCTTGTATTGGTGTTTGGTGAATTATATCTGGGGTGGCACTTTATTGTTCTTGGCTTGGAGAATTAAAAATTACAAATTTGAGAGAAGAATTCTTTCTAAATTTGTTTTAAGTAAAACATGAGTTTGGGTGCAAAGATGCATGGTGTTAATTATAATGATGTACATTTGTCTGGAAACTCATGTTTGACAGAGGAAAAAAAAAACATGTATTTCTATCAGACGAAAATTGTCACCAGATAAGTTGGGGCTTTGGGGCATGGTTGGTTAGTGATAATAATTTATCACTTGAACATAATATTGTTAAAGTGAGGTAGGACTACATCCTATATAAACGGAATATCTAGATAAAAAATACAGTATGCTTTGCCCATGGAATTAGAGAAAAAAAAATTTAAAAATGTCTAAAGAAGCAGCAGCATTAGCTCTTCTTTTTATACAGATTGCAAATAATTTAAACATTAAAATGTGAAAAGAAACACAGGCAGAAAATCTTACACTACTTCTCCCTAGGACTATAAATTATTTAAACTTCTTACATTTCAACAGCAGTTCATGCTAGGAGTACTCGTACTGTCAAATTACTTAGTCACTTTTATTAAAATTGAGAATGGTGAGAAATTAAGTTAAAATTTCATAAAAATCTCTTTTAGTTTTGGAACAGTAGTGAAATCTTATACTGTAAAGACAATATTATAGCTTGGTCTGACCAGTTTGGAAGTACAATATTTAAAACAATGATGTGTAATACTGATAACTACCCAACTGACACAAAATTATCAAAAAAAAAAAAAAACAAAAAACAACAACAACAACAAAAAAAACCCGAAGAATCTATTAACTAGTAGCTGGGCTGTATCTATTAGATTGAACAGTAACTACCTATACAAGGCAGTAGGCTACTGATAATGGACAAACTCAGAAGTGATTCTTGGAAACATCTTGTCAAGAGAAAGAACATGAACCCATGCTTATATAATTTATAACTTCATTTGAATGAAATTGTTGGAAAGCTTTGTAGTTGATTCATGTATAAATCCACTTTTAAGCCCTTCTCTGTGAGTAAATAAAATGACCAAAATTCTGACATTGTTTTAAAATGTAGGCAGCTCTTTAAATTTAACTTTATATAGTGAGGTAGGCACAAAAATATCTTGTGGTTTTGATTCTCTCTAAGCAGGGTGGGTAAGAAGTTAAGAGAATAAAATTAGCATCACAACAGCCCTGAGAAAGGGATGGTGGACTAAGAAACTGCTGGTACCACGTCATTTCCCTGTGATGCTTACTCCTTCGGAATGTTTGGATACCTAGGTCATCAGACAAACTTTCCTTACCAATTTCAATTCCATGCTTTTTATTATGTTGTGCCCAAAATATTTACTTTTACTTCTCAGTTGATAAAATAAATTATAAGAAGGGTAGGGTGGGCATTAGTCTTAGAGTTTCTATTGCTGTGATGAAACACCATGGCCAAGGTAATTTGGAGAGGGATGTATTTATTTCAGCTTACACTTTCACCACCAGACAGGACCAGGACAGTCCACCACTAAGAGACATGAAGGAGTCAGGAACTTAAACAGGGTAGAAACTTGGAGCCAGGAACTGATGCAATGGTCATGAAAAGTTGCTGCTTACTGGTTTGCTCCCCATGGCTTTCTAAGTCTGCTTTCTTATAGAACCAAGGACCACCAACCCAGGGGTGGCCCCTCCCAAAAAGGGCATACATCATTATAATTAATACCATGCATGATCACCCATCAATCACTAATTTCAAATAAATGCCCTACAGGCTTGCCTGCAGCCAGATCTTATCGGAGTACTTTCTTAATTGAAGTTGCCTCCTTTCAGATGACTTTAGCTTCTGTCAAGGTGACATAAAACCATTCAGCAAATCAACCCCTTGTCAACATGACACACAAACCTATCACTGTTAAGTCACCTTCCTTTTTCATACATTCCCAAGATATCGCACATTAAAAACATAAATAACTTTAAAAGTCCCACTTAAAACACACCATATAAACACACTCATTCAAACATATTACAATGGTATGTAACACATTATTTGATGACTTGTCAAACAGAAAACATACAAAAGAACCAAGAGAAAAAAAGAGAAAAAGAGTAAGAGGGAAAGTGGGAAAAGCTTGTAGTCAGAAGATCAAATTCCAAAAAGTACAGTATATTGTGATATAAAATTTTCCTACTGCTTGATTAGACAAATCACTTAACTCCTATATATTATTTTTTATTCAATTATACAACCTAAAGCTTGGATTGTTCATTTCTTAAAGATTTTCCATTGCCAGTTTTCTATTTTTCTAAGGCAATTTCAGAAAATCAAAGCAAAAATAAATTTTGAATTATAAATGTAGAGCTGTATGTGTTTGGAAATGGTATGTCACTCATATGTGTATGAAATTAGTCATATTTATCTTTTTTAAAAAGTTCACAAATACAGTAGGCATTCTGAAGGTATTATATACATTTTGGTATGGTACCTGAAGTGTAAAAGAAATACCTAGTATCAAATAGCTGAGAAGCTTGTTCCTGCAGTATGGATGATACTACAGAACCCATGAATGACCAACTCTCCAGAACAAGTGATGGAGGATTGCTTGGCTCTAAACCGGGAAGGTACCCTACTTCCTCCAAGACTGAGAGAACAGGCTAGAGGGAAGGATAAAAACCGCTTAGGAGCAGACAAAGGAGAGAAGAGCAGCAAAGAAATATCTTCTGTACTAGACAAAGCCATCACAGTCAGGGATTTACTGCTGCTCTAGCTGTCCATACAAGATCTGTAAGATCTACACAAATTTTGATCTGTCAACATTTCATCAAGGATGGAAGAGGGGTCCATGAAAACATAACCCTGTATGATGACTGATTCTTAGTTAATGGCTGTGAATAGAGGGGAATGTCATCTTTTTGGTGTGGTATCTACTGATTGTGGCAAGAAACTCTAAACTCAGTGGGCTGGGCAATAAATGTGGCTCAACAGTTAAGAGAGTTTGCTGATTTTCAGAGGACTGACTGTACCCAAGACTCCTATTAGACAACCCACAACCACCTTCTACCTCTGACCTCAGAAGTTATACACACACACACACGCATGTACACATATAAGCACACAAATTTGAAAAGTATAAAAGGAAAGTTTAAAACAAGTCAAGTGAGTTACATACATAAATATCAAAAAATATATAAAATATCAAAGAAATAAAAATGAGACCCGTAGAGAAATAGGATCCCTGAAGGAGAGGAGGAGGATTAAGTAGGTAAATTGGCTTAAAATGACTAAAAATCATTAAATACATGGATAACATTCTCAAGTAGTAAAAAATTAGAAATAGTTAGCAATATGCTCAAGAAAAATGAGTCAATAAAAGTCAAACTCTGCAATAGAAATTAATTGTACAAAAGGTTGACATTTTAAAAGAATAGTGATTGTTTCCTGATTTTTTATTTTGTCATTCTCATTCATTGGTTGGCTTGCCAGTTTTTAGGAAAAACATTTAATGGGCTGATAGGTAGTGGGTTTTATTAGTTTTCTTTGTAAGCATTGTCATGCTCCATTAGTACCCTGCCCTGTGAAGAACTACTTTCCCTAAATTGTAGATCTTCGGATATAAACTCAAGACTATAGTTAGTAATTGCCTGACTATTGAATGAACACTTGGAGGATGTACACTTATGAGTTAGGTGAAGTGTATAATTAGGAAACAGATTTCTAAATGCCTTATTAAGTCACAAAACACAACCATTGAAATTGAATGATTGTATAGGATGATAATGTTTGATAGTGGTTAAGGTGAAAGTTTGAGGACAATAAAATTATACTTACATTAATAATTCTTAATATCATATATATGACATAATATATATGGTATGTAATTGAATAATTGTCTTAAGTAAGGCAAATGTAATAAGTTGAATTTAACAAAGAAATTACAAACTCTTAGAATACCTATTAAGATGATAGAATGACTGGTAAAACTTAGATTTTCTACTGTATTTAACAAGTTAGATTTTTTTTTTTTTTTTTTTTTTTTTGGTTTTTCGAGACAGGGTTTCTCTATGGTTTTGGAGCCTTTCCTGGCACTAGCTCTTGTAGACCAGGCTGGTCTCGAACTCACAGAGATCCGCCTGCCTCTGCCTCCCAAGTGCTGGGATTAAAGGCGTGCGCCACCACCGCCCGGCTAACAAGTTAGATCTTTTGAAAATAAATCTCACTCTAAAAGAACCTGCATGATTCGCTTATACTATTTTTTTCACTTCTCAGTTTGTAAAATCTGTTTGGTATTTGTGTGTATGTATGTGTGTGTGTGTGTGTGTGTGTGTGTGTGTTAGAATATCTGTTCAAGCTTGTATGTGAGGACATATGCTTGTTACTGACACCCTCATGTTGCATATACTTTCAGGGTGTATTGCTGTTTGCCACTTTGCTATGTAAAACTTTAAGACAATTCTGAAGCCATTTCTGACAATTCTGAGCCCTCTCAGTCTCAGCAGTAATGCTTCCCCCTTCTCCCCTGGGAACCAAGGACCTAACAATTGCCCACATATGTACTGAAATGTTGGGAACTTTCCATCATCTCCCTGAGTCCTTGTGAATGTTCTACAAGTAGAACTCAGTTATTGAATAGGGACAAGATAACCATTAGGTGTTGACTCAGTTACTGATATTTTGACTTAGGCCCTGGTAAAGGGGCAAAGTGACCCTCAGATGTTTTCCCTTACCTCATCTGATCTGGCAACCACTCCACAGCCAATTATTGGTAACATCCCTTTGGAATAAGCCAATCATATCCCAGACACCCCTTCTTTCTGTGGTTTTTCCCTTTAAAAAATAGCCTGTACCAGCCATTTGGGGTCTTCTAGCCTCCCTAACACTGAAAGAGCCTGTCATGAGAGAATTAATAAAATCCTCACGCTTTTACATCAGCTGTGGTGTGAGAGACAGTATCTGGGAAGCAACTCCTCCTCGGTGATTGGACTCTAGTGTCCAACAGCTATTTACAGCAGCCTGGCTGGTCTACAGTCATCCAGAGATTCTCCTGTCTCAACCTCTCATCTCATCCTGGAGCACGAGGATTGTCAATTCCTACTTTGCTTAGCCTTATATGGTTTCTGGGAATTTGAGCTCAACTCTTAATTTTTGTGGGGCAAGCACTTTTATGCGCTGAGCCTCCCCATAGCCACACTTCTAGTTTTTAATTCATCAGCACCTCAAACCAATGTTGTGTTTAACTAGATATCTGCGACCTGACCACTTTTCTCTAACAGAATTTTCATATACATCATAATTGCATTGCTGTTGCACCCTGATTGCTGGTTTTGTAGGTTTTATGCCCTCCCATTTGCATTATTTAATTATCAGAAAAAGCAGTCATTGGATATTACTTCCAAATAGCCATTCCTTATTTATTTATTTTTTAGGGGGAAATGTGTTTCATTTTTTATTTCCAAGGAAAATCTGTATATTATAAAAGCAAACATTTGTCATACCACCAAGTACAGAGTTCACATTGCAAACTGAAACATTTTCATGACATGTCTGATGATCTAGAAATCAAATAACTTTGAAAGGCTTCGGTCTCCACTGTTCCATGAAAATCATGTTATCACATGTACCACACTATTCTTTCTTTGAAAGGATCAAGTAGAAATTAGACCCAATAATTAACCAAAAGTACATCATATCCTATTGCTTGTTTTATAGGATCATAAACACTATACTAAGATTTTTCTTGTGTGAATATTTTCCTTAAGTCATTTAGAAGTAAGGTCACAATTTTGTAAGCAATTGATGGAGCACACTTAATGGTACTCAGATCAGTAAGAAATGACTTCTTAGCACCAAACGGAATAGTTGTTCTGTAAGTGAACTTCTTTAATTTTATTTTTTTTCAGACATCATGTGATGTATCTGTAACTGGGTTCACTGCCTTGGTGACACAATCAGATGCAAGGATCTCATTCAGAAACAAAATAGGCCAGAACCTGCAAACAGAAATCTGTGACCTCAGAGCCCCTTAGCTTTTTTCTGTATAATGAGAAACATGAGATACAAGTCAATCAGGTAGGAATTCCTCTAGAGCTTAGCATTTCCTCCCCCAGTCACTTATATGTAGACAATGTTTGCTCACATCAGTCTCCATGTTAATGTCTCATTAGACGAGGTACAAAATTACACTTAAAGTTCCTTCTGAGAAGCAGTCAGAGTCTTTCCTTTTTCCCCTCAACCCTGTTTACTGTCAGATGAGTGCTATGTGGGTATAAGGCACAAGCCTGCCATGACATTAAATCACTTCATTGCTCCCAGGGTTTTTTTGGGGGGGAGAAAGAATGCTCATTTCTCTCTGCCATTTGGTCGTACCTGCCATTATTTCAGAACTGTGGCTGGAGCAGAGTGCAGCATCCACGACAGAGTTCAACTGCTCATCCACCCACCCTGCGGTTGCATGGTGAGAACTTTCTCACCTTTCAGTAGCTACATTAAGTCTTAGAGAGCATAATGAGTTAGTTCCACAGCAGATTCTGTCTGTGTTCTGAGAAGCCATTAATGCTATAGGGATATTGCTATGTACATAATGTAATTTTTAGACCATCATTATACTGGAAAGAAAAATAAAAAAAAAAACAACAACAAAATCACTCAGCACCACCCCAAGAACCCACTGACAGCATCTCTTCTCTCCAATAGCTGCAATTCTGAGATTCTTAAGAAAATGAGGTATTTCTATTTAATGATTAAACTTCTGTTCTGACTCTCTCTATACAATGTATTTTTAAATGTCTGAAATTTCATATATATGAAATATATTCACGTGAAATCATATAAATATATTACATATATATTTCAGTCCATTCCCTATCCTCCAAGTCTCCCCAAGTTATTCGGTCACTTGTTCATCATCTTTTTATGTATTCTTTGCTTTACAAATCTATCTCTATTTATTATTTTGTTTTTCATTTTGTTTCCTACTAATTCTGTTCTCACAGAAAACTCTGCCTAATGAAGGGGATGTCATTAGTTAAAATAAATATTTCTTCAATACAAGCATGATAATAGACAGTTTTGTGAATAACCAAGAAAATACTAATTTATTAATGGTGTCTTATATAACACGTTACATCATACAAATGTAAGATTTATATCTCTGGTAGGATACAAGCAAGCAATGATGTCATGCTTTCCAGACTTGTGTGAGTTAAAAACATTGTTTACTTCTATTATTTTATTTTCTATTTGATTTTGCACTGGTTTAGACAAAAACCATGATATGCAGAGCCATGAATTAGTGAGGAGTTGGGGATACTGTATATGTAAGATTGTTATTGTTACAATCCTGTTTCTTTGATTTTCTTTTTATTATATTATATAATTTAAAAAGAAAGACAATGAAATCATTCTTCAAAACAACAAAAAACCAGTGTGTCCACTCCATGCTGTATATAGCGGATGTGTGAAGGTTTTTCTACTGGAGTGTAGGTGGTTTGACAGGAGCCTTTACAGCTGAAGAAATCAGATGCAGTAGGCATCAATTGCCAGTGGTACTTCAGGAGAACCTAACCCATCTATATTTCATTCTCTTTTTCTTGCTTGATTTTGTACAGGCCTTAGCCACACAGTTGCAACCTGTAAATTCTTTTATGCAAAGATGCTATCAGGTCTGGTAAAAACCGCTTCACCACAGACATCCACCCTCTGGGGTATTTATAATATTTCCTGCCTCTTCAAGTCTTTGATTATATTGCTCTTTAAAAGAAGTTTTGCAACCTATTTTGTGAGAGGCAGGCCTGAAGTCATGCTTATGGGGCCTTCCTATTTAGTTTCCCATGCTCATTGTTGATGGGTTACACCACTGATAATTACCGATAATTCAATAATCTAAACTGAATGACCCTTTAATATGCCTGGCGTCTCTCTTAGGGTTGATATTGCTATGATAAAGTTACATGACCAAAACCAACCTTGAAATGAAAGTGTATATTTTATTTTACAGCTTGTATTCCATCAATACAAGTTAGGGCAGGAACTCCAGGCAGGAATCTGGGGGCAGGAGCTGATACAGAGGCCATGAAGGAGTGGTTCTTACCAGCTTGCCCTTTCATGGCTTGCTCAGCATGCCTACTTTCTTTTAAGACCCAGGACCAACATCCCAAGAGCAGAACCTCTTACACCTAGCTGTGCTCTCCCAAATCAATCATTGATCAAGAAAACGTCCCACAGGCCAGTCTGCTGCACATATTTTCTCAATTGAGACTTCTTCTAAAGTGACTCTAACTTCTGTAAAGTTAAAGTAAAACTAGGTAGCACGCTGTGTGAGCTGAATTAAGGAAAAATATTTTACAGAACAGGATAGTGAAGAGGCCCTAGGAATGCTTCAAGGCGTGAGTGAGTGTCCAGTGGGGTGAAGCTGTTCCAGAGAAGTGCAATGTTCAGAGTTTGAATAGAGTGTGAACGGCAGAGAATTAACTCCTATAAATCTTAGTCTTGGAGCACTGCTGCATCAGGGAATAGCTTCCTTGACCTTACCATGCAGCTTACCGATCTTTTTTCCCAAGAAGGGAGTGTTTGGTTTCTGAATCTCTCAGCCCAACTGTCCTGTTCTGATTTGTGTGTGTGTGTGTGTGTGTGTGTGTGTGTGTGTGTGATTCTTAAAAATGTTCAAGCCTTCTACTTTCCTTGCAGTTTCTGTCTGCTGTTTCAAATTAAAGCTTCATATCTTCCATGCAAGAATTTTGGGATGGATGCTAAATTTCTGTTATCCCTGAAGAAAGTGTAATATAATGTCATATCCAGTAGCTTAACTCAGTGATAATCTGTAAACGTTTATCACCATAGGTACTCTAAGAGAGCTAGGATATTTAATTTCAATCTTCATTTGTCCTACTAACCAAAGTCCTCATTTAATAAATTTTAATTCATTGTTTACCATCTTAAAAACAATACCTTAGGGCTGGAGAGATGGCTCAGTGGTTAAGAGCATTGCCTACTCTTCCAAAGGTCCTGAGTTCAATTCCCGGCAACCACATGGTGGCTCACAGCCATCTGGAATGAGGTCTGGTGCCCTCTTCTGGCCTGCAGACATACACACAGACAGAATATTGTATACATAGTAAATAAATATTTTAAAAAAACCCAATACCTTATTATAGAGTAAACATTTCAAAGAGATACTTGTTTAATATATGATAAGAATGGACACCTGTGATGCTCTAGAAGACTAGCATAAAATTTCACTTTGATTTAAATAATAAAATATTGAGTATATTTTTTGTATACATATTCTCACCTGATAATCCTTTGAATATAGTCCAAGAGTTAAAAATGTATATAGTTCTGTCTTCTGCTTGAAGTTCTAAATTAGAAATACACTTGATAGATAAAGACTGAGACATTTTGCAGCCTACACTGTTCTTGTAAGATTGATACATTTTACAATGTGTGTATACTTGAACCACATGCCCCAGACATCACTGCCGTAAAAACAAGAAACTGATGTCTATTAATAAAATAATGTACAAGTATGCATGACTGGCATATTTTAAAGTATTTCTATGGTATCTATTATTTCATGTTTCAAAATTGTATTTTTATATTTTTCACTAAATAATTTTGCAAATAATTATCTATATAACAGTTCAAATCTAAGTTTCTTTTAAATGATCATCTTATATTTGCTCCAGTGTGCCAACTCTTTATTAACTTTTATTTTGAGTTAGAACAAAATGATCTGCCAACATTTTAATATCTAATTACAAAAGAGACAAACCTTGATAATTAGCCTTTTTAGGTGTACATTTGAAAATAATGTATACTTTAGTACATAATAGTTAAAGTAAGAAAAGAAAAGGAAATATTTTCCATGAATCAATGGTGCTTGTTTAAAGTGAAAATTTTATTTTTGTCATCATTTCTACTGGTTTCACACATTGTCATTAAAAACACACAGCATATGTTTTCACTTTTTCCTTTTATACAAACAATCTTATGTATTTAACAAAAATAGATTGGAAAATATCTCCACCCCCATCAGTGAAGTTTCTATTTCGAATAGATGGTGACTGATACAGAGAGCCACAACCAGTTAACATGTAAAGAATAAGAGAGTATCAAGTACTCAGCTCTCAGTGGACCATCTATGTTGTAGCCTATCCCCACAAGGTTCAGGGATCATGATGAAAGAGCAGACATAAAGAATGTAAGGTCAGAGGTAGTGAGTTTCCCTGGCAAAATGGTATTTGTCAGTCATGACTGCAGTTGTACAAATGAACTCATGGCAGATGAGCTACACACAAAATCTAAGGATTGTTGTGCCAAGCAAATTCACACCATGGAGGACTGAGGGTGTTAGAAAGTCAATGAACAATGTGTATGTGTGTGTGTGTGTGTGTGTGAGAGAGAGAGAGAGAGAGAGAGAGAGAGAGAGAGAGAGAGAGACAGAGAGAGAGAAAGAGACAGAGAGAGAGAAAGAGACAAAGAGAGAGGAGACAGAGAGAGAGAGACAGAGAGAGAGAGGAGGAGGGTTACTTTCTGTTTGGGATGCTCAGCCTAAGAGGCTATCAGTGCTGCAGTACTAGTATAACCCTCATGTACATGTATGCAACAATAAATGAACTGAGTGGGTATTAACTTGAGAGTGATAGGGAGAGGGGGCAGAAAGGTAGACAATCAGAGACAGAGAACACACACATGAAGTTGAATTTTTTTTTATTTATTTATTAAAGATTTCTGCCTTCTCCCCGCCACCACCTCCCATTTCCCTCCCCCTCCCCCATCAAGTCCCCCTCCCTCATCATCCCTAAGAGTAATCCGGGTTCCCTGCCCTGTGGGAAGTCCAAGGACCACCCACCTCCATCCAGGTCTAGTAAGGTGAGCATCCAAACTGCCTAGGCTCCCACAAAGCCAGTACTTATAGTAGGATCAAAAACCCATTGCCATTGTTCTTGAGTTCTCAGTAGACCTCATTGTCTATTATGTTCAGCAAGTCCGGTTTTATCCCATGCTTTCTCAGACCCAGGCCAGCTGGCCTTGGTGAGTTCCTGATAGAACATCCCCATTGTCTCAGTGTGTGGGTGCACCCCTCGTGGTCCTGAGTTCCTTGCTCGTGCTCTGTCTCCTGCTCTTGATTTGGACCTTGAGATTTCAGTCCGGGGCTCCAATGTGGGTCTTTGTCTCTGTCTCCTTTCATCGCCTAAATGTTTTTCTTTGGGTTCACCTTCTTAATTAGCTTCTCTAGGATCACGCATAATAGGCTCAACGTCCCCTATTCATGGCTAGAAACCAAATATGAGTGAGTACATCCCATGTTCCTCTTTTTGGGTCTGGCTCACCTCACTCAGGATAGTGTTTTCTATTTCCGTCCATTTGCCTGCAAAATTCAGGAAGTCATTGTTTTTTACTGCTGAGTAATACTCTAATATGTATATATTCCATACTTTCTTCATCCATTCTTCCATTGAAGGACATCTAGGTTGTTTCCAGGTTCTGGCTATTACAAACAATGCTGCTATGAACATAGTTGAGCATATACTTTTGTTGTAAGATAGGGCATTTCTTGGGTATATTCCCAAGAGTGGTATTGCTGGGTCCAGGGGTAGGTGGATCCCAAAATTCCTGAGAAACTGCCATACTGTTTTCCAAAGTGGTTGCACAAGTTTGCATTCCCACCAGCAATGGATGAGTGTACCCCTTTCTCCACAACCTCTCCAGCAAAGGCTATCATTGGTGTTTTTTATTTTAGCCATTCTGACAGGTGTAAGATGGTATCTTAAAGTTGTCTTGATTTGCATTTCCCTGATCGCTAAGGAAGTTTAGCATGACCTTAAATGTCTTTTGGCCATTCGAACTTCTTCTGTTGAGAATTCTCTGTTCAGCGCAGTGCCCCATTTTTTAATTGGGTTGATTAGCCCTTTACGGTCTACTTTCTTGAGTTCTTTATATATTTTGGAGATCAGACCTTTGTCTGTTGCGGGGTTGGTGAAGATCTTCTCCCAGTCAGTGGGTTGCCTTTTTGTCTTAGTGACAGTGTCCTTTGCTTTACAGAAGCTTCTTAGTCTCAGGAGGTCCCATTTATTCAATGATGCCCTTAATGTCTGTGCTGCTGGGGTTGTACGTAGGAAGTGTTCTCCTGTGCCCATGTGTTGTAGAGTACTTCCCACTTTCTTTTCTATCAGGTTCAGTGTATTTGGACTGATATTGAGGTCTTTAATCCATTTGGACTTGAGTTTTGAGCATGGTGATAGATATGGATCTATTTTCATTCTTCTACAGGCTGACATCCAGTTTTGCCAGCACCATTTGTTAAAGATGCTCTCTTCTTTCCATTGTATACTTTTAGCTCCTTTATCAAAAATCAGGTGTTCATAGGTTTGTGGGTTAAAGCTAGGGTTGAAAATTTAACAACAACAAAAAAAAAAGGTTGAAAAGGAATTAGGAAATTTGGGGAGAATTGACCCCCAAACACTTTTTCTGAATGCATGTATTATTAAATAAAATATTTAATTAAAATATTTGGAGTATTTGTTCAAATGGATCTGCTCATTCAGCTACAATTTATTCTTAAATTTTTAAAATTTTTGTTACAAATTATCCATTAGGTATTTTGAAAGACTGTCTCAGATATGCAAGAAAGTTTCAAATTTTTAAAATGTGCTTTATTGAATCTGAACTTGCCTTATAAAAATGCATTTGTGCTGAGCTCATTAGCAAAAAGAACACTTCCTAACCACAAGGACCTCTGTCTTTAATGTTTACTGCTCTGTACTCTCAAAACTCCTCTGGACCTTGTTTTCTGCAGAACATGACGGCAGCTCTAAGATCATTTTGCGATGCCTGGATACCACTTCTCCATACAAAGACCATGATCATAAAGGCTTCCTTTGTTTCTTATTTACTCATAATCCTGTTGCAATGTCTATACATCGTTTGTACATAGTCAACTCAATTTTATAGTTGTTCAGGTAGAAGTTTTAGTGTCATTAATGTATTTCTTATAAGATAAAAATAACCATAAGCTATTAATATAAATTTTTGCAACTACATCATTAAATATTTTACTTCTAAAGAAATGTGATTGGATTAACTTTCTTTAAAACTATCAATTCTGAACAAGGGGTAGGAATGGATCTGACAGAAGGAATAGGAAAGGGGAGCTTTAGTTAGGAAGGGGGGGCAAGATAAGTACAGAAGGAGAAAGGAGGAGAATGAAATATCAATAAGGTGTCTGAAAAACATTAGGAATCATACTATTAACAATATACAAAAGACCCACATAAATAAAAAAAAAGTCTATGCATATACACCCATACTTTAAATGAAATTTTTTATTGGCAAAACAATGCTCTCTCTGAGAGCAATAAACCACCCAAGGAAAACCCCAAGTTTAGACATGAGAAGCCCTTTCTTTGAGTTCTTGGTAAAGATTGTCGAAGAGTCTTCCAAAACATAGAGCTATTGCTACTGTTTTTGTTGCTTGTTAGAGGTGGAAGACAATCACTCCTTGCTAAAGACACCATGCCGCTGAGATAGAAATGACGTGAGTGCCTCCTTCCTGATGGTGAACGTTCCTGGTATCAGAATATCAGAATGTACTATGCTAGTAAAAGAGGAAAACAAGTAGTGGTTCCACGCAGCGATGAATTCTATGAACCACATGAAGACTAACATGGCACACAACCTATGCTTGTGGCTGCATAATAAATGTACCTTGGGATAATCACGAGTTCTCTATTTGAATTTAAGACCCAAAAGAGGAGGAAACTGTGCCTGGTACTGGAAACCGAGTCAGCTATAAAACTGGCAGAGTTATGGATCTTGGAGAATAATTTAAAACTACCACTTTATTAATTCATCATACTCTCTAACTGCACTCTAAATATTTTTTCATTATACTAATATATAAATGTAACTGAACCTCTCATCAAGGAAACTTTCATATGCAATAAAAAGAGGCTATTACAGAAAATCATAAAAATCAAAATGCGAAATTGTTACCCAGTATTAATGAATACACCTACAAAACTACTCCCACTCCTGAGGCTCAGGGAATATTACAGAACAGGGGGTCAAAAGACTACTTAATCCAAAGAATCAGGAAGTTTGCTGTGAAACTATGTCTGCTAGCGATATCAGAAGCTATACCCATAAAAATATCATCAGTATGACTGCCTAAACATGAGCTTAACCAAGACAACAACAAAGGGATACAGACAAAGAATGCTAAGGGTGTGAGAAACAGTCTCTGTCAGAGATGAGCACACCGATCAGTTTCCTAATAGTAAATGGTCCACCGTGGAAGCATTCTCAGGGTAAGACTGAATATACTGAGCAGGTTATATTTAGAAATGTAACAACTATGGTGAACAAAGGCCATGAGTTTTAAACATCAAGGAGGGTTAAATGAGAGAGTTTAAGGGAGGAAAGGAAAAGGAGAAATGTTATTATATTATAGCCTCAAAAATAAAATAAAAAAATCTAGTTACCCCTCATCAGATTTTCTTTTATTAAAGAGGCTAATACTGAGACCCCATAACAGGTCAAAGTGCAGTGATTAAATGCTTATAGAGATTTTATCCCTAAATGGGATGTTAAAATCAAATTTCTTCCTCTGAAAGCTCAGAGGACATCCTTTTTAGTAGTCAGATAAATTATGAGAGGAATGATTGTTATCAATAGTGTCTTTTTGAAATGAACCCACAATCGCTGTGTTGCCTGCCCAAACCCTACAAAAGATTAAGTTAGTTGACTCTGTAGCATGGGTGGGGAGACACCATGTACTATTGGTAGTTGATGATATATGATGGGGGACAGTTACTATTCTTCAGTATTGTGGCCCATGGTAGGTAGCTAATGTCCCAGTGGATGATCTGATACCTATGTGTATATAGGCAACATGTATAAGCTCAGTGGATTTAAAAATGTTTCTCAACTGTTGATATTTAATCATTTGAGAATTTTCACTTAGTTTTTAATTGGGTGAAATTTTAATTGGTCTGTTTCTGTTCTTGAAATTTAGTTCTTTGGGTTTGCTGCCTGTTTTATGCTAACCTTCTGTTATGTGCACAGCCACTAGAGTTTTGCTATACAAAAGCTTTTTAGTTTTATGAGCTTTCATTTATTTTTGGTATTACTTCCTGTGTTATCAAGGTCCTGCTCAGAAAGACTTTTCTATGACAATGAGTTCTAGATTAATAGTTGCTTTCTCTTCTGTCAGATTCAAGGTATCAGGTGATATGTTGAGGTCTTGATCCATTTAGAGTTTGAGTTTTAGATTCATCATAGCAGAATTCAGGGTAAGAGGAAATGATAATTAAAAATATATTGATTCCATACCACAGAAATAATGGGTAAGAACCACCTTAAAAATACAACAGAGAGCCGGGCGATGGTGGCGCACGCCTTTAATCCCAGCACTCGGGAGGCAGAGGCAGGTGGATCTCTGGGAGTTCGAGGCCAGCCTGGTCTACAAGAGCTAGTTCCAGGACGGGCACCAAAGCTACAGAGAAACCCTGTCTCGAAAAACCAAAAAAAAAAAAAAAAAAAAAAAAATACAACAGAGAATGTAGTCATGTGATGAGGAGGAACACTCACTGTGAGCATCAGCATGGAGATTCCTTAGAAATCTAGACAGAAGATGATCCAGGAGAGGGATTGTAATAGAGGAAGTCAGGAGAGAGTAGAAGAGGGAGTGAAAAGTAATTATTATAAAAATAGATTGAATACATGTGTAAAATCCCTAGTAAAATCACTTTAAAACAAAATTCCATAAGTTAAAAAAATAAATCTTAGTAAAAATGGTAATGTTATAATTTCATTTTCCTTATAAAATAATTATATTAAAACTTTTAATATTATTGCAGTGATGAGAAATTATAGAAACATATGAACTTGTAATTTATGACTTTGTCTTATTATTATCTATAAAGTGCATGGCTCCAGTAATTTTGACATTAAGCAAGTGTTTGAATGTTTGTTGAAAATGGGAACTTGCTTTCCCTGAGGAGATATTCTAAAATAATTAACAGAAGTTTCATTTTTAAAATACCTTCTAATCATCTACCAGTTTACTTATCTTGCTTTTCTCTATTACAATATTTTTCATGACATTATTTTGTTATTTCTAAAAGAAACTCTTCTGCACAAAATATCTTATTTTATTTTTTCACAAAATAAAAGCATAAAAGCTTGTATTTTCTTATGGATTGTCTTCTTCTAAAATTATATGCAGCTTGTGGAGTCATTGACAGTGGGATCAGGCAGAATTTATTCCTCGTGTGTGAACTGACTTTTTGGAGTCCTTTCCCTATAGAGGGATACCTTGATCAGCCTAGACACAGTGGGCAGAGTCTTGGTCCTGCCTCAACTTGATATGTCAGACTTTATTGACAGCCCAAGAGAGGTCTTACCCTCTTTGAGGAGTTGATGGTTTGGCAGAAACATGGGGAAAGATGTAGAATGGGAAGGGTGAACTGATATTGGTATGTAAAATGAAAAAAAAGTGTATTTTTAAATTTAAAAAATTAAATGAAAAATTAAAAATTGAAATAAAAACTTATAAGCAAAATAAGCTCATACGTTAAGACTGAAAAATAAGATTGTATAATTTTGTGAATTATGTAATGGTTCTGGTTTCAGGGCCAGAGTGTGTTTGTTTGGTTCTGGTTTCAGGGCCAAAGTTTTTCTTTCACAGACTCTGGGTTGAAGGCAAGGTGTGTTTTTTCATTGACCCTTTTGAGGATTTTGGCTTTAGTTTCAAGGTTAAGGTGTATTTCTCTCACTGGCTCTGGTTCCAGGGCCAAAGTGTGTTTCTTTGGCTCTTGTTTCAGCATAACGGTGTATTTCTTTTATTCCCTCTAGTTCCAGGGCCAAAGTGTGTGTGTGTGTTTTGTTGTTGTTGTTGTTGTTCTGGTTTCAGGTTTCACGGCTAAAGTGTTTCTTTCACTGGCTGTGTGTTCAGGGCTAGGGTGTGTTTCTTCGGCTGGCTCTGGGTCAGGTTGGGTTTCTTTGGCTGGCCCTTTTATACTGCAAATGGGACAAACCTAAGCTAAGGCTACGTCTTCATAGCTAATAAAAATTCTCTGCATCATTATTTGGGAGCTTGTTGTTAGCCTAAAGAAAATTCTAACTATAGTTTTTCTTTCATTTTGGGTGCAAGTCCTTTGTTGTTGATACGTTGGATACGATAATTATTTTTTCAATCTTATCTAACTGTTTCTATGCCGTTTGTTAAAGTGATTTTCTACACCCATGCATGGTGTCAATTTCTCTCTTGCATTTAAGTTTCTCATAGATGAAAACTCTTGAGAAAATGTCCTGACCATTTTTGTACCTTTACTTTACCTCTCTTCTACCCAAGTAGGCTCTGCCCTTTCTGGTACTTGGTTCTGCAAACACTATGCTTACACCACAGCCTTGCTGTCATCATTCTAACGCCACAACTCTTTAATATGGGTCCTCATGCTGTGGTGACTCCAACCATAAAATATTTTGTGGCTACTCCATAACAGTTATTTTCTACTATTATGAATCATAATGTAAATATCCAATATCCACGATATCTGATATGTGACCCCCAAGGGGGTTGAGTGGTTGAGAATCACTTTCTAACACTGAGAAAGAGGTGATTCACAGTTTTACAGCAAGAGCACACGATTTTAGAAGTACCGTCCACTGTCTTTAATATCTCTAAATCTAGACACTAGAGGACTAGTAATTATTTCTGTGGTCACAACCTATTGAAGTTATTCAAATGCCATCAAGTTTTAAATGTGTTTTTCCAGTTCAGGGAAGTACGAGCTCCACTTTGCTTCCATTTGCCTATACTCTAGGTTAGACTTGTTCCAAAAGGTGAGCCTATAAATATGTTCACTGGTAATCACTCAAGAAGTCCATTGCACAAAGATAAGTTTTAACTACAAGGAGAGAGATTTATTAGGAAAGCTGGGAAATATAAAACCATCACTGATAAAACTATCTTCAGTGGGTTTGCTCGCACCAGGTATACATGTAGGCATAGATCAGAAAGGCCTTCGCCAGAATATTATCTGTGGGATTTTGGATATCCTCATCTTCTAACTGAAAGAAAAATCTCTTACTCCAAAGTTTTATGGCTCATTAATTTTTAGTTCCTTTTTCAAGAGTTAACTGTGAAGTTTTTTTTTTTTGTTTTTTTTTTGTTTTTTTTTTTTTTGGTTAAAAAAAGGACCTTGTTTCTACAGAAGACAGGAAAGGTAGAAGTATCTTTATTCTAGAAGTATTGGGGATATGAGAAAAGACACTTTCTTCAAAAGAATAAAGAGATGCTATTGACCAGAGAATAGTTTTCAAAGGATTTGGTGGCCTCTAACAGATGTATCATCTACAGTAAAGTTGGCAAGAAATGAGAAGTACATTGCCCAGCTGTGCAATTTCCAAAATTAGTAACTTATTTAAAAGCTAGCTAAAAGCAAATATAGCAGGGAAGTTATTTGGTTACTTCAATTTTGCTGTTTTCTACATTTGTAGATATTTGTTCTAAGAACTGTACTGTTATTGTACTGTAGAAATGAGTCAAGCACCTAAGTTCATGGTCAAATATGCTTTATTCTTACCATGAACAGAATTTAATATTCAAATTAGTACATAGGCTTAGAGAGTTTTGCTTTTGTACCTCAAAGTTCTGTTTGACCTGAAATCAAAAACTTTTTCAAAAGTTTGTCTTTGAATATGTTTATACCAATGGTCTAGTAGTATGGTTTTTTCATTGCTTATGTGTTTTTGTATTTAGCTTATTAATTTTGATTAATTAAAAAACCTAAAGATTTGTCTGTTTTAATCTCTTGTCTATGAGTTCTTTTTATTGAAACAATTATTCTTTTGTGAACTTACTGTAATTCTTATGCATTATTTTCTACTAATTTTCTCATTGTGACCTATACAGTAAACTTCAATGATTGTATGTTACACCAAGATGAGCAGAGGAAAGAGTGTTAATCAACCTACCAAGAAGACTTTCCTGCTTTCTCTGGTTTCTTGTTTTTTTTTTTTTTTTCCTTTTCAGTTTTTTCTAAGCTTTGGTTGAAATTCGTTACTTCCCTCTCCTTTCTTCTCCTAAACTATAGCCCTCCTGATCTGATATTTATTTTTGTTATTATTGCTGATTTAAATCTAAAGTGATATTCTTGACTTTCTGTTCAAGGGATTTATCAACATAAAGGATATAATCAAAGTAACTACTCAGGGACATTCCTTTTCATAAGATCAAATCCTTTTCCAGGTGATGTTTGTCGCCTTCCTCTTGTATGAAATACAGGTTACATCTCAAGTGTTAGTGCTCTAGTTTATGTAGTATATTCTTTTTTTTTCAGTTAGTAAAAGCCTCCAGTCACAAAAATTGCTAATACAAAATTATAGACCTAATTTATGACACATTTGAGATTTTCTTTCTCTACCTTCTTATGTTTTCTTAAAATAGATACTGTGAAGTGAAGGAGATTTTACTGACTTTCATTCTATACTCTAGTACTTTTCTTGTTCAGTTTGGGTTAAAACTGACCAAATAGGAGGAGCTGCACATGGATAGGTGTAGTAATTTGAATGAAAATGGCTCACATAGGGAGTGGCACTCTTAGGAGGTGTGTGCGTCCTCCTTGGAGGGAATGTGTCACTGGGGGTGGGCTTTGACGTCTCCTTTGCTTAAACTATGCTGAGTGTGACACATAGTTCACTTCCTGTTGCCTTTGGATCAAGAAATAGAACTCTCAGTGACTCCTTCAGAACCATGTCAGCCTCCTTGATGCCCACCGTGATGATAACGAATTCACCTCTGAACTGGGAGTTACCTTCTGTTTAATGTTTTCCTTTGTAAAAGCTGCCATGGTCCTAGTGTCTTGTCACAGCAATAGGAACCCTGACAAAGATTACTGGGTTTCATCATCATGCTCCCATCATGGTGTTCTAGCAAGTGTAGATTTGACTCATTCTAGGTTGGATGAAGATTACTTTTGTTTACGCTCCCTTTTGGATTCTATGAAGTAAGCTACACCTTTACAATTGCTTACCTAAGCAGTTATCACATAACCGTTGGGAATTCAAGCACACTTCTAACTTCTTTCTATTGAGACATACTCATTATGTCAAAAAACTCCATATACATCATCTAAAATGACCCCAGAATTATTTTTTCTTGCATGTCTTTGTCCAATGAGAAACATTCATGTTCCAATATAATTTTGATTCAAACTTTGATTCAAAATTTTATCATTTCAGAATAGACTTTCATCTGTTGTGTTATCAGAAGATCTCATCTAATATACTCACCAACACTTTCGATTTCTGAGTCCAGTTAGTTTTTTTGTTCATGAAGTTTCCCATAACTAAGTTCCCAGGGTGAGTGGATCGAACTTTTAGAAAGATCTCTGAGCATTTACTTTAAAAGAATTCCCATAACCCAGCTCACAGGAATCCTGGGCACTTTTACAGTTATTTAAAAATTTTCACTCTCACCTTCTCTATGGATTTGATAAACTTAATTAAGACTCAACAGATTAGTTTTCAGGACTTTTATTGTAAGGTCTTGCTTCAGTGACCGTGCATGTTTCTTTGAACTTCTGAGAGAAGTGTGCTCATTTTTTTTTTGGAGATTTAATTGAAACTGAGGTAGAAAGAGTCACATTTTATCTTTCTATTATATTATTATAACTACCTAAATTGAAGAGACAGCTATATTAAGGATTATATTAAAACTTCGTGTGAATCACAGAGTCACTGAAAGTAATCGTGACATTAGAAGTTGGCCCTCTGTGTGGAAATCAGTTACCTAGGATTCAAAAGTGTTTAGTAAACTTCAAAAATTTAATGTGTAAAAAGATGCATGGCTCAGGATTCAGAAATGGGATATTACACTTAGATAACACATGTGGAATGGTTGCTCTTTAGAATTAAGTGAGACTATCTATTATTTTGTAATAATCTTAAAGCCATGATCTACATTGTCAGTTACAGTGATTGTATTGCACAGGAAGATGAACAGAGATGAGATTCCTCATCTAACTGATAGATGGAATGAGACAATCAGTTTGACATTATCTATAATACACTTAAAATATTGGTGTGCAAGCATTGTTTTTGTAGGTTAACAATTTCTAGAATAAATTATACTGAGTGTATTCATAATTCAGCAAGGTGTTTTAGAAGACTATATGTATGTACATATTAAAGTTATCTACTACTGTTATGCTACCAGAAGGCAATATCAAAGATATTGAGTGACAGACAATTATTTATGTGTACTAAATGTATTTGACTTTAAAAATCACAAAGAAATGTTTATGCCTAATGCATATTTGTGATTTATAGGCTATCCCAATAAATTTAATTATTTCGCTGTATATTATTAATCTCTGATATACATATGTATGTATTTATGCATATGTATATATGTACACACACACATTAAAGTCCCTGAACTGTGCTCTGTTATAATAAATGAAAGATGTTGGAACCGCCTGCTATCAAGAAGGCAGAATATATTTGAGCTGTAATTGAGAAACTGTGATCTATTCTTGGTGATCATTTGAGTACTGAATCTTCTTAAATTATATATGAATAATATACAAATTAGGTTTTAATATCACTGAGATTTATAGTTTTTTAAAGAGAAAACTATCAAACAAGAGATAGCTTGTCACCTTTGAAGAAATTTTCAGTTTTTATCTGAATAATTTAAGATGAGCAAATACTTTTATAAAGTTGACAAAACTAAACTTAAAATAATAAAAGCATATGGCCTCTTATTGTCATTAATTTTCCAAGGTCATGCTTGCTGGGGAATCTTCTTAAACTTTTAGATCTCTTATTCATTGTTAATTCTGCTATGTAGTTTAAGCTGAGTCATCGTCACATTTTATCATTTTTATTACATATCTACCTAAATTGAAGAGACAGTTGTCCTAATAACTATATTAAAGCTGTATGGGATTTACAGTCACAGAAATTGACCATCACATTATCTCTTGGAATATCTCTGTAGTTACGATGCATGAGTGTTGGGACAATGTAATCAATTGCCTCAAATTCCTGTAGCAATGTTGTGTAGACACTTCTCCAACATGATGAGCAGTATCTTTGGATTGTAAACCAGAATAAAGACTTCCTTTCTTAATGTTGCTTTTGTTATGGTATTTTTACCAAAGTAACTACACACATTTATAAACTTGGCTTCTACAATAAACCCAGTTTTTTAATAAATTCTCAGGATAAAATAATAACTCCTCGTTTTGTATTTGCATTATCCTATCTGTGGATGAATTTTGTTTGTAGTCCTTTAAATTACTTCTTGTCAGTTAATAGCAATTTGAATTGTCATGTGAATTTCCACACATACAAAGAATTGTGGATGGACAATTGCTGTGGATAGACAATAGAATTCCATTTAACTCCAAGTACTAAAAAAGATGGCTAAGACTTGATGTATAATTCCTCTGGGTAAAAAGATAGCATAGAAGGTCTTAAGGCAGGAGAAAGTAAGAAAATAAAGAAGCTGCCAGTTCTGATGCACCCTCTCTTTTTAAAGGGAAAGAATGAGATCCCTTGAATCAAAGTTAAGCTCTTTAGATTCAACAGACCTGGGTAAAAATGAAGTGATTTGTACAATGCTTAACTTAGCCATTAAATTCCTTTAAAAGCTCTTACAAGTCTGCCTCAACTTGTTAAATTAATGCACATAAATTTAATATTTGATATATAATTATCCATCATCAAAGATATATAGTTTTTCAAAATTATTGGGAAGTCAGTAAAGATTTCAATACTAAACAAGAAAATATTTTTTGGTGGAAAGAATTCCTTATTAATAGAATAGCATTTGATGTGATTAAATAGACCTTTGTCTTTAGCTTTGTTTTTCAGTCAGGAGGACCGCTTTTTAGGAGAGATGTCACATACAATGCGTAGCCTGGTAATTTTGCGCTGTCTTGGTAAGAGATCACACCAGACCCTTGGCCCTTAAGCTGTAGGACTCTTCTTCATTGTAGAGGCACTTTGCAAAAAAAGCATGGTATAAAACGGACTCGCTGAACATAGCAGACAATGAGGACTACTGAGAACTCAAGAACAATGGCAATGGGTTTTTGATCCTACTGCACGTACTGGCTTTGTGGGAGCCTAGGCAGTTTGGATGCTCACCTTACTAGACCTGGATGGAGGTGGGTGGTCCTTGGACTTCCCACAGGGCAGGGAACCCTGATTGCTCTTTGGGCTGATGAGGGAGTGGGATTTGATCGGGGGAGGGGGAGGGAAATGGGAGGCGGTGGCGGGGAGGAGGCAGAAATAATAAATAAATAAATAAATAAATAAATAAATAAATAAATAAATAAATAAACACAAAAGAGTTTCCGTGTAGTCATGTCTCAAACTTTATTGTGCACATGGGTTTGGGATAATGGATACAAAAAAAAACCTCTTTTTTTTTCTTTTTTCAAAATTGTACTAGAATTTTTTTTTTTTTTTTTTTTGGTTTTTCGAGACAGGGTTTCTCTGTAGTTTTGGTGCCCGTCCCGGAACTAGCTCTTGTAGACCAGGCTGGCCTCGAACTCCCAGAGATCTGCCTGCCTCTGCCTCCCGAGTGCTGGGATTAAAGGCGTGCGCCACCACCGCCCGGCTGTACTAGATTTTAATATGTCTTAACTAAACTGGCCACATTGAACCAGGTTTCCTTCTTGTCTAATGCGGATCATTTCTCTGTGGAAACAAATATTAAGTTACTCATTTAGATAAAAATTAGGAAGCATGTTCCTAAAAAGACTTAGCCAGTATGCTCCTGTTTGAGCATATGGGGATAGATCTTCAGAACTCCAAAATTTTACCATTGTTTCTTACTACATTTTAGTGATCATAAAAAATAAAAATTAACACAAATGGAAGGTAGGAATCTTCTGAGTTCTTTCTTGGGAATGTTCTCATCTCCACGAGTCCACATCTTTCAAGGTCTATAGGAATAGCATCAGTTTCCAAAGCTACTTATGAAGACATAAGCCTTTGAGATTCCTCTTAAATCACTGGGTTAGAGTTTTTTTTTAACCTAATGCCTATTAAAGCATTTGAAAAGTCTTAGAATTGATCAATTTCTAGAAGTGGGTGTTCTTGAACACCTCTGTGGTGTTTGAGGCTTGTCCCTTGTTCGGAGAGTATGTGTGGTAGAGAGAGGGCAAGCATACTTAAGTTCTACATACTGCTTCTAGGATAAGCAATTCATTATAGCTGATGCCTTTGAGTTTGCTCCAAGTCTGTTCTAAGGTGACTGATGTTCAAAGGTCCTCCCATGTCAGGCTGGAGACTTCCCCCAAGCTAGGATGAGTAGCAAGTGTACAGGGAGGCTGGACTGGCTCAGAGCATGCTTCTCTTGCTGAGAGTCAGATGGCTTTCTGAAGAAAGCAACCACTTTCTTGCATTGTCGGAATACTTTGGCTAATTTCCAGAGTTCTGAAATGTTGTTTTTAAGTTTTTAATATTTTTTCCTAGTTCTATTGCTTTTGTGGGAAATTGGATTTTGGAGTGCTTACTCTGTTATTTCCAAAGCATTTAAAATAACTGCTTTTAATTGGTTAATTAATATGCTATAATTCAGCCTGATAAACTAGTCATTATCAGTGTATTCATAATTATGCTTTTGGATGCTGGGTAACAAGATTATGAGTTGCTCAGTGATAATTATGTATACCATTAGCACATAGTATGCTAGCAGAAATGTGGATATTTTGATAAAGATTTAATTTTATTTTTCCTAATATCCATTTTCCTGAATTATTTACAATAAAAAGTATAAAATATCTTATACCACAAATATTCCCTATAATGTTTAAAGTTCTACAGACTATACTTAATGAATCAAATTATCTTTCAACAAGACAGCACAATTTTTACTTTCTCAGTATTTCGGTTTCTTTCTTTGCTTTTTTCCCTGTTGTTGATGGTTTATAGTAACCATCCAAAATGACTGAAAACATAATAAAAATAATAAGTATTGCACTTATTTTTCTGTAGGCTTCTCTATCTTCATGGTGTAGGCATTATTTTATTTGTAGAATCCACTAGAGGAGCTGAAATGCATCAACCCCATTTCTCTTTAATATGCTTTGCTTATATATGTATAATATATTAAGGAACACTATAAACATTGGTAAATAGTTTTTTTTGTTTTGTTTGTGGCCCAATTTCTTATGAATTTTATTTAAATCATCAGTCTTCTATCTGTTGTAGTTTATTGTGTCCATTCATATCTAATAAATAAGCTTTAAATAAGACATTGGCCTCATAGCCTTTGCAATGTACTTGGTTTTGCTTCACCTAGGAACACAAGAAACCATGAGCCAGTTTGGGTGATTCAAACATTTCTAGTGATCGCCACAACCTCTGAATACTTTGGTGGAAGTTGAAGTTCATACCAATCCTTATCCTTGACTTCTAAGACTGACAATTCCTGTTTGATTTTAACATAATAACTGAGTGGATTCCTGAATTCTGGGTTTCCTAGTCTTTTAAAATCTCTGTATTCTTCAATAACTATTCTTCAGGAATCTTTCCTGTGTTACTATCTTTGTGAATCTTTTTAAACTTTATATATTTACAAGGTTTACTCATGTGCGAGGCCTCATTTATCTTATTTTACAAGGATCATGCCTTCTAGGAGGCATCGCATATTACAGATCATTGTGTCCTAGTTTCGGAAAGAAGCAGAAGTAAAAAGTGATGATTCAACCATTGGAAGGCTACCTTTCTGATTCAAAATTTAGTGTGTGTGTGTGTATGTGCATGCGTGTTGTGCTCTGTGTATGCTGCAGATATTTAAGACACATTTGTGTAGGCAGGAATGCTACCTTTTTGATTCAAAATTTAGGGTGTGTGTGTGTTTGTGTGTGTGTGTGTTTTGCTCTGTGTATGCTGCAAATATTCCTTAGACCCATTTGTGTAGGCAGGACTCTAAACACCTAACCATTATTCTGCACACCAGAACAGATTTATAAAATTACTGAAACCAACACAAAACAAGGCAGTATAATTGCCAACAGATAATGACCAGAGTGAAGCAGCCTTTCCTATTGTCTTCGCAAGCATCAGTATTTACTTAGTGTTCACTCTGTGGCCTTCCAGTACCACAGTAGAACCACTAACTGCCTACATATATTCATAAGACAATTTTCTTGCCTGCTATAAAAATACATAGTTTTTGTAAAGGGCTTATTATTTTAGCACACCCACAACCCATATTACAAGCAAAATATAACTTTCTCTGCTTGGTGCCATCTCTATCACACACACACACACACACACACACACACACACACACTTTGTTATTCTCTTAACCTCTCCAATATTTGATGTGTTCATAAGCACTTAGTATATTGACACAGAAAGACCTGTGGCATTACATTCATATAGGGATTAAATACATTCAGATAGAAATTAAAACCCCTGTGTCTGGGAGTTGGATAGATGGTTCAATGTTTAAGATCACTGACCTTCTAGAGAACCAGGGTTTGATTCCCAAAGCCACATGGCAATACACAACCTCTGTAACTCCACTTCCAGAGTATCAGTGTTGCATAGTGTTACATATCACTGTAAACATCCTCTCTCTCTCTCTTTCTCTCTCTCTCTTTCTCTCTCTCTCTCTCCTTCCCTCCCTCCCTCCCTCCCTCCCTCCCTCCCTCCCTCCCTCCCTCATTCCCTTCCTGTTGTACTTGCCTGTGATATGCACAAAGCATTGTAAGCTGGTGTGCATACTAATATGTACACACAGAGGCCAGAGGACAGTGATTTCTCTCTGTTTGTCACTGGACTTATGTCTTAACCTGAAGTCCAAGAGATCCTCCAGTCTCTGCACTGATCTCCATCTCTGGTCACACATGCATTGAAACTATGCCAGCTTTTTGTGTGGCGGTTTGGGGATTCAAATTCAGAACTGATACATACACAGTCAACTTTCTTACCCACTGAGCCATCTCCCCAGCCGCCCTAAATTACCTCTAAATATACTGCACAATGTTAAATAAAAGGAAAGCAACACAAAATCTTGACTGAAAATGTTTGTAATAGCATTTATTACACATGTTAGGGCCTAGACATTGTTTTAAGATATATATATTAACTCATTTAATATTCATAATGGCCCTGTGAGGTCAGTGTGTTTATTATATCTATTATCAGATGGGGAAATTCAGGTACAGGTGATCTACTTAATCACTTAAAGATCAGGAAGCCAGACATTAAGGATTTATACTCTTCTTATTTGGCTTTATAAGAAAACATACATAGACAATGAAGGAAGAGGAAAAATAAGAAAGAAGGAAAAAATAAACAATTACTTTGTGATTTTTGTTATGATTCTGATATGGAATGTCACTCTGTATGCTGTGAATATGTTTCATTACCACTGGATAATTAAAAAGCTCTTTTAGTCAGCAGCCAGGCAGAATTGAGCCAAGTGGGAAATCCAAATAGAGATACAAGGGAAAAAAAAGGTTGAGTCAGGGAGACACCAGCAGCCACTGGAGAAGCAAGATGTGTGGTAACATCATAGCAATACATAAATTAATAGAATGGAATAATTTAAGTTGTAAAAGCTAGTTAGTAATAAGCCCGAGTCATCGGTCAAACCTTTTGTAATTAAGTCTCAGAGTGGTTATTTGGGAACTGGTGGGAAGGAAAGAACCCTCCAGTTGCGTGTTTTATCCTTGCTGATACTTGTTTCATTCATATTTCCATTGGAAGAACTCATAAGAACACACACACATCTACATAATCTCTCTCCTCTTTCCAATCCTTCTCATATCTCCCCAATACCTCTCAAATTAATCACCTCTGAGTCTTTGCTAGTTATAGTTACACACACATGCATACATATATACACACAGACACACAGACACACAAACACACACAGAGGAATATATAAATACAACCTGATGATTCTAGTTAGTATTGTTTATGTGTATAAGGTTTCGGGACTGATCACTTAGTATTGAATAACTATAGTGGGCTTATTCCTGGGAAAGACAAAGTTTTCTTTCCTCAGTAGTCGTTCATTGCCTGCAGTTCTTATTTAGGGGTAGAGCCCTATAAAATGTCTTTTATTCATTTTGGATTGTCACCTTCAGGTCTTAAGCACCTTGAAATTCCATGGGTGTGGCTTTCCTGTAATATCTAGAAGACATAGGCTAGCAGAATACTTCTTATTCCTCTGACTCTTGCAATATTCCCACCTTCTTTTTGCAGTCTCCCAAATTATTGTTAGAGGCTGGGCCCTAATCTGGAAAAGCAGAAGTCACTGATCTCTAACTCATTTTAGTGTTAAAGAGGGTCTGTACAATAACAAATGCCTGGTAGTATAAATCTGCCATTTATTTTGGGAAGCTCTCTTTAAACACATTGCTGATATGCTTGAAAACTTGATTTGGTACTTAGATGTGCTTTACAGTAAAATTTTAATTCTGTAATTAAACAAGTAGCTTTCACATTCATGCGAAGTGAGCAAGATGATACCACTAGTTGAATCTCAGCCAGCAAGCAGTGAAGAAGAAAGAATTAGCTGTATTCTCAATGGCTTCAAGTCCTTGTAGAATAGATACAAAAATAGAAAGCAAATGTGAAAGTCCATGAAGACAAATGGAAAATAGATGTTGACTTAACTCAAACCCTGTATAAGTAAAATAATGCAGACCTCTCTGCATTACTTTTATAAGTCATTCTGTGATCCTAGAGATTTAGGGACAGTATATATTTTTTTCTTCTAGTTTGGTGAAGCACTGAAGAAGTAAACAATGAATAAATAAAACAATCATTTTACTTAAGAAACATCAGCAATATTCTCCAAGGGACAATTCTGCAATACGTACTGTAGATGACTTTCTAGTTGGAACACAATGGCGTGGCTTTGATTTAAGCCTCTGAGTTCTAGAAAAAAAATAAATTTAAGTTCATTAAACTTAGCACTGTGTGTTAAATGCAGATCAGCTCATTACTGTACATCAACTCAATCATTGATGAGAACTCTTTGAAAGGCCCATCATTATAATATTAAATGTCATTTTATTACTCAGACAGTAACTGCCTGATTAAAATCTTAAATGGATGGGGCTCATTGAGAAGACATATTGAAAGTTTCTTCCAGCTAATTCAAGTTGGCATTAAAGGGAAATATTGGTAAGAATGACTCCTTGTCTTGCTTCAATATTTTCTGGCGTGTTCTATTTCCTTTGATGTCTTAGCCACTTTGCTTGTGACCAATACCTGATGAGATGCAATTTAAGAGTGTGAGGGTTTATTCTGGTTACAGCTCCAGAAGATACAGTCTGTCATGTGACTGGAGGTCTCCTGGCAGGAAAGAAAAGCTTTCTAGTAACACTGCCTTTGTAACCAGGAAGTGAGGCCTCCAGTAACCCACTTCCTCACGTATGTCATATCAAAGCTAGTGTTGCCAGCACTACGTTCCCTTTGAAGTTCACTGTCGTGTAGTTTATTGACATCACTGTCATGGCATGCTCACAGGTCTTGATAAAACAGAACATGGCACAGTTTAAGAATGCTTCCTGCCCATGCATTGTTGATGTGAATCATGATTATCTGTCAAAAAATTAAAGTAAACTCTGTTTTTCTTTCTTTCATATTTCCATATAAGTACAGAGAAACTGATAATAAAATTATTAGAAATATTTAAATTCTGATTCAAAGTCCAAGTTATGAGGACACCATTTAATGATTCTGTCTCCTTATGTAATAAACTATGAACAAAGATATTTAATCATTTATTTTCTGCTTGTTTTTATCTCTGACTCCCCACACTCTGTCATCATCATGGAGATAGTAAAAATTTATCACTCATGAGTAAGCTCTTATCCCTAGGTGTTTTTGTTTATCAGAAGATAGGCAAAAACACCCTCCAGAATTTTTCTACTTACTGAAAAGAGGTATTCAGAACATTAAATTTGAGGAAGTTGAAAAGACTGTATACATGGGGAAGCATAGAAGGACCCATTCACATAGGAATAATATTCATGTGATATGGATGGTTCAGTGAGTAGGAAGCAAGTAGACAGCACTAAGACTAAGATCCCAGGGATTCATGGGTATGTGCAAGATCAGCTCAAACATTTGGATACTGTGTCCCCTAGTATGGGGTAATTCAGTTAATGTTTCCCTGCTCATGTAGTCTGTTTCTAAAACTTAGCATTACTGTCAAAACTAATTTAAGGGGTTTTATATTTAAATTTTATTTATTACTTTTAAATTTAAATCTTACTATAAAAATGTTTCAGATATAAAAAAAGAATTAACTGACCAAAATCTACCAAAGCAAAGCCCATACAATTTTGTGAATTTCTACATAGTTAGAGTACTTATTTGGAACAGAGGATGTGGAGTTTCAAGTATTTTACCCTTTCTGTAGCTGCAAGTATTTTATTCTTCAAGTATAGTTTTCATCCTTGCATTTATTCACTACCAAAAATGAAAACTCCAGGATAAAGTTATATAGAACTAGACAAACAATTGATTTTTCCTTTCTTCTCGTGACTTAAGATCATCATCTGAATGTGAAATA
Source organism: Chionomys nivalis (assembly GCF_950005125.1). NCBI lineage: Eukaryota > Metazoa > Chordata > Mammalia > Rodentia > Cricetidae > Chionomys > Chionomys nivalis. The sequence continues at coordinate 21,121,122 of NC_080101.1, read as the reverse complement.
TGTTATCTTTACCTAATCCAAGTTGATCTCAAATTCATGATCCTCAGGTTTCAGCCTGTCACAAGCTGCACCATAAGACTTTTGTAGTCACAAAAATAATTAGCTTTTTATTTTCTCTTTTCAATCACAGAAAGCTTTCAATTTGAGAATTTAAACTCCTTAGTAAACAGCATTCATTGATAAGAACAATATACATTCTTAAAGAATTATTATTCTAGATATTCTTAAGATTATTCAAAAACTTACAACAAAAATAGCATGCAAAAGGTATTTTGAGATTAATATACTGCTTTGTGAAGTGTAAATGCTAAATGAGCTTCTGGCATATACTTTGAATCAATTTGGATCTAAGATTTATATTAAAAGATTAGAACTTTTTTTGTTGTTTCTTCTTAAGAATTAATAATTAGGGATAATACCCCTGTATTTAAGAAAACCATTACATATTTTTCATAGAAAATATGTACTAGACACATAAAAACATTAAAGTATTAATTTTCTTTTGAATTTTATATCATATTTTTATCTGTAATAACTTGGTTTATGTACTTGTTGGTTTATGACTGGTATCACAACATGAAATGTAGATGAGAATAAATGTAGAAAGGAAGTATATAGCTTCTTATGCTCCTTTGTTTTCATGTGTAGAATGTCAAGTTCTAGATCTGATAAGCAGCCTCAACATTACCTTTAAAGAAATATAGAAGAAAGGGTGATGGAGGAAATAGGGAAGAAGAAGCAGAAGCAGAAGCAGAAGCAGCAGAAGCAGCAGCAGCAGCAGCAGCAGCAGCAGCAGCAGCAGCAGAAGCAGAAGCAGAAGCAGAAGAAGAAGAAGAAGAAGAAGAAGAAGAAGAAGAAGAAGAAGAAGAAGAAGAAGAAGAAGAAGAAGAGAAAACGGAGGAGGAGGAGGAGGAGGAGGGAGAGAGGGGGAGGGGGGCATAGTGAAGGGAGGGGCATGGGGGGAGACCAAGAGCAGGCAGGGAAACTAGTAGGAGGCTAAAGTACAAGGAGGACATGAGAAGGATACAGGACCAGTGGCCCAATGTAAAAATTCATTTTCTTTATTTCCAAGAAATGAGCAACAAAGAAGCAAAAGCAATAGTCATTTCGTCTATCTTGTAGGCAAGCTGGCTTTGTAGATAATGATGATACCATATTGGATCTGTTTTACATTGACAAACACAGAACATTTTGATTGGTTCACAAACTTTAATAGCATGGAGAAATGCACAGATTCTTTTAACTGGCATCCGTGTTATTGAAAGTGCTTCTTGGTTTTGTAAGAACCATGAAAATGGAAACCAGATTTACAAAGTTTGGTCAGACTACTTTGGGTAGTTCACAGAGATATCAACACAGTTATTAGAGTCCGTCTTCACAGAAAGAACAGCAGAGAATTCCCAAGAGAGTAAAATAGTGCAGCCAGAGCTCAGAAGATGCTGGCTTTAGTAGTCATCAGTGGTAGCCCCTGGAAATTGACCACATCTTAGATCCAATGTATGTTACGGAGGCTGAGGTCAGAGAAAAATGAATTAGGAACACAGTACCCAGAGGAAGAGGAGGCAGAGGACACAGTGCCTAAATCTCACACTGGGAAGACTTCAAAGACCACTTTTAGTTCTGGAGCAATGACTTAGTGGTTAAGAGAACCAGCTGTCCTTCCAGAGGTTTCTTTAATTCCCAGAACCTACGTAGTGTCTCCCAGTCATCTGTAAATACAATTCCAGAGGAGCAGATACACTTTTCCATTTGCCACAGCTGGAAAACACGCAAGTTGTGCACAGATACACATGCAAGTAAAACACCTATATATATATAAAATAGCAATTTTTAAAAACCCACATATTTTCCAAATATTTCAGTCATATCTCATGTTATAAGAGACTCAGTGGACAAAGTTGGAAGGCAGGACATAATTTTAAAGACAAAAATAAAATAAATCCTACATACTATAGGTTTGTGTGAAATTTTAATTGTGATAGTAAATTCATATTTCCAACACAAGCAGTTTTCCATTTTTCATCATATCTGGTGTTTACGTAAAACTAGCACATTATGCTAGGTTAATATTAACTCTTCTTTGTGTTCTTATAAAATTACTATTTGTACTTGTATGCATTACTCTTACAAAAGAGTGACATGATTTCATACTTTTTCAAATGGATAATACAAAAGTAAAGGTAGATAAGATGGTTAAATAATTCATCAGTGAATAATAAAACAGATGAAGTATAAGATAGTTTATAGAATTCATTGCTTAGTAAAGTATCCAATTTAATCTTAATTAGCAAATAACAGTATACAAGTTTGTGATCAAGAAGTGTTTATTTGCCAGGCAGTGGTGGCGCACACATTTAATCTCAGCACTCAGGAGGCAGAGGTAGGCAGATCTCTGTGAGTTTGAGGCCGGCCTGGTCTACAAGAGATAGTTCCAGGACAGGCACCAAAACTACAGAGAAACCTTGTCTCAAAAAACCAAAAAATAAAAAAGAAGTGTTATATTCAACCTTCTAGCAGTGAATTCACAGAAACCCATGTACCACTTCTACAGAGCACTTTGTGAACAATGTTCTCAAAGTAGTTGGATTTGAATTTTTCAGACGGTGTGATGCTTGGTTCTCATAGCTGACCTAAGACAGCATAGAACCACCTGAAAAGATAGCCTCAATGAGCAACTGATTGCCTGCTAGAGTGGTCGGTGGGAATGCCTGTGGTGGAGATTACCTTGACTGTGCTAGTTGGTGTGGGAAGATTCAGCGTCAAAGTTGGCACTTCATAACTAGGGCTTTGGCTCTGGACTATGTATCAAAGAAAAGAGGGAGTTGAACACTAGCAAGCATGGTCATATATCCTTTCCGTTTGCACTGTGGATATGATCACTTGCTCCATGTTCCTACTCCCTTGACTTCCCTGCAAGTCGGGACTGTGTCCTTGAATGGCTAGTTAAAATAAGCCATTCTCCCCTAAGAGTCCTTTGTCATGGTGTTTTATCACAACAGGAACAAAGCTAAGGCAGAAATAATGTGAATTAAAAGAACAGCCATAAGGAGTAAAATTAAAAAAAAAAGAGAGAGAGAAATGTGAGAATAAATGGAGAGTAAAAATTTATAACTGATAAGTTATAAATATGGGACAAGGAGACAGTATTCAGTTTTGTATGTCGATAGCTAAAGGAGCAAAAAAAAACGTATATAATAATTTAGAATTTTTAACAGAGGAGAGGTTTCAGGAATTCTCTTAATTTAATGACTACAAGTTAAAATAAAATGCAAGGATAGTAAAAAATTGGCACAGCTTGTGACAGCACATTACGAACTTAGAGCAGCCACAATAGCAGACACCAGAGAGCTTGTAAATGTATCAGCTGCCCCTAACAGGGACCATGTCTGGTAAGCAGGCCTCCCAGGCTTGCTCCCAGCTCTGACTCTCTTCCTTGTAGATATATCTTAAGATGTTTGGAGATTACATTTTTAATTGCCTCACTGATTGAAGTGATGTTTTCTTATTTTCTGACTGCAGATTGAACCTAGGGTCTCAGACATATACATAGAAGTCTCCCATCGAGCTCTAGCCTGAACTCCTACTTCCTCTGCTTACAAATCCTGAACACACTACAGTTTTGAAGTGGTTAAATGAAATTCAAATTTATTCACTTTGTTTACCTTCATCAGCCTACCGAATTACTTCAGCTTTTTCCATCACATATGTTATTAATATGTGTTAAATGTGTCAGAAGTGCAAATTGAAATTAAAAACAAGAGAAAGTATCAAAAAGCTGAAGGGAACCCAGTAAGCTATAAATAATCACAATGTAAAGATAATGTTTAAAGAAAGTTATTCTGGATTTAAAAAGTGCAAAGTGTACAAAAATGTAGAATTATTTTGAAATGATGATTTTTGTTTTAAAGAAAGTGCAAATACTGGTTAATATAGAATTTCCTGGCAATTGGTGCCTTAGTTCTTTATTTTGATGGCAGGAACTAGTTAGATTTTGATTTCCTTGTAGAACTAACATGGCTTCATTAATTCTTACTTTTTTTTGTAAATGACTGGACTATTGTACACAGCTGATGGTATTGTTTAAAGGGGAAATCTTCTGGTCAGTCTCTATTTTATTAGTCCCTCTGCTTCCTCATTTCCATGCTGCATATGCCTGTACAGGTTAAGTATGTGACTGACTATAGAGTCAAATGGTCTGATGTTAGATAATTCTAGAATGGATCTCTCTGACAGCTGTTCTTAGATGCACAATTTGCAGCTGATTGGGAAACCTATCTATTGTGCTCTTACCAAATTATCATAGGGCATTTATATACATATTGGGCTCATGTCTTTATTTTTTCATATCTCTTATACTTAAATCCTCCCGTTAGTCTGTCATACAGTGTGACTTCATTTGTGTTTTGTTGGAGAAAGAAGTGACTAAATAGAGAGAATAAATTGATCCTTAGAAAAAAACTGGACATTTTTCTCACTGTGCTGCAGACAGCCTGTTGCAGACATAATGACATAAACTGCAGAGCAACACGACGATGCACTTATTAGCCTCTAAGTTTACAGTGGAAGAGGAAAGAAGATGACATTGACCAAATATTGGACAGTCTGCATGAACAGCATAGTATTGGATAGGTAAAATGTGTCACGTGGTAGGACAGTATTTGAGACAGATAGTTTAACTTCAGTCATCAGGAATATGGTTTATACACCAACATACCAAAATGTTTAATCTTTATCATCTGGCCTATGGAGCTTATTGAAATTATTAAAATCCAATTATGCAATTACATTTAAAAAACATGAGGATTGTAGATTATAATTGACCAGGAGTAACTGAAAAGAAGACCGCACACTTTCAACAGAACACAGAGAAGATTTTTGTTATGACAGTTGGAACAGAAAAGGAAATATCTCAAGAATTCCATGTCTGGAAGGAAGCCTGGTGTGAATTTATTGATTAAAGTCTATGTTTCTGCTCTAGACAGGAAACTAAGGGTGTTGTGACTCTTCTTACCGTGAACACGATAGAAAGAAAAATCCTGGGTTTTCTGAAGAACTGAAAGAAATCTGCATCATGAATTTGCAGCAATGTAAGCCTAGTCATGTCAAAAAGAGGGTTAGAAATTAGAATGTAAGAAAAAAGTGGGAGATCAGTTTAAGATGGAGTTTGGGGGTCTCTGTTATGAATCATTTAACAAGAAATCTCAGCCATATGGTTGCTCTACAGTCAACCATACACTTGACCTGTCCATGCAGTTATAGCATGGAAATGAGAAAGCAGAGGTACTAATAAGATCGTCCGTGTTCCATGTGGAACACAGAGACTGACAGATGACTTCCCCTTTAATACAATATCATCAGCTGTGTACAATAGTCCAGTCACTTACAAAAAGTAAGATCAATGAAGCCATGCTGCTTCTACAAGGAAATCAAAATCTAACTACTTCCTGACATCAAAATAAAGAACTAAGGCACCAATTGCCAGGAAATTCTATATTTAACCAGTTCTTGCATTTTTTTTTAAAACAAATCTGCCCAACTTAATGACAGTACAAGCTGCCATGATAAATAAACAGGAGGAATTTCGCAAGGTTTCACCCATAGGTGAAGAACGATGGACAGACAATTAATGGCTATTGATAGTAGAAGCAATGTTCATTAGGGATAAACTCACTTCCTGATAAGTTATCTACCCAATGGTCAGCCCTAAACACACAAATACAAGCAACACTGGAGGAGCTGTGGATAGTGGAAATAATGTCAATAAAGAACTGGAGTATGGAGTTCTAAAAAATTCTAATTAAAAATAAAAAATAATTGGGCCTCATAAATCAGAAGAAATCCCATTGTAAAAATCTATACACTAAGGGCTCGAAAGATGGCTCAGAGATTAGAGCACTAGCTGCTCTTCAAGAAGACCTGGATTCAATTCCCAGCACCCACATGGTGCCTCACAATTATCTGTAATGAGATCTGGTGCCCTCTTCCGGCATGCAGGTAGAGCACTGTATACATAAAAATCAATTAAAAAAAAGAATTTATACACTTGGGCTGGAAAGATAGATGAATGGATAAAGTACATACTGTTCTTTTAGAGGAGTGTGGTTTGATTCTAAGTATTTATATAAGGTGTCTCACAATTTCTTTAACTGCAGCTCCAAAGCATCTGATGTCCTCTTCTGGCCTCCACTGGCAGTGCATTCACATGTCACACATTTACACACACACACACACATGCATGCACACACATGCACGCATGCACACACATCTATACAAGAGAATATAAATAAAAATAAATCTTAAAAGGCACCTAGAGTTTAGATGTATGACATTTTCCACAGATAATTTCTCATCAGTATGCTTATTATAAAACTTTACTAATTTAGCCAGGCGCTGGTGGCACATATCTGTATTCCAGCACTCAAGAGTTAGAAGCAGGAGGATCTCTGTGTGTTCAAGGTCAGCCTGGTCTACAAAGTGGATTAAAGGACAGCCAGGGCTGCACAGAGAAACCCTATCTCAAATGAACAAAAAAACCAAAACCAAAACTAAACAAAAAAATCCTTTACTAGTTCAATCTCACAGGCATATCTTGAATCAGAAACATTACTTTTCATCCAAAGCAATGGAATAGACAGTTCAGACTTTTCATGCATTGACTAGACATTAAGGGAACAGCTTTTTAAAATATTTTTTGGAGGTGGTGTTTGTGGAATTTTCTGGTTTTTAAAGTGTAACATAAACATAAAAGGCTGAGAAACACTGATTAACAATTAGGACTAGAAATATGACTCACGCTTGGTGCACAGAGGGCCTAGTGCCCTTGTAGTAGCCCTCCAACCTAAAAATGCCTGTACTCCAGCTGCAAGGGGTCTAACATCTTTTCCTGTCAGCTATACATTCAGACAGGTGCATGATTCTGTACCTCAAGGGTGTTTACACTCACCCAGACATATACACACACTAATAAACCAACTAATAAACAAATAAAATGCATTTTGTGTGTTAGCATATGCACTGTGAAATATTTAAAACATACAAATCAACCTCAGACAAAGAAAGGAGAGGAGAGAAATTATTATTTGATGACATCTCATTTGGCTAAGATATTATGTTATCTATTAAGTTTTGACAGCAAGATATAAAATACATATTTTTGTGTTTTAAGAAAGAAAGGTGGTCACACGATGAAATGAAGGTGCAGCAATTAGTTCTCAGTTTCTATCTCAGTCCAGACATATGCTAACATGATCTTCATGAATACTTATAAACTGAAGGAATTCAGGGTGTGCCATGCCTAAATACGCTGTTTTTTTGACAGTCATTCCCTGGAAAGTAGCAGATTTAGTAAGAACACACTGACCTTCCTTTCCCTCTGGAGATCGAAGGGGAAACTGTTGGAAAAGATGGTCTTGTTATGCGAACAGCATAGAGACATCCCCGTCACCAGAGACGTTCAACTGAAGCTGAGAATATCTGTGATTCTCTTGTCCGCATGATGGTTTATCTTCTTGGACTGTTCTCAAAAATTTCAGATTTTCTGAGTTGCTAAGCTTTGCACTATAATACATAAGCCAGTGGGGTCTAGCTGCTTTGGGGTGATGGGGTCTTTATCTTCCTATTGAGGAATCTCATTAGCATTCAAGTCCACCAAATAAAATTCGGTATGTTTCTCATAATAATGTCTTTCTTATGTCTGTCCTAGCTGAATTCTCGGGAAGAATGACTGCATTTAATCCTGCCCATAAACTGCTGCTGAGGTGTGTGGATAATTTGGATTGTGAAACTCTATACATTTGAATGCCTGTTTCTTAGGAGAATGATTTATGAGATTAAGATATTTAGATACATCTATTTACTTTAATTTTGGTTCCCTACTCAGATTATCACTATCTCAATTGTCAAATAACTACAGTGAATTCCACAGTTCAAATGAACTCAATGCGCTTGTCTAAACTGACATGTAACCTGCTATAAATTCAGGGAAACAAGGATTTCTAAATGGCCTTTACCATTAGAAAGAGTATTTTCCATATTCAATGTAAATATATAGACAATATTCAAATTGTTATATTTACTTGTTTTCTTATTTTCATAAACCATGTAATAATTTAATAATTGTCCCTAGGAGTCAATGTCCTCTTCATCTTCCATCAATACACAATTGGTTCCTTGTTCTCTCTGCTAGTTTAAGCTATTTAACTCATAGCAACAAAAAAACAGAGGCCTGGTGAAGCATACATAGTTGTTCCTTAGGCTACACAGGGAGTGAACTCTTTCTACACTAACAAGTAAAAATCAAAATCAATTAATTAATTCACTTAAGACATTTATGAGTTCTGTGAGGAAAGTGTTCTATTTGAGGACTTGGAAAATCTAATCTACAACTTGTCATTTGGAACATTCATTCAATCATTCAGAGAATGAGTGTAAATAGCCTCACATTTTCCTACCCTGTGAATGCATATACATATAGTCCGACAAGACAGAGCAAAGTTACAAACCTATATTGCAAGAAAAGATTCTTATTATAAAAATCTTCCAAGCTCGGCACTAACCTTTAATCCTTATACCTGGCAGAGGCAGACAGATTTCAAGAAACAAAGAAACAAATAAAAGATCTTCAAATAATGTGATGAAATTAACAAGAAACATTGAAAGCATAGGTTCCATGTTAATATTTTCTTATCTTATTGAAACATATTTTCTCCTAAATATATTTTATTTAAATATTGTTTTGAATTTTTTTACTCAAGACAAGTGTAATTTTATTGCTTGGTAGAACCCATTTTTAAATTTAAAAAAAAAAAGACAAACCTAAAAATAATTTCAGGATGATGTAGAGAGTTTTATTAAACAAATAATATTATTTGAAGTCACAGAGAAACACGATGCTGATTTCTGTTGAAAAATCAAAGAAGAAATGGTGTTAGAATTGCTTTCTGAAGAATAGCTTAAAAGCTAAAAGAGTTTTGTAAAAGAACAGGGTATATTAGCGACATGGATTATTAGATAATAAATGCCACATAAAATAGACAAATGACATTAATTTCAGTGCAATTGATTTATATAACTAGACAAATTAAATTAACATCCAGAAATACATGCATACACACACCTACCCACACTGTTATAGGTGATTTGAAACTTGTGTTTGCTCAGACTTTACATAATGCTTTATGTAAGTTTCTTTATTAAGTTGTAATTTAATGCCAGTTACTAGTGTCTTATAATAGACTGTTTCAAGACTGGAGCTATGGGCTGTGGTGTTGACTCAGTGAGTTAAATACTTGATTCATACACAGGAAGACCTGAGATCAGATTCCCTACACCTATGAAAAACAAAAACAAAAACAGGGAAAGGCAACATGCCCCTCTAACACCAGGGCTGGGCAGGGAGGGCAGACACTGGCTTGATGGCCAACCAGTGTAAACAATTACTGAGCTGTAAGTTCAGTGAAAGGCTCTGTCTCAAAGTGGGATGGGAAGCAATCAAGAAGAACATCTGAAAACAACCTCTGGTTTCCACACTCATCTGCATACATCTATATCAGTCTACACACATTTACACACACATATACTTACATAATTCTCACAAAGGCACACACATGTATCTAAAGAATACTGGAGTATTCGCTTTACTTACCGCTCTTATGGAAGAAATATCATCACAGACATGTGCAGCGCATTGACCCAGCTGTGAAACTTTCAATATAAACTTTTGTCTTTATTTTAATTCCAGGAACAACTTTGTTTGCTTTTCTTTTGAAAGATTTTTTTTAAAGGATACAGGTGTCCTAATAATTTTCTGTTTCCTGTTGTCTGTTGGAAAGTTTGCAGCGTGTTTGCATTCTGCAGGTGCATCTGTCTTGTGCCTTATGTGTGTTTTAAATAATTGATATTGTTTGCCTTCATACTTTATCATAATTTTGCTGCAGTTTGTTTCCTCTGTGAGATCCCAGGATCCTTTGAGGCAAAAAAAGTATAAAGCGGTCTAAAGAAATCAAATATTACAATAATATTTAACAGCCTATGGACTTCCTGAGTTCGCATTTTTCTACATTTCTAAACTTCTAAACATTTTAAAATTCTATCCTGTGTCTATATGATTTTCAGAAAACATATTCTTACCCAATATAAATGTTACATTTTAATAAAATTAGAGTGTCTATAGTATTTACCTACTAAAGGAACTATGGACAAATTAAGTTAATTTAATGTACATATTTTAGTAGTTTGTGATTAAATTTTATGGAATATTGTCTTGTATTATTCATATTCAAGACCTATCCTGAAACATCTATTGTTTTTATAAACAAGCAATCAACAAAAAGGTTCTTTTAAACATAATTTCACTCTATTAATAAAAAAAAAAGCTAAAAGAAATAAACAATGCCCCTTGGATTATTTTCTCAAGATGCTTTGCAAATCAACAATAGTCTGTGCTTAGATACAAACACACCAGTCTATCCCTCCCAGTCAGAAAAATAATAGAAGAAAAAGAGTCACTTTGGGGATTAGATCACTCAGAATGGCAAAACAAAGGGCCTTTGCTGCCTGAATATGTGCCATGATGTGTATTGTGTGACCCAGGCTGAAGAAGCCAGCAAGGAGATTACATTTGGAATGTGACACTCCGTCATTACTGTGCCAAGTCAAGGGAAGAACAAGGGAGGCGCTGAACTGTTAAAAAATAAATACCATTTTCTTCTTCTTTCATTTTGTTCCTGAGATTTACTCATGTGAAAGCTTTCTATAAATCAATCTGAGCAGTCTAGGAGAATTAAAACAATATTTGATTTCTCCTAAAGTTAGCTATCCCCATATGGCAAGAAGTGTTTTGCAAAACTCCCGACTTGCTGTGGCAATGCGATGGATCCTACTGTGGGCTCACTAAGCCCAAATGCACACTCTGCCATTACTCGTAACTTAGTGTATCCTTTGGGAGGCCATCATCTGCTTCAGGAAAAGCATGCACAACTCTGGGCCAGCTGTTCTTTTTATAATTTCGTGATGTTAATTTGCTCGTATACGGAAGATTGTAGTTGTTGAGGAGGAAGCTCATGATTTTGAGTTTATTTACCATAAAATAAAATGAATTGATCTTTCATTACTTGTTTTGAGTTGTATTTATCACATTAGTAATTATTATTATTATTTTATTTTTCAAGACAGGGTTTCTCCGTAGCTTTTTGTTCCTGTCCTGAAACTAGCTCTTGTAGACCAGGCTGGCCTTGAACTCACAGAGATCCGCCTATCTCTGCCTCCCGAGTGCTGGGATTAAAGGCGTGTGCCACCACCGCCCGGCATGAATACAGTAATTTAAAACAGCTCCTTGATAAAGATGTAGAATACTTCTATAACTTCAGATTGTTTCCCCATGCTCCATTAAAAGTAGAGTTTTGGGAATGGCATACTCTCAGACCCTGAACTTTCCATGACCGTTTGCCTGCTGGAGTGAAGCTTGCAGCTGCTCTGAGCACAAGAGCCTCATGCGTTCCTAATGGCAGGGGAGTGGTGTCTGGTGAGTTTACAGCTGAAAATCCCAAGAGCTGGGGCATGGCCATTAGTAAAGAGAGCTCTATATATCCTGCCCTGGAAAACAATAAAATTGTCATTCTTGTTTCAAGAGTGACCCGCGTCTCTGTGTGTTTTTCAGTCTCTAGCCCCTTCCCCGACTTGGGAACCATCACACAGTACAGGTGTTTCAACAAAGGTTTTTACACTTCCTATTTTTAGCAAATTATTACTTGCCTATTCTTAAACTTCTTAGGGAAAAAAGCATGCATACATTTGGTTCTGATTTCTTTGACTTTGTATAATTTTTCCTAAGTCTCAGCCTGCACTTACAATGCTTCCTCTCTTTATGTCATTAGCATAACATGCCAGTAACCTATAGATACTTAGGTTGCTTTCAACAATTAATGATTCAAAATGTCGTTATGAATATACCTGTAGTACTTTTGTGAAATTATATCTTTTTTGCTATGGATGACAAAGTTGAAATTAATGTGTCATTATCTTCCTATACACCTATCTCTATCTTTCTATCTATCCACCATTCATCTATTAACTGTGTGGCTGTACATCCTAAAAACTGCTCCATATATGTGTTATCATTTCAGTTTTGTGTGTTAGGTGTTTACATTCTTGCAAATATTTAAATGTTCGCATATTTTAGTCATGTCAAAAGATGCAAAGCAATACCTCACTGTACAATTAAACATTTCCTTGATGATAACTCGTATTTAGCACCATGACTTGTGGATTCCCAGTATTGTACCATGTTACCGTCTCTGAATATTTTGTACATTTTGAGTTTGCCATCTTTGTAAACAAGTTAAATTGAAAATCAAATATGTATAAATTGTTTTGTTTTTAATAGTCCACTTTATTCATACTGGGCTACCAACTCTCTGCTAAAAATAGGGTTAACTCTGGTACTGGGGTTGTATTTAGTAAGTGATATCCTGTGCCAATGCATTAAAAAAATACTTCCCACTTTCTCTTTTATGAGGTTCAGTGTGGTTGGCTTTTTGTTGAGATCTTTGATCTATTTGGACTTGAGTTTTGTTCATGGTGACATATATGGATCTATTTTCATTCTTCTACATGTTGATATTCAGCTATGCCAGCACCATTTATTAAATATGCTTTCTTTTTTTCCATTTTATATTTTTTGCTTCATTGACAAAAATCAGGTAGTTGTCGGTGTATGAATTAATATTTGGGTTTTTGATTTGGTTCCATTGGTCCTCCTGTCTGTTTATATACCAATAAATGAAACCTCCTGAAAGTGAAAGGCTTCTGTAAAGGACATGGTCAACAAGACAAAATAGCAACCAACAGAATGGGAAAAAAATCACCAATCCCACATCAGACAGAGGACTGATCTCCAAAATATGCAAAGAACTCAAGAAATTGGTTTTCAAAAGAACAAATAATGTAATAAAAATGGATTACAGTCCTAAACAAGGAACTCTTAACAGAGAAATCTAAAAGACACTTAAGGAAATGCTCAACATACTAGCAAATAAAATGCAAATCAAAACAACTCTGAGATTCCATCTTATACCTGCAAGAATGGCCAAGATCAGAAACACTGATGACAACTTATGCTGGAGAGGTTGTGGGATAAAAAACACTCAGGTATTGCTGGTGGGAATGTAAATTGGTACAGTCTCTTTGGATATCAGTATGGCGATTTCTCAGAAAATTAGGAAACATTACTCAAGACCCAGCAATACCACTTTTGGGTATATACCCAAAGGATGCTCAATCGTACCACAAGTACATGTGCTCAACTATGTTTACAGCAGCATTGTTTTTCACAGGAAGAATGTGAAAGCTACCTAAATGCCCCTCAACCAAAGAATGGATAAAGAAAACGTGGTACATTTACACAATAGAATACTGCACAGGAGAAAAAAAATATTGACATCTTGAAATTTGCATCAAATGGGTAGATATAGAAAACATCAAATTGAGTGCGGTAACCCAGAAACAGAAAAACAAATATATGTACTCACCCATGAGTGACTTTTAGAAATAAAGCAAAGAAAACCAGCCCACAAATCATAATCCCAGAGAACCTAGACCACAATGAGGACTCTAAGAAAAGCATATATGGATCTAATCTACATGGGAGGTAGAAAAAGACAAGATCTCTTAAGTAAATTGGGAAGATGGAGACCATGGTAGAGGGATGAAGAGGAGGGAAACAGAGAAAAATGTGTAGTTTAATAAAATCAATTAAAAAATAGATTTAACTAATCTTTCAGACAATGACTCCCTTTGTATAGGCTCTGTTCCTAGATGTCTCTTTCTCCTAAGTTTTGCTTCCCTGTCTTAGTATTGATTATGTTATTTTTTTATTGTGGTGAAAATTGGAAAGACTGATTCCCAACTCAGCATATTGAAATGAAATTAAGCCTCAGTCCAAAGTTCTTAAAGACTTTTATTTTCCAAATACAATCATTTCTATTCCAAATAGTACTAACTTGTTTATATTCATTTAACCTGAAACTGCTATGCAAATGCTGTTATTTCCTAATAGTTGCTTTGTACGTGTTTTGGAACTTTTTACATGCAGAGCTTGAGCAAAAGAGATTAGTATGGTGATATTCACTTAACATATCAATACCAGCAAGACAGAGTCAAGAAGCTCAGGGATTCAAAATCATCATTCAAAACCCCAGATTACATAAAACCCTGCCTAAAAATACTACCAAGCAAACACCAACAAGTAACCCAAGACAGGAGCTTCTGAAAAGCCTAAAAAGCTCAGAAGCTAATCAGTTATTAGGTATTAATGCTAAAATATCCAACTAAGGGGTACTTAGCATTTTCCTTAAGTTTCTCTAGTTTTTATCTTCATGTAATTTTAATCAATTTCAGTGCATTTTTAATTGCTTATGTGTTTATGTGTCAAATGGAAATTATATTTTCCATCACAGCATGTTTTGCTTTTCCCTTTATGGGAATGTCCTTCTTTTGTGACTATTTACGGGTCTAATAGTGACATAACTATCTCATTTTAATATGGCAAATGTTTGCATAGCTTTTGATAATTAAATTTTATGCCTTATAGATGACATATATTTATCTTGCTTTGCAATGTAGTTTGATAAGACCAGCTTTCTAGATTGAATTTTTAGTCCTCTTATGTTATTGTGTTTTCTAACACGACTAAGTTTATTTATAACCCAGTGAGTATTCACCCTTAGTCTCTTTTCCTCCTTATCCCATTTTATTATATGTTGCTCTTTGGGGCACAATCAAGCTTTAATTAACTTATACTTTATCTTATGTTTTCAATATTGCTTGTGATTGTCTGCAATAACCCTGATCTAAAATGCCCCCAAATGACAGGGTGTTAAAATGTGATCTCTAAGATAAAACTTGTGGAGAGTTGGTTCCAACATTAAGATAAAGAGTTTGGTTGAAACTTGAAAGCTCTCTAAAGCAAGTCCTGGAGTGGGATGTGGGCGCCTATCCTTTATTCTTTTGTTTATTGTATGCAATGTAAAGGGTTTGGCTGTGTGTTGTGTTCCCACCATCTTAAAATACCTCCTCTAAGACTTGAAAGAACAGAGTCTATGGGAAATGGATTGCAACTTTTTCATGTGTGAATTAAGAACTTTATATACTGTTACTACCATCATCTCTTCCAACAGAATTTCAGAGTACAAGATTAAATCTTTGTATGCATATATCCAATATTCCTCACTTTTTATCACTTTACATTTCTGACTGGTGCATCTCTCATTAAGGGTCTTCACCATGTCTTGTCTAGGAAATCCTCTGACAACAGCTTCTCTCAGCATTAAAAAATGTTTGAGTGCATATATTAGCATTATTTTAATTCCAATTTTTAGTTTTGATTTTTCTTTCTTACCACCTTAAAATATCTTCTTTTACTTTCTTTGCTGATATTTTTCTCTGAAAACAAAGAAATTTAATTTCTACATGTATTTTTGTATTTATCTTGTTCTGTGTTCATGAAGGTTTGCAAAGTAGATGAAGAATTGAGACAAGTGGAAATAGTATCAAAGATATATACCAAACTACAGGAAAAGGTTACCCAAAGCTACAATCAGAGCTCTGCCCTTCTCTCTACAAGATGACAGAAATGGCTCAATTCTTCAGTCTGTTAAATGGGGTCTTGGTGCATTTAACATTTCTATTAACCATAACTTTATTATTTTAACCTCTTATAATTCAACCCATATGGTGGAAATTATGTTAATGCAACCGATAATTTCATTAGATGGAAAAGATTTTAAGAAAGAAAATATCTTATTACCAGAATGAATGAGTGCCGTAACTTTTTAAATAATGAGAAAAAAGAATGAAGATGTAGGCAGTCTAGACTTAGGCTTTTAACTCTCTTCCTTATAATACAATAGACATATTACTTACAAATAAACTTTGCCCCTTCCATATGGCAGAAAACTCATTTCCTGTGTGCTAGAAATGATTACTGAGAGGTAATATATTTAAATGTAAATAGTTCATTTTGGATCAGGGACTTGATATTTGTGTGATGGTTACACATGTTACCAGATTTAAGACATGTCATCTCACTCCTTTTCTTTCTTTCTTTTTTTACATTGATCACAGGAAAGACTCTTCTATTCAATGTACTTTGACACTTTGTTCATTTTTAATTTTTTAAAATTTATTTTTAATGTTTTTAATTAGAATAGAATTATAGTACGCTTACACTTCTCTTTCCTTCTTTAAGCTTCTCTCCAGTTAATTTGCTTTGAACCTATCCCACCGAGTCCCACACTCTCAAGCTGATAACTTCTTTTTCTTTAGATGTATTTTTAAGACATATGACAGCTCCTGAATTTATGGTATTTTAGGTGCAGGGGTACAAAGATTGTAAAAGACAGAATATCAGGAATTCTACTGTGAAATAGTCTTTCCTAGAAATGGTAGCATAAACAAGACAGGAAAAATTACAAATTCAAATAACAATCGCAGTTATCAATAGAATGACAGGGGATGTCCTGCATCTATACAAAGAACTGCTTGCTGCTCCTCATTTCTGGAAATAGAATTAGGCTCTCTTAGGGATGAGATTTCCTCTGCAGAGTGGTCATAATTGAAACCACATACGTATAAACAACAGAAACGGAGCCAGCAGAATCTACTTGTATGTATTTGCTTTGGCTACAAAGACCAAGAGCTTGGATGTGGACTATTCACATTCTCTTTCTCTTTCTCTTTCTCTTTCTCTTTCTCTTTCTCTTTCTCTTTCTCTTTCTCTTTCTCTTTCTCTTTCTCTTTCTCTTTCTCTTTCTCTTTCTCTGTGTGTGCACACATATGAATAGATGTTATAGAATATGTGTGGAGGTGAGTAGATCGGTTCTTTCTTTGTATGATGTTTATCTTGGAAATTTAACCTAGGTTGCCAGATTTGACAGCATGTCTTTTGACCTACTTATCTGTCTTATCTACCAGTCCCCATTCTTGTTTTTAAAGTTCCATGTGTTAATAATTAATCTCGAGGCAGTAAATTAGTTAGTCTTTAAATATAGACTCTGGTGTAGGACTGTTTCAGAAATCCTTTGGGGAAGCTTTTATATCACCTCGTAGAAACCATTTCCTCCGAAACATTAGAGTATAGTCATGAGACCTAGCTTTTGACCCCAATCCCGCACAACATCCTAGGGCATAAATATCCTCTTTGTTATTATGTGAAGGGAAGTCTTTAAAAAGAGCCTAGCGCACTCAGTTACACACTTTTATTCACTCTGGCTTGCCTTAAATTGGAATATTTTATAGCCATTGTTGTCTCTAATTGCCCATCCTTTCATGTAGTACTAATGATACTTTGAGGTTAAATAGTTGACTTTTCTGTCAGAACAATTATTTAACAATTTGGCTTCCTGCTATTTGAACTGCCAACTTTAAGCAGAAAACATTTTGCAAGCAAAGCTTTTTTTTCTTCCTCTTCTTCATGTCTTTTCCATAAGCAGACTGAATCACAGCCTGGTTTTCTCTATAGATTATAGAAGAAAGCATAAGCAGGTTATATCACCAATATCCTAACTTCTAAGTAACCTGTCTCAGGAGACAGAGATTGGGAGTATCCAAAATTTCATAAGGCAAATGTTTCTGAGAGCTCTGCTATTTATAGGGTGATCACTCAAACTCAAAAATGGGAAATCTTCACTCTTTACTACTTTTATTAGTTTTTGACAGTTTGAGGTCTTTTAAATGGATGGTTTGTTTTTCTATTTTCAGAGATTTTATATTTTAATGAAAGAAAACAAGCCCAAGATAGCTTAAACATAAAGGTAAGATTATTTTTTGTCACTTAGCTAGTAACTGTATGACACTTATATCTATTTAAAAAAGTAATGCTCTATATTATAGAAAATATACAAATGATACAGAAGTGAGGACAAGTGATCAAAAAGTGGGTAACTTCATACTTATGGCCACATGATGGCTGGTAAACTCAGTGAGTCCCAAAGCCAAAACCTGCTCAATCAACTAAAAATTGCAACAACAAGTGCCAACACACAACATCTGTGTTGAGGAAGGTTTCATTAATCAGCAAGTGCTAATTGACTTTGAGTTCTAAACACCACATATCAACCTCGGGCTAATCTCAGCAGAAACCTTACTGATACTGTCTTAAATAATTCATAGTCTTAAAAGTTACATAGGCAGTAGGTATATCCTATGGATTTTATTTAGCCTGGCACTTCAATTTTCAGAATATTAGGTTAGTCTAAAAAGGAAATTGCAAGAATTTCATTTTTAAATTATAATAGCATATTTGCTAGAATAAATACTATAGAGATGCAATGCTTCCATGCATATGGGCGAACACACATGCACTTGTGTACATGCAGGCACATGTGTGCACATGTGCACACACACTCACATTTATTTTCTAGGCAAAAATTGTAGTCATTCTTTATGGTGAAGTTTACGGTGGTGCCCCAAGAATTGCTCAAAGGTTCCTGTACGTATCACATGGCTATCTGTATTTTAACTTCCGTATTACCTTAAAAGAAGAGCAAACACCATTGTGGGAATGTGTAATTTGTCTTTAGAGTAATACCACTTAAAAAGGAAATCTGACTTAGGAGTAAAGACTTGATAACTATCCTTTAATGCAGTCAGGTTAACAAAATTAAGTGATTCTAAACACACCAGCAAACTCACTGATAAGTGATAAGGGCTTATGCTTATATTGAATTCAATTTAGATGTACCTATTGCCTATGTAACTTAAAAAAATACAAAACTCTAGAAACTATTTAAAAATCCGTGACAAATTTTACCACAATTTTTCAAAGTTCTGCAATAAAGCAAATAATAAAGTCAGAATGTGAAGCAATGACTTCACATTATGAGAAATAAGGAATCTACTCTATTAAAATTGCAAAGATTTCTTTAAATCCTAAACTTCAACAGAAAAGTGATTTTGCATAAAAGATTCATGACCTTGACTCAATTAATTCAATATGTTTTATTGCCTCACACTTGCTTTAATTTAAGTTAAATTATCAGCTATTAAGCAGTTCTACACTCAAAGAATCTTCTTTATCATTTGGAAGTCATTCTAGCATCAGTAATGTCCTTTTCTTGCAGTTTCTCTGTTATGGTCTTTACTATGCAGTGACCGTATTTAGTAAGTATATACAGCTCTCGTCTGCATTTTAGGTGTTTTGTGCTCACGATACACATGACAATTTAACAGTGATGGCTGCGCGTTGAAAATTTTCTTTCCCATTTAAGATATGAAACCAATGTATTAATTCTTATCCCTAACAATCCACAGTTTATAATGTCAACTTCTTAAGTAATTTTCAGTCTGTAATTAAACTATATATTTTATAGCAATGTTTTTTTTTAATTAGGCAAACGCCATATGAGAAGTAAGCTTTGTGCATATCTTTATGATAGTAAATATTTGCACCCACTCCTAGGTTTGGGTTCATTGTATTGTGATGGGCATTGCTGCCTTCCAAAGCTCTCGGTCTCCCAATATCAAGTGGTATACTAATGTTTGAATATTTACATTAAAATAAGTGTTAAAAAGTACTAATTCTACAATCAAATTAAAATTAAATATTAAGTTATTTCACCATCTGTTGTGAAATGGAGATTGTGCTTTCATTTCCCGGCCTCCCAGACCCAAATAAACACACAAAACTATATTAATTACAACAATGGTCAATGGTTCAGGCATATTTCTAGGTAGGTCTTACATCTTAAATTAACTCATTTCTATTATTTTATATTTTACCATGGCCTCATAGTTTGTTACCTCATATCTTGCTTCTTGTGTGGCTACATGACATCTACCAGATTCGGCATTCTCTTTCCTAGAATCCAGTTTAGTTTTCCTGCATAGCTATATTCTACCCGGCCATAGACCAAAGTAATTTCTTTATTAAAGACTGGTATTAAAACATATTTATAGCACAGATGTCAGGAGTCCCTTGACATCTTTTCTGTAAAGTGAGGATAGATGCTCAAGTATACAAAATTTTACAGGGCATTCAACATCATGCCTAAACACTGCCTATGTGATGAACGTTCTCAATAGGGAAAACAATTAAACTCCAACAAAGAATTTGGTGAATTCAAACATGTGTAAGAATAGTTTACCTTCCAAGTTAAACATACAAATCCAATATCAGAGGACCAAGCCTTTGTGAACTCACTGCAGCTGTGACTCCCTGAACAAGAGATTCACAGGCCAGTCAGCATTCCAGCATGGAGTTGGGTAGGAGCTCATGAGCCTCAACTCAGAGCTGAGGAGTTATTGACAATTGGTAGCTATTAGGGGGCAGGGAATCAGTTTTCTCTTGGAAGAAGACCCGGGTTTGTCAGCTGAACACCACTGTAGGTGTGTCATGGACTAACACTCTGGTACAACATCTGGACTCCATTGTAGATGATCATTATAAATAATAAGAAGATAAGAAGTTAGGAGGAAGAGAAGTAGGAATTTATCTGGGAAGAATTGTGGGAAAGAGCAAGGAATGAATATGATCAAATTATATTTTATTCCCATATAAAATTCTCAAAAATTAATAAAAATATAATATAGAGTTTCCATTCTATAAAGGTGTAATTGTATGTTTCTGGTTTGTGCATATTTTGTATGTATTGGCGGTAGTATAGAATTACTAAATTATTAAGTTTAATAAGTAAGCAAGAGGTTTAGCAATACATGAGAGAGGGAGGCTTGAAGAAATTCTGAAATATTGAAATGGCAAAACTTAATAAGCACTAGACTGCTGGAACCCGAGGGAGTCATGTGATGTAAGACCTCTGTCCCCTCATTCCTGCGTTCATAGCTCAGTGTTATCATTCCCAAAAAGTGACATCTTCATGAAAAGCATTTAAAACTAACAGTGGCCCTGTACTTCCCAGGACATTTAGCAATAATGTTAGATGTGTATCAATGTTTCACTTTCTACTGGGATGACATTTTGGATTTTAGTTCTTCTCTTTCAAACTCCACCACTCCTGCTCCCTGATGCTTTCCTTTATGTAGTTTATGGATTTCCTGCCTCAAGATCCTGATGTGGAAAACACATTTCCTATTATAAAGAAATAACTATAGTACCAGTGCAGAAAGATAAATTATCATGTGCTAATATGTTTCTTTCTATTTCTTTCTATTTAATAGACAACTTCATTATGTCTTCATCACATAGAGCTTATTGTGAGGTTTCTCTTGGTACCTGAATTAATGTGTGCACTTTCCTCCATCGTGTGCTTCTACAAAGATGAACACCTCACTCCAGACAGAGTAGTCCTAGACTGAAGCCTGAAAACTAACAACTAAATAATCTCTTTCTTATTTCAAACTGACGGCCTCGTGTATTTGTTATAGTAACAGAAACCCGACTAACACTATTAATAAATAAAAAATTAATGCAATGATGTATTTAAACATGTAGCATCATATTTGGCATGAAATACTTGATTTCAGCCTATTATGATATCACATACTATGCCTATGTGAGCAGTTACTATTAAAGCTATAATTTAATCTTCATTCATCAACCTTCAGTTTGAAATGCCTGATGTACTGAATGACAATGATCCCACATCTCCACTTACACCAAGACTGGTTTTAACAACAGGAAACACTTTGGGATTACTCTACTCCTTGACATAGACTCTGTTTATGTTTCTCCAATTTGTATTCCAGATACTCAATCTCTCTATTATTACTTGTGTTTCTATATTTGTATGTAACTTGTAGACATTTTAATGTAAACAAGGAAAGCGTGTGTTGGGAGATATTAGGCATCTATTATTTGAAACTCAAGATGACAGAGCATTATCTTTAAAATAAATTTAAGGAAACAGTTTAAAGTGTTATTTCTTATGATTGGAGACAACAAAGTCAAAACCATTCAGCTCAATTATTTTATAATCCTGTTAGGAACAATGTATAAATATTTATTTCATTGTATACTTCTGAGCCTATGATTACTGTTGTCACTTCCCAAGAGAGTTTAGATTTAAGAGGGAAGGTAGAAGCAGGGGATTCAAAGGAATGTAGAAAGGAGAAACTGTAGTCAGGATGTATGTTATGTGTGAAGAATTAACAAGTTACCTACATGAAGGTATTATCATATTTAACCTTATTGTATACTTCATGTATAACCTTTTTTCTGTACTCATTTTAAGGTTCATAAATTAAATGGTTCATGACCAGGCTGTTTATTTATATTTAATTATATAATATGGGTAAATTAAAAATAAAATTATAAATTATATAGCTTGTTTTAAAGACATTCTTGCCTGGTATAAATCATATTGGTGTCAAAGAATCAAGGAGAATTTCTCAAGTTTCATCACTTAAATTTCATAGGTGACACTGAGGTGTAAGTGTGAGGAAGTTAGTAGCTATACCAAATGTAGTAATACCTATACACATGAAATTGAAAAGTGCATGTTTTCTCTTTATTCCCTCATACATCTGGATTCCCAGATTCTTTCACAATGAATCAGAACTGACAAAATAAATATCATACTCCAGAGAAAATGGATAAGAGAATATTATTAGCAGCCTAGCTGAACCTTTCAATGCTACACAGTGCCAGTGTCAGTTTTACTTGTCAGGTAATTTAGTAACCATTTACAATTGAGGACACAGGGATGGAGATACGAGGGAGTGCTAGAGCCATGGTATAGTTACTTTCTATTGCTGAACAAGGACATACTCTGAGTGAAGTAGAATGACACTTACTCCATTATAGCTCCATGTAACACCACTGAATCTGAATTCAGTTAGAAGCTTTCTCTTTTGACCCTCCTCTGTAATCTATGGATTACCGTCAACTGTGGATTAGTTAAGGGTTGGCTCTGCCATTGGGAGCTCAACTGGGTAGATGTGGCTCTGGTTTATAAGGTCTTTTTTTCCGCTAAAAGATTTGCTTGGGCAAAATTCACAGTAGTTTCTAGATTCTAGTACAATAAATAGAATTGCAGAGAAGTTCTTAAGGCTGCTGAATTGGCACAACATTGCTACTACTCCATTTTCTTGCTAAAAGTACATCACAAGGCAATGAGATCACAAGGATATGACTCTACCGTATGTGTCTTCATGGGAGTTATTATAGAAAACTTTTTCTCCTTCCTCCTTTTCATCTTCCTTCTCTTCCTTATTTTTCTTTGGAGACTAAAATTCAATTGTAATATCTATTTATCTATCCCTTCCTATTCATTCATACACACCCTTACATACATCTCTCCTGACTCTCCTACAAACTCATGGATTCTATTTTATATTCTTCCAAATGAACATGCATATATGCATTTCTATTTACATATATGTTCCTAAAATATAACCTGTTAAGGCTGTATAATGCCAAGACTGACTGCTTACAACTTGGCATCCATTTTTTGTGTTTTTCCCTAGGGAAGGCTACATCTTCTGTTTCTAGCTCTCCTTATTTGCCTACAGTTCTTTGCATAGGGTTGGGGCCTTGTGGGCTTTTTTTTTTCTGTCCTCCTTTCTATGTTCCTTGGTGTCATCCTTGTTTAGATCACATTTGGAGAGTCAGGTTGTTGAAACTTTATGTGTAAAGTTTCTGCTATTATAAGAAGACAGTCTTACAGCAAATTATTTGATCATTTGGCTCTTAACAATCATTTTAATCCCTCTTTCCAGAGCCTTGGTTTTGGGACTGTTTTGTAGATGTTTACCTCAGGACTGGGTTCCACAGCTTTGCATTATGATTGGTTGTGGTTTTCTTTATGGTCTCCATCTGATGCAAAAAGAAGTTTCCATTTCGGGATGAAGATAACAATTATCTATGGATATAAATATAAATATTTATAGATTGTTCTTAGGGATTATTGTGATTTAGTCAATTACTGTTTATAGATCTTCTTCTAGCCATGACTTCATTAGCTCTATATTTCTAGTTCCAGGCATAGTCTCTCTCTTGTTGAATGGGCATTCAGTCTAATTAGAGAGCTACCAGTTACTGCCAATATATTCATCTCATTACTATACCTTAAGGGATTTGTGCCAACGTGGTGTTTTCTGTGATTCATGTGTTACAGATGGGTAGGAACTTGGTTGTTTCTCTCCCTTGAAAGCTGGCCTGGCACTTTTTGGGTATCATAAAACTAGTGCTCAGGGAAGGTTCATTCAGGTCAGTTCTATCACATGGGTCCTTGGGCCTTGTTTCTGAAGTACATTGTGTCTTCAGCAAAAGGGACTTAACTTTCCACCTCTCAGTTTTAACCAAGGGTAATAGCAATAGGCTTTGTGTTTGGGGAATCTCTTGCACAGCCTTTGCCAATAAGTCAAAATGTTTCTTATGCCTGGTATTGGGTTTTTCTAGGTGCTCATTGGCTCTTGGAGAAAGCACCCTCAACCTAGATGACAAAGACTAACTAAAACTATATAGACTTCATTATTGTTATTGTTATTTTACCCACCTCCCTTCTTTTTTCTGTATTTACCTCCCCTCCTTTTCCTAAAGAGTCCCCTTATCCAGTTTATCCTATCTGATTTCTTATACCATGCTATTCCCAATACTATTCTTCCACTCTTCTTATTTCTTAGATGCAGTATTGGTGGCAGTAGCAACTCTGAATAAAGAAAATTGAAGAGACAGGTATTCAAAAGGACTTATTCTAGATAATCAGTTAACGTTATGAAACAAAATAATCTAGAGTAACATTAGCATTCTATTTTCTGAAACTCCGCTGATCTTCTACCACATACCCAAATATAAAACATGAGACCTATGCTTAGTCTGTAGTTAAGCATCAGCTACTCAGACACCCCATGAAATGTTCAATGCGTTTTAATTGGTTGATGGAGGAGTTAATTTCATTGGTTAAATAAAGAAGCTGCCTTAGCCCTTTAAGAGGACAGAAAATTAGGTAGGCGGAGTAGACAGAACAGGATGCTGGGAGAAAGAAGCCGAGTCAGGGAGTTGCCATGATTTTTACACTCCAGACAGACGCAGGTTAAAATCTCCCTGGTAAGCCACCTCGTGGGGCTACACAGAATATCAGAAATGGGTTAGATCAATATGTAAGAGCTAGCCAATAGGAGGCTAGAACTAATGGGTGAAGCGGTGTTTAAAAGAATACAGTTTCCGTGTAATTATTTTGGGGCATAAGCCATGCGGGCGGCCGGGTGCTAGGAACTTAGCCCGCTGCTCTTATTACAACAATTGGTGTGGCTGATGTTACTAAAGTTTCAAAAAAAGGTTTTCTTACTAATTAATATCAGAAATATGAAAATGTGTCACAATTCAAATTTGTGCTCGAGTTTTCTATCGCAAGTGTGTGTGTATATGAGTAAGTATATGTGTGTGTATTAGCCTGTGTTAATGTGTGTAGGACATACTCTGACGTAGCATATACCCTATTCCTGATCTCTCTGTCTCTCTCTCTCTGACAGGTTTTCCTTCTGTACATGGAATTTTTCCGTGGGCCATGGGATCTACCTGTTTCTGCCTCTTCAACACTGAGTACACACTGCTACACTACTTAAACAATGGGCGGGGAATTAAAACAGGCCCTTGCTCATGCTTGTGCAATAAGCTCTTTGCCTCATTCTTCCTGTATTGTACAAGCCTGGTAAGAGCAGTGTAGAAGGTATTCTTCACAAAAGACGGGCAAAGAATTCTATTATTGGAAAAAGTCTTGGAATTGTCAGAGAAGAGGGTAAAATTGAAATTTTCTTTTCTTTTCCTGATGAGAACAGTTGTATTTGATGAGACGTTTGGGCTACAACCCTCATGAGATAAAACAAGTAAAACAGAGTTCCTTTGACATCATGGAAAGAATAATGATTTACAACTTCCTGGGATACCTGAATGTATGAAATGGACCTGCATTTTCCTAGACAGAAGAGGAGAAGGTTCTAATTAAATTATAAACTAGAGAGATAGTACACCCAGTTATAAGATTCTAGAAAGAATTGTTTAAAAGATATGACTTGAAAATCAGTTTCTGTGTAGGAAGAGCCAATACCAATGATGTTCTAACATCACAGCCTCGGCTATGCCTCCACTGACCACTCTGAAAAAAATGATAGTCCCATGACATTTAAACAGACAGACAAATTTTAAATAGATCTCGTTTTATCTGAATAGCCTTTTCTTCCTCTGTCACTCCTGTGCTTTGATTCTTCCTGGTTTTGGTCTTTCTTCTTTTTTTTACTCTACCACAGCCTGTGATGAGAATACTTAAGCTCTACAGTTTGGGAAATTTTCAAGTCTGAGTACTTTTGCTCTTTCTTCACATTGCTGTAATGTAAGTCTCCAGAACATTTTCATTTTGTTTGACTGAAATGTGGATCTTGGTCAGCATTTCACTGTTGATCCTCTAGTCCCTGTCAAGTGCTTCTCTCCACTCCTCGTAAAGGCATTTGACTGTTTTAGATTCCACATAAAAGTGAGCTGAGCTCTGCTTGTCCTGAGTCTCGATTGTTCTTACCCAGCATAATGTTTTGTAGGGTCATCCATGATGAGACAGATGTCAAGATTTCTTTGTTTCTGAAGAATGGCTAGTATTCCCTTCTACTTGCATGCAACATCTTATTCTCTTCATTTGTGGATTGAATTTTAGGATGATTGCTTAGCTTTTGTAAACAATGCTGTCTTTAGGCGTGTGGCTTCTGACACCTCTTCTAGAAATACTTTGTGACCTACAGGTTATCCAGAAACACTTTGGTTTTATCATATATGAATAGTTAGTTTCCAGTTTTAAGAAATTTCATGCTGTGTTTCATAATGGTTTTACAGTTTGTTTTTCCAACAATAAAGCCAGAGGGTCCTGTTTTCTCTATATTTTGAGGATAGCCCTTATATTTGGTCTGCTAGTCATCCCCAGGTGTGTAAAAGCTATCTCCCTGTGGTTTTTAATTGCATTTCTTTGATGATTAATAATATAGGGCAAATTTTAATATAATTACTGGACATTGATCTATCTTTTTTTTGGAAGATATGCAATTCAGATCTCTGATCGGTTTATAGTGTTGAGACTGAGATGTAGAGTTATTTATATATTGAAATATCAACCTTTTATAACAGAGATGGCTTGAAAATGCTTTCTACAAATTCTGTTCAATTTTTACCTACTTCATGGTTTCCTTTTATAGTGAAAGATTACAAATTATAATTCAGCATCACTTAATATTTTGTTACCATTGTTTCTGTGATGTATTAAACATACAAACAAATTACTTTCAAGAGGGTTTTTTCTTTGGACTTTTATAGTATTTGGTCTTATGTTTACACTTTTAAACTACTTTGAATTTCTTTCTAAGGTTATGTAAGATGAGTTTTTTCCAATTTCTTTCTTTGATATGTAGATATTCAATTTCCCCAATTTAATACAATAAAAAAGACTTTCTGTATCCTGTGTTCCTTGAAATTCTTTCTGAAGATTAGGTGAACTAATTTCTGTACTGTTCTGTTTGCTTGTTCTGTATTCTTCATTTTATATGACTACAATATTTTGATAATTATTCCTTTGTTATGTGTGTTCAAATCAGGAAATGTTATACATAAAAATTTACTTTTTCCTCCTTAATATAGCCTTAGTTGTTTGTATATTTGTGGCTCTGCATAAATTTTAGGAAGTTTTGTTTTCTATTTCTGTAAAGAATGCTTTTACAAGGGTATCTTTCTCTTACCAAGAACCCGGCTCCATGACTTGGCAAAACAGTAGAGTTGGCCTTGCTAGCGTGAATGTGGGTGAGCTGGACCAGAGGCCTGAGAGCAGGAAAAGCGGTCTTGCTACTTGTTGCAGGCCTCGTTGGCTGATCTAGCAAGTGCAGGTGGTACAGGAGAAATCATCTAGGACATGAAGACAAGGAAAGCTGGCAGGCTGACCAATCCAGATATTATTCAGGCTCAGAACCAGGGCTATGAATTAGCTGACTCTCAAATGTACTTTATCTATGAACTGTTAGAGTTTGTAAAAGGGCCAGACCTGCACATTCAAAACTGCATTATCTCTATGATACTTTAGAGCAGTACTATATCTAAAAGGACCAGTGAGAGACATTATCAATAATGTAGCAGGAACCAGACCAATGATTCATAGCAATGAATACTTATAAATAAAGATGAATGATTCACAGAGCCACACCACAGCTTCCATGATGAGACTTTTGTTCTTTTTTGGTAGGGAGGGGTTGTTAGGTTGGTTTGGTCTAGTTTTGGGGCAGACTCAAGGGAATGGGAACATAAATGGAATTGAGATGCATGATGAGAAACTCACACGGAAACAATTTTTTAAAAAGAATAACAGGAACGTGTGTAGGATTGCACTGGGTCCATGGGTCAGTTGGGTAGTAGAGACTGTTGAGTAATATCACATATTCCAAAGACTGATTTATTACTCAGGCATCAGAAGAGAAAGTCTCCAGAGAACAGACACTATGAAGCAGAAAAGACTTATACAAAAATGTTGCCAAACTCAACCAGAGCCTGTGGGATACTTGTAGAGAGTGGGGAAACATCTGAAGAGAGACAGAGAAAACACCTGAATCACACACACACACACACACACACACGTGTGTGTGTGTGTGTGTAATATATATATATATATATATATATATATATATATATATATATATATTCAAGAGAACCTCCCCATGTGTGCTTGGAGTACAGCTCTGTAAAGGATAAATCAATGAAGACATAAAAGTAAAATATAAGATCCACATTATAAATTATCAAATGCATAAAATGGTCAAAGTTTTCCATAGAAAGAATAACAAAATACTTTAAAACGTGTAAAAAAAGACACTGCTAGGATATATATTATGGTTAGTAGAAAATATAATACTGAACAATAGAAACTCAACATATGGTCTGATGCAAAAGATCATAGAAATATATGATAGAATTTAATAATGGAAATATAGACATTTGTAGTATAGGAAAATTAAGTTGAAACAATATCAGTAAAATTACAGGAAATTTGTTTGCAAAATATTCTGTTCTTCTTTCTTCTCCTGATGTCAAAACCAGGAAGCCAACAAACCTATTCCTGAGCTTTGACAAGGGACAGAAATAAACATAAGGAAAATACATCCTTCTAAACAATGAGAAAAACTATTGTACTTCTGGACTTTTTATAAAATGACAAACAGTAAAATCATGAAATTTTCTGTCAGCACTCTCAAGAAAACAATATAAATATTACATTTTTTTTATTCACAGAAGAACTGTCTGTGATGCATGATAATAGACAAAACAACATTCTCTTAAGTTTATGGATTTCTGTTATGAAAAAATAAAAATATTGAAAATTATATATTAAGCCATGAGAAAAATTAAAGCCATATTAAGGAGAATCTATAGTGCAATTATAAGCACAGACAAAGAAAGATTTAGTTAAATGATGGACAGAAATGCTTCTAAAAAAGCAGACCTAAAACTAGCTTTACACATAAAGTCAAAGAGTCCAGTATATGTGTGTGCCTGCAAGAATTAGTGACTTTCAAGCCTTAAATCAATATATAGAATTAACAAAATTAAAAAAGAAAGTTGTTTGGAGAAAGGAGAACACATTTTAATCATTTTTGTCATTAATGAGGTGTGGTTACTCAGCTACTCTCTAGAAATTTATAGTTTCTCATAAGCAACTTGTGTTCCCAGAAATGAAAATAAAACGAACCTAAGGTATATATTGGAAGGGCATAAAATTATTCCTTCAAGGAAATATCAGAAAAGATCAAAGGCCAATAATTGTGTAAATTTGTTCATGTCTCAGGAAATATGAAGAGATATAGTCAACTGAAAAATAAACATTTTGAAGTAAATAAAATATTGGTGACTATTTTACAAAGTCCTAGAACTTCCATTAGGAAAAAGACAGTTGAAGGAAAGTGTCTTCAAGGGGTGTTTCTGACACTTTTGGCTGCCCTTCCGACCATTTTCCTTCCTACCTACTTGCCTAGTCCAACCTTGATATACAGCTTGTTCCTAGTCTTATTACATCTTTTTCTGCTCTGTTTTCATGATATTCCTTGGATGCCTGCTCTTTTCTGAAGGGAAACAGAGGAGTAGCAAATTGGGGATGGAAGGTGTGGCAGGGACTGGGAGGAAGGACAGAGGGGAGGAGAGACTGAGGTAGGGATGTATTGTATGAGAGAAGAATAAATAAAAAATAATAAAAAAATCATTTTATCTGACAGTTAAATTACCTCCATACAGATACATCTTTGCATACATATACATATGTATGTGTGTATACAAACATGCAAATGTAGGTATAACAAAAATTGTTACACAAAAATTTCTTGAATTAGCACTTGGAGCCCATTCTCTTTGAAGGGATACCTTGCTCAGCCTAGATATAGTGAACAGATTCTTGGTCCTGCCTCAAAGTGATGTTCCAGACTTTGTTGACTACCCATGAGAAGAAAGAAGCCTTACCCTCGCTCAGGAGTAGATAGGGGTGGGGTGCAGAAATGTGGGGGGAGTGAGAACACAAGAAGGAGAGGGAACGAGGATTGGTATGTAAAATGAGAAAAGATTATTATAAAAAATAAAGAAAAAATTCTTAAGGAGTTTTAAAGCGCTAAAGGCATTTCCTGTATTATCAACTATTAAAATTATATAGACCCTCTAGGAGAGTAAAAAATGAGTTCTCAGTTCTTTCCAGAAAGTGAAACTGAATGTTGAAATACAGTAGTTGTTAAATTGCATGCTAACAATGCACGGAAAAATGCTTTTATCCAAGAGTACATATCGACTCCTGATATGGGTAGGCTGTGTTGAGTTGTATATGTAGATATATATATTAGAGACAGATGCCTCAATAACCTTCTTATGACTAGAATGTTGAAAATTGAAATATCATTACTGTAAATTTTATTTAATGATGATTTTCCAGTTTCCCAGTGTCTTGTTGACAAATTAGCGATTGTGAAAGCAAACACAGAAACGTAATTTTAAATTTCACAATTTGAAAGCTTTTGTGAACTTGCACAATTTTCTCTAAAAACTTTGGAGAAATCTTTATCATTAAAAATAGTAAATATTTTTCATTATATTACTGTCTACTAAAAATTCCGTTGATTGTGTGTCTTGCCATTAAACATGGTTAGTCAAAGCTCTTCATTTCCTATAATTAAATTAGACAACTCGAACTTCTGTCTGCCAATTCAACATTTATCCTGCTTTTCCTGAAATAATTCCATTGTGATCAAAGAAAGTTAAAACATTTCCATAACAGACAAGGTCGAACATTTTCACCTGTTTGTGTATATGTACTGCAACCATGGCAACAGTGATTCTCATAGGATTGCTCAGAAGTCAATAATCTTGTTAAAACTCTCTGGGTCTTTTTGTATCTTTTGTGTCTAACCAGTCAGTTATTTAGCTTCTCAGATATTCTTGCATCAAAGATTTCATGACTAACTAAAATAATGCAATGAGAAATATGACAAAGCAGTGGTTCTCAGCCTTCCTCATGATGTAGCCTTGTTACACATTTCCTCATGGTGTGGTAACCCCCAGTCACTAAATTATTTTCATTGCTACTTCATAACTGTAATTTTACTACTATTATGAATCTTAATATTAATATCTATGTTTTCTGATGGTTTTAGGCAAACCCTGTAAAATGGTTGTTTGACAGCCAAAGGGCCATAACTCATAGATTGAGATGTGCTGTGATAAAGGAAAATACAGTTTTCCTTTTCTGAAAAAGCTTATCAACATAAAAAAGATGATGGTTTATATATTTCATCCCAGTGCTATGCAAAAAGAAAAGTAGGCATATAGTCCCTCCATTTAAAAATGGTCCAATGAGAACAGGCAGAAAGCACACCAAGTCTTTCTTGCCCAAAGAACTACAGTCAACTAAGGATCCTGAGAGTGGGAGAAAGAGTCTTTCTAGGGAAGCTCTCACCAACTGGTTATCTAAAACTAATTGATCATCTCTGAAGAAATGTGTGCAAGTAACATTACTCAGACTGAAAAGATTATATTTCACAAATAACGAGAAAAGTGGTCATGAATTGAAAGAGAGCTAAGAAGTATATATGAGAAGGAATAAAAGAAATAGAAGGGAGGAGGATAATGTAATTATAATTTAAAAAATGAAAAAATACTAAAAATGTTCCTCCAACAAGGTAACAACTGCTTTATTTATTTAAATAAACATTATTGAAAATTAGATGAGAAGAGGAAAAACAATAGAACGCCCCCCCGTGTTTTGTGTGTGTGTGTGTAACTGTAGTAATTGTAGTGAGGAAACTATTAGATGCTTCTGAGAATGATTTTCATTTTTAACAGTTCAAATATATAGAATGTTTAATACATGAATAAAATTTTGAAAGGAATCTTTACATTATTGAAAACCAAGTTACTTATATGGTACTAACCCCTTGTCTGAGCTCTCAAATGATTTAAATTTGATGTCTTCACATTTGACAATTTCCAATGATGGAATACTTCCCTAAAATTTTATATATATATATATATATATATATATATATATATATATATATATATATATATATATATATAATTTATGTTGATCATCTACAGCCCTTACTCCTGCCTCCTCCTGCCTTGGACCACTGCAGGAAAATTACTTCCCATAACACCTGAATTTAAACTTTAGGTCCTTTTTCTTTGCTTATTTAAACCACTGAGTCCAATAAGAGCTTCCCTTATGTACATGGGTGTGTGGTCATCAATAAGATAAAGTCAACTACATGACATTGAGTGAGGTAACCCAGACCCAGAAAGACAAATATCATATATGCTCCCTCATAAGTAGCTTTTAGACATTCAATGTAAAAAACAAGCCTACTATTCACAATCCCAGAGAACCTAGACAGCAATGATGACCCAAAGAGAGACATACTTGGAACTAATATACATGGGAAGTAGCAAAAAACAAGATCTCCTGAGTAAATTGGGAGCATGGGGACCATGGGTGAAGGTTCAAGGGGAGGGGAGAGGAAGGGAAGGGAACAGAGAAAAATGTATAGTTCAGTAAAATCATTTAAAAAGATACAGGAAATCTAAAAATGTCCCCATCTCTAAGTAAAAGAAACCCATCCATCAACTGCCTAAAATGTTAATCTCCAACAGCTGGTGTAATTGTTAACTCCATTGATCTTCTGTGAGCCTTGGATAGGGAACCACAGCTTTTGAGACTTCATGTGTTCAATAGTTATGTTATCTCCAGATACCAGTCTTCATGGCACTTGTCCCATTTTCCAGCTCTTCCATTCTTTATGCCCCATCTTCTATGATGTTTCCTTAGCCTGGGTTGGCAGAGTTGATATGCATGTCCCATTTTTAGCTAAGCACTCGCAGTCACTTATTCTCAGGACTTTTATCAGTAATGCATCTTTATTAACCACTATCCACCATAATAAGAAACATCTCTAACTAAGGTTAGGAGTAGCATAAATCTATTTAGAAGGCAGTTTGACTACATGTCTATTTAGAACAAAAACATCAATAGGTCCTCCTCTAGGGCTTATGATTTCTAATCATGGGTTTTGACTATATTCACAAAGCGCCCCTTTAAGTTGTAAAAGTACTTACCAGTTCTAAGAGAGTTTTGTGAGGCCTTTTTAAGGTCTCTCATTATAGAATGATATCATCCTCTAATGGGGATACACTTGCTTCTTTTATTAATTATATCCCTGTAAAATTCCAGTATGTCTTTCTATACAGCATAGAGGGAATGAAGTAAAATATTCTGCTACCACGCTGTCAACATACCATTTGTATTCTGTTATATTTTCTTAATTTAGATTTTAACTGTGAATATGTTTCATGACTGTGCATTGTGGAACCACTGAGGATACAAAATGAGAGATGTTGGAAAGACACTCGTGGTGCAGAAAGTAGGCAATCAAAACACTCGGGAAGATTACAAGTTTGAGGCCACCTGAGCCGCATAGCAATTCCCTTTTTTCAAAAGACAACCACAGATTTAAAAATCAATCCATGGCAAAATAATGACCCAGAAAAAAAAGCTATGTAATATTAGAAAATTTCTTTAATGCTAAATATTAGTTACTTAGTATTTAGTTTGCTCAGGTTATGACTAGCTTTCGCCTGTCTGCATCTTTCAAGTAAAATCTGCTACTTTCTTTTCTGAAATAAACATTTCACAAATTGTCAAGGTTAATCTCCATGGTCACCTCAATTATATTAAGAAAGATCTTGGTCGTCAATCTCACTTTTGGGTGAGATTATGAGAACACTCAAGAGAGGTTTATGAAAGTTGAAAGATCCACCTTGAATGCGGGTGTTACCATCCCATGGGTTGGGGTCCTTGGATAACTAAAATGGGAGCAACACTAAGGCCAGCTGAGTCCAGGTGCTCATCCTCCTCTGCTTCTATCAGAGGTTACTTGAATCCACAAATGGAAAAAAAAGCTCATAGTTATACAAGATCTTCTTTACTATGATAAAAAAAAATGGATCCTGAATTTACATATTATGCAATTTCAATAGCAAGTTAAAATTACTCTTTTAAAAATATTTTGGAATAATTTTAAACATATAGAGCTAGCACAGAATTAATATGCCTTTGAAAGCTCTCTAATTTTAGTTTCATACATAAATATTACTTGTGCCATAGCTAGAAACAAAAGCTTATATTAACTATATCAGGCTTATATTGACTAAATGACAGCCTTTATACAGATTGCAGAAATTTTACCACTCATGTGAAATCAAACATTTTTTTCCTTCACATGTTGTCTTGACACTTGGATAGTAGTATGTGTGAATTCACTAATCTGGACTTCTACTGGTTAATGAAAAATGCTTTGAACTTTATCCCTGAACTTTGCTCTGTGTGCTCTTTTGAGATTCTGACTGCTCTCTGTTGTTTGGTTGTTTGAATTCCACATAAGATATTGTTTTCTTTTCATTATTAAAATACAGCATGGAGCAAAGTATGTATCTATCCTCCCCTTTGGTTCAACAGTGGGCAGATGATAAAGACTCCTCATATCCATCAATGACCATTTAAAGTGTGATAGCAGCCATATATTTCAAAGTCCTTAGTCTCGACAAATGTAAATAAAAAGTTAACATAATTTTCCCTTACTCGGAATTGGTGCATTTCCTCATTAACTAAGTACATTATAAATAATGATAGAATCATGTAGAGACTGAATCGTATCAGTTACTCATTCTGTCTTGATGCATACACATAGATCATAAGCAGTTAAGGCAGAGAGATGGCACATGGGTTATGGCCCATACAGCTCAGTCACATATCTGTTACATGCTTCTCACAGCAGCAACTGTTTTGTGACCTCAGATCTTTCTATCTTTGAAACTCCCGTAACCTTACAGTGCAATTGCTGTTGCTTCTGATGTGCAGACAAGGCAGGCCATACACCTGACTACATCTTCCTAGTCTTTTCCTGGAAGGAAATGGCTTTGGTTTTTTCAGTGC
The DNA here is from genome assembly GCF_950005125.1 of Chionomys nivalis. Classification (NCBI taxonomy): domain Eukaryota; kingdom Metazoa; phylum Chordata; class Mammalia; order Rodentia; family Cricetidae; genus Chionomys; species Chionomys nivalis. The sequence continues at coordinate 21,085,693 of NC_080101.1, read as the reverse complement.
TTTCTCTGACTTGATGTGTCAGCTATGTGTTACTTTCTCATGAAACTTATAAATCAACGATTAGAAATATACCAGTCTTACAGAAAATTTTATCCTTTTACATATTCTACATATGACTAACAGCATTAATTTTACATCTTTTGACAAGTTTCTCTCAACTTCACTCTGGTGTTGGGCTTGTATGCCTATTTGTGAAATGTGTGGAGATGTATATGTGCTTATGAGAGTGTGTTGGTTCATGCTTCTGCCCATGTTTATGGAAGCCAAAGGAAGTCGGTGGTCATACTCTATTACTGTGTCTTTTTCTTCTGAGACTGGAATTCTCAAGAATCCTGGTGCTAGACTGTTAGTGATCCTCAGGATTCTATCCTCTAAATGCTGAAATTACCAGGATAGGCAAAGCCACACCCAGTTCCTATTTCTCTACAGCTAGCACTCCTACCCATTGAGTAATCTCTCCAGACCTGAATTTGTTTTTAATTAATAAGATCATTTCTCCAGGATCCCCAGAATCTATGTTGGCTCATGTAACTGTTCAAACCTCTTGTGAAACTGATTTATTGTTACAAGTCTTTTGCTTGCTGATAGATGACAGAAAGTCTTACTGATCCTTGGCTCTTGCCAATTAAGCAATCTTATTTTCACAAGTTGCTAACACATGTTTCGGCTCTTAACAACTCTCTATTGTGATTTGGGGCTAACATATCTTCACTGTCCATTTGATATAATTCTTAATTTGTGTGGCTTTCCTGACTATTCTTTTAGTTAAAGATCTTGGCTCCTAGTACATCTCTTAAGACTTCTTTCTTTACTAAAATAAACAATTGTTATGTGTCACCATCAGTTTTCTCCCCTGGTGTAAATTTTTTTTTTCATGGACACAATCTGGTGTCTTTGCTGGAGGCTCTGGTTTTCTCTCTGAGACAGTAAACCAGCGCAGCAAGTGTAATCCCAATTTAATCAAGCTGCAGGAGTGATTATTAAATATCTCCTTTCTCAAGTTCATCCTTAATTGTTTTCAGCAGTGTTATTCACTAAATATATTTTATTAAAAATAAATACGATGATAAAATATCTAATAAAACTTGTTATTTTCAGACAAAGACCATGAGCATATTAAACTATTGCTGCATATTGATTTCCAGAGTGTACTAACACCGTTCACTGCTTCCCACAGTACGTGAATGAATCCATTTAATGCACACTGACATAGAAAGGCTTCCAGAATGCACAAAGCATGGTTAAAGGGTTTAATCTCCTGGCTTTCTTCTTTTCCAGGTGATAGCACTCGTCTGTGAAGGTCAGCAACAGATCTTAAGTTCTTGCTACCTTGGGATTCTACTGTGGTTCTCAACATCGATCCCCTTTGAACTCCACACCTAGAAGTGATAATCATTCCTCTGTCCCTGGTACCAAATGCTGTCACTTTGCCTAAACCTTGCTTACATTTTATAATTGATCTACTTATTAATCTGTCCTCCAAAAATATGTTAGAGGGTACTGTATTTTTGCCAGGACCCTACATACAGACAGAATTTTTCATGATAAAGCAAGAATTTAAATCCTGAGTCTAACAAGTGAATAGGAATTATTTCATTTGAGAATGCAGTGCTAGAATTCAATCTAGTCTTGTTAGGATTGATCCTCATAATTTAGTGAATTTAGTCATCCCAGATATAGAATTCATTCTTAGATATATTTACACTTGGTTCTTATGACATGGGAATAGTTAAGGCATTTTGTGTAACCCAGTTTACACTACGGTTCAGTGCTAGAATGTTCTGTCAATCCTGACTATACAGGAAATGTAGGTTTGCCAGACAAAGCATCTACAATGTGGCTTTCACAGGATAGTTCTATTATCTGGCACACAGACCAGTGCATTGTTAATCAGCTCACCAGTAGCCCAGGGTATCTCTCAATGGAAACCATGTTTAAACTGGTAGCCATTCCAGCAGCTTTTATAATCTGTGCCCAATTTATACATGTCTGGATTTGGGAAGCCAACATTGTTTGTTTGTTTTGTTTTTGTTTTCCCTAGGAAATCTTGACTTAGACTAGATTTTTCAAATGGACAAAAAAATTCAGTATTTCATCACATTAGGAGATAAAAATCAAATTGTTTTTACTTACATTTTCTAGACAGAGATGTTACAGTGAATAAAGAGGACATCATTCATTGCTGGTTCACAAGAGAAAGGAATACGGAGTTACAGAGAGCTATATAGTAGCTGTAGAAGAGAGTTGAGTAAGAGTTATTTTAAGTTCCAAAGCAAAGGTCTCTGTGATCCATTTAGGGGAACTGAAGATAAGTGGAAGAAGTTCATGGAATTCTTATCTCTGTTCATTAACTTGAAACATTTCATTTTGTCTCATGCTATTTTCTTTTCTTATTCTTTTCAAAAATGATTTTAATTTTTATTGAAAATAATTTTTTCATACAATATATTCTGATCAGTGATTCCCCTATCCCAAGTTGTTTTCCCAACTTCTCCCTACCTCCCACTCAAAAATATACAGCTTTTTTCCCCTTTCATTAGAAATAACAGGTACACACATGCACACAACCCCTTCCACACACGGAGAGATAGAGAAAGAGAGAGGGAGGGGAGAAGAATGTAATAAAACAAAACAAACATACAAAGAGAAACATAGAGGCAAGAAAATAAAGCACAAAAATACATACATACAGATGTGAAGACACACATATGAACACACATAAATCCATAAAAGCATAAAATCAAAAATCATATATGTGCAAAAGATACTTAAAGTTAAATAAAGGCTCACATAAAACATTATGAGACAAAAAAACCTCCAATAATACCATTGAGTCTGAGTTTCTTTTGTGTTGGCCATGTAGTGCTAGGTATGGGACTTGTTCTTCTTTATTTTATTGATTTTATGGAGGTATACATTTTTTTGTATACCTTCCTTCCTTTCCCCTCCCCTTCAACCATGCCCATGGTCACCGTGCTGCCAATTCACTCAGGAGATCTTGCCTTTTCTACTTCTCATGTAGATTAGATCCATGTATGTCTCTCTTAGGATCCTCATTGTTCTCTAGTTTTCTGGGATTGTGAATTTTAGGCTGGTTTTCTTTGCTTTATGTCTAAAAACCACTTATTATTGAGTGCATATAATATTTGTTTTTCTAGGTCTGGGTCACCTCACTCAATATTATGTTTTCTAGTTCTATCCATTTACCGGCAATTTTCAAGATGTCATTATTTTTTTCTGCTGTATAGTATTCCATCATGTAAATGTATCACATTTTCCTTATCCATTTTTTTGGTTGAGGGACATTTAGGTTGTTTCCCGTTTCTGGCTATGACAAACAACGCTGTTATCAATAGTTGATCACATGTTCTTGTGGTACAATTTAACATCCTTTGGGTATATACCTTAAGTTGGTATTGTTGGGTCTTGAGGAATGTTGTTTCTCAGTTTTCTGAGAAATTGCCATGATGATTTCCAAAGTGGCTGTACCAATTTGCCCTCCCACCAGCAATGCAGGAGTGTTCCCTTTACCCCGCAACCTCTCTAGCATAAGTTGTCATCAGTGTTTTTGCGATTCTTATGGGTGTAAGATGGAATCTCAGAGTTTTGATTTGCATTTCTGATGGCTAAGCATGTTGAGCACTTCCTTAAGTGTCTTTCAGTCATTTTAGATTCCTCTCTTGAGAGTTATCTCTTTAGGTCTGTACTGCATTTTTATTGGATTGTTTGTTCTTTTGATGACCAGTTTCTTGAGTTCTTTGTATGCTTTGGAAATCAGACCTTTGTCTGATGTGGGGTTGGTGAAGTTCTTTTCCCATTCTACAGACTGCCATTTTGTCTTTTTGAAGATTTTCACTTTCAGGAGGTCCAATTTATCAACATGTAGAAGAGTAAAAATAGATCCATGTCTATCACCATATATAAAACTTAAGTTCAAATGGATTAAAGACCTCAACATTTAGAAAATCACACCTCTATATAGTATCTGTTCTGTAGTTATTCTGTAAGTAACATCAAAAATGTAAACAGCTGATCTTTATATATGATTTTTATGTTGATTTAAATATCTCTTTTATTTTTGGAAGCAAAGGGCTTAAGGTACACTAATGCTATTATTAATATTTGTAATTAAAGCTTTGGATTTCAATAAAAAAAAGACCTCAGCATAAAGCCAGTCACACTGAATCTCATAGAAGAGAAAGTGTGAAGTACACATGAACGCAATGCCACAGAAGACCACTTCATAAATATAACCCCAGTAGCCCAAACACTGAGGGACTTGATCTTATGTGTGGTTTGGATACCCAGTGAGATACACTGGGAAAAGCTAAATTTTCCTCTGTGAATAGTTGTTGATTGGAAATATGTTCTGGTTTACAGATGGTAGATTTTGTCCACTTCTTTTCTCAGTGTTGGGAACCCATCTGACTTATACCTGTGGAGGCTGTGTGTGTGTGTATGTGTGTGTGTGTGCGTGCGTGTGTCCTGCCTCTGTATCTATCCTGATGCATTTGTAAAGTCTGGTTTCCTTGGTACTCTCTATTTCTACTGGCTCTTAATTATTTTCTGCTTCCCTTTCTGCAAAGTTCCCTGGGTGCTTTGGTGCGAGATCTGATGGAGACATTCCATTTGAAACTGAGAATTCCAAATTCTTTTACTCTGCATGTTGTTCAGTTGGGGGGGTCTCTGTATTTGTTACTATCTAATGCAGGAAAAAGCTTCTATAATGATGGCTGAACAAGAAAGTGATCTATTAATGTAGCAGAATGTTATTAATAATTATTTTAGTATACAAATGTATTAAGTGGTCAAAGAGTAGAAATATTAAACAGAAATAAAAGAAGAGTCTTATAACGTGACAGTAGTCAATTCTGTTCTAAATCCATTTCCTCCGCTCAGGGTAGTTAGTTAGGTTTCTAGGGTCAGATATGATTTCCCTTCTATTGAGTGGGCCATCGTTTCAGAGGACTGTTGATAGTAGCAGATGAGGACTACTCCTGCTCCTTTCAATATGTCTTGGCATGTGGGTCATTGCTATAGTTAAGAGGCATCAAAGTTGAATAGGATTTTAGATTGCTTCCTTCCTTTGGAAGCTTACAAAATCCACTCTGGTATTATGAAAGGTAGTCCTGCAGAAGAAGCCTTTCAAGTTAGATCCAGAGAGGGTTTTCTCATTATTTTGTTTGTTTTGTTCAAAGTGAGTGGTGTCTTCAGTTACTGGGCCTTACCATCAACCTCTAAAAGGCAATTAAAGATAACAACAATAGCCTATACTGCTTTGAAAGTAACTTGAACTACTCTAACCAAAATCTTCAGCAAATATCTCTTGGGCTTGGCAGTGGGTTTTTGTTGGATAGCTTTGTTAGCACAAGTGCCAGAACTTCACTTAGCCCAGCCTCCAGAGTTCATCTACAACACCGCTCTGCCATCTAAAACTCAGACTCTATTGTGGAAGAAGGTGTGGAAAGATTGTGAGAGCAGAGGACAAGGAAATCTGTTGTGAAAAGGTGTCCCCAAAAAATTACAGGGATGGTACATCCATGATACTTCAATAGTACATCTTCTTAAATAGGATCTGAACAAAGAGAATACGAATAGACAGGCTAATATGAAAGGAGAAAATCATATAAGATCCCATCTCTAGACAAAGACCTAGGGGCAGTTAAACAATGACTGCTGAGAGAAGTTGAATTACCCATTTCAAGGGAGAACACCTCCTCTTATTTTTCAAATTAGTTCATCACGAAATCATATACACCCAAGCCAAACTAAATGGAAAAAGGAGGTTGTATTTCCATATTTACATACACACATGTAAATATACACACAAGCAATTTCTCAATCATAATAAAAGAAAAATAGGCCATCAAATTGAGAAGAATGGAGGAGGATGGAAGGAAGGGGTTGAAGAAAAGGAACAAGGGATGGAAAATAGAAAAAGGGATGACAAGTAGAATGAGATAATTATAACTTAATTTAAAATTTTAATAAAGAGGTAAATCTTATAAACTATGTAAAATATCTCACAAAAACATAGACAAAATAAAAAAGATAGAAATAACATTTCAACAACATTTGTTGAGGTGATTTCTTTTTTCAATTTTATATTGCTGGCTTCTTTTTTCAAAATCAGGTGTTCATACTTGTGTGTATTAATGTCAGAGTCTTAAATTCAACTCCATTAATTCACTTTCCTGTTTTTAATGTCAACACAAAGCTGTTTTTTCTTTTTATTATCACTCTATAGTAGAAATGGAAGTCAGAATGGCAATGCCTCTGGAAGTTCCCTTATTGTACAGGATTGTTTTTAGATATCCTGGGTTTTTTTGTTTTGCCATATAAAGTTGAGGTCTGGGAAGAGGTTCTTTCAAGATCTGGGAAGAATTGTGTTGGGATTTTAATGGGGTATTGCATTGAGACTGTAGATTGCTTTTGGTAAGATTGCCATTTTTACCATGTTGATCCTTCCTATTCAAAAGCATGGGATATCTTTCCATTTTCTGATATCTTTTCAATTTCACAACAGATGAATATTAAATGGATGAAAAACATTTACAGTATTTCTCAGCATCCTTAGTCATCAGGGAAATGCAAATCAAAATTACCCTGAGATACCATCTTACACCTGTTAGAATTGCTAAGATTAAAAACATTGATGACAGATAATTTTGAAAAAGGATATAGAGTAAGGGGAACACTCCTCCACCACTGATCAGAGTGTAAACTTGTAATCACTATGGAAACCAGTATAGTGGTTTCTCAGAAATTGGAAATCAATCTATCTCAAAACCTAGCTATACCAATCTTGGGCATTTATCCAAAGGATACCCAACCACATCAAAAGGATACTTGCTCAACTATGTTTATAGCAGCATTATTCATTATAGCCAGAGCTTGGAAACAATCTAGATGACTCTCAACCGAAGAATGGATAGAGAAAATGTGACACATTTATACAAAGGAGTACTACTCAGCTGCAAACAGCAATGACATGAAATTTGCAAGCAAATTGATAGAACTAAAAAATCATCCTGAGTGAGGAAACCCAAACTCAAAAAACTAAACACGGTATGTTCTCATGCATAAGTGAATATTTGATATAAAGCAAAGGATAGCCCTAGAGAAGTTAGGTAACAAGAACAACCCTAAGACAGACACATGAATTGTGCCCTAGGAAAGAGAAATAGATGGGATCTCCTGGTTAAACTGGGGCCCGAGATATTTAGGAGAGGGGATGGGGGTTGGGAACACTAGCGGAAGGGATGGGTGAGTTTGGGAAGGCATGGAGAGTAAGAAAGATATCTTTATAGAGGGAGCATTGTGGGGTTAGGGAAATTCTCAGAAATTCACAAGGGTAACATGAGCTAAGACTACTAGCAATAGTGCAGAGGGAGCCTGAACTGATGTTCTCCTCTGACCAGATCCTCTAATTACTACCCTAACTGTCATCATAGCATCTCTATCGAGTAACTGATAGAAGCAGATACAGAGATCCAAGCCAAGCACCAAACTGACCTCAGGCAGTACAGTGGAAGAGAGGCAGGAGGGATTGCATGAGCAAGGGGGCGCAAGATTGTTATGGGGAAACCCACAGAGACAACTAAGCAGATGCTAGTGGCACCTGCAGACTCTAAACTGACAGCTGTGGAGTCTTAATGGGATGAAACTAGCCCATTCACATGCAGTGTGTGTAGCTTGGCATGTTTGTGGGCCCTCCTGCAGTGGGACCAGGATCTATTATTCGTGTGTGAGCTGGCTCTTTGGAGCCCATTTCCTATGGTAGTATGCTGTAGGAGGTCTTTCTGTCTATATGTTGCTTTCATTGGTTAATGATTAAAGGAACTGGCTTGGCCTGATAGGGTAGAACAGAACTTAGGCAGGCTAAGAAGACAGAACTGAATTCTGGGAGGAAGAAAGCAGAGTCAGAGATACACCATGGATACTCTGCCTGAGACAGACACCAGTTAGAATTTTACCCATTAAGCCATTGCCACGTGGCAATACACAGATTAATAGAAATGGGTTAAGTTATTATGTAAGAATTGTCCAATAAGAGACTAGAGCTAATGGGCCAAGTAGTGATTTAATTAATATAGTTTCTGTGTGGTTATTTCGGGTGTAAGCTAGTCGGGCAGCCGGAAACCAATAAGCTGGCCCTCCTTGCAACAGTAGCATGTCTTGCTCAGCCTTGATACAGGTGGAAGGTGCTTTGTCCTGACTCAACTTGATGTACCAGGCTTTGTTGACTCCCCATAGGAGGCCTTACACTTTCTGGGCAGTGGATGGGAAGTTGGGTGATGGGAACTTTTGAGGGGAGTGCGAGGAGGGGAGGGCAGGGAAACTGTGGTTGTTATGTAAAATGAATACAATTTTAAAATAAAAATAAAATAGTGGGTAAATATTTTTAAATACATTTAAAAATACATTTAAATACATTTCAAAAGTATTTAGTATTATTATTAATTAGAAAATTGAAATATGAAATAAGTGAGATAAAACTGCATCACTACAAAGACAGGATGAATTGAAGATAAAAGTGACAAAATTATTTGGTAGTTGAGGTAAAGTGTTAGGAATTGTCTTTCTTCTGTGGAAAGAGTATAATTTTATTCAAGATTATTAATGAAACTGTGAAACTATTCATTGAAACTATATATAATTTGTATAAAATCATGAAATTTTATACACATTGATGGAAATTCTATGTATTTAAATTAGAGCAAATATTAGAGTGTCCAAAAAAACAATACAGAATGCACAAGAACATTCTAGTCATATTGTAACTGAACAAATTAATTGTGGAGATTTGTGGGCTTCAGGACTTTTGGAAATCGTAGATCCTGTAGGACTAAGATTGAAAGTAGCTACATATTACTTCTGTTAACTAGGTATAAGGAATAATAGTTCTTTCACTGCTCTATATGCACACTAAACCTGAACCAGATGTTAAAAAAACAGACGACAGAGGATGAAACAGGTTTTTGAGAACACTAAACGCTTAGAACTTAGATTATGTCGTTTGTGCTAATTTTGTAAGTTTGATAGAATCTAGAGTCACCTGAAAGATAGACCTTTGATTATACTAATGGAAGATTAACTTTATTGCATTTATTAAGGTTGGAAAATCCATCCACTGTGGGTGGCAACATTCCTTGGCTAGGACCCCAGGCACTGTAAGTAGAGAAAGAGAAGAGGGCAGCAGGTTTTCATCTATCTCTGATTCCTGAAGGTCAGCCTAGTGCCGTAAGATGAGATTCCCAAAGCTCTTGCCATCATGGCTTCCCTAGAATGATGGGCTGTAGGCTTGAAGCATGTCCAGAAAGAAACCCTTTCTCTTGTAAGCTGCTTTTTGTAAGATTTTTAAATCATAGCGTCAGCAAAGAAAATTGAGGTGGATTCACAATTACAGTATAAGGCTCAGAGCTCTTAGAAGAAACTGCTGGCATAGGAACAACATTGGAAACAAAATGAGATTGGAACATTTAATGGTGCTATGAGGCAAGAGGTTAAAATAGTAAGAATGATAATGAAACCAATGATGGATAATCCACAGGGGCCAAATAAAATTGAGTGATAAAATTTACAACAATTTATGTAGCATAATTAAGTGTAATAATACATAACTATGAGTAAAGATAGAAAATGAATATTTGCAAATCTATAGTAATATTAACATTTTATTACTAAATAAAAAGAAAATGCAAACCTCTTTTGCAGACAGTTTCTAAGGAATTCATGTAAATAATTTTTCTTAAGGATATGGGACCTAGATCCCAAATCTTTGCATGCAGATTTTAAGAAGTGACTGTTTTTCAAACCATATGGTATGGGTTCTACAAAGGAAAGGGATAGTGAATATAGCTCAGACTCTGCCTCAGCTAGGTGGTCAGGGCCACACCACTAGTCACCAAAGTAATCAAGGAGTCACCTTGATAGCCCATGCTGCAGATTTCAGGTAATAAAAAGTCTTCTAATTATGCAGTTTTCTAATTTTCTTTTCTTTTTTTCAAGTTTCTTTTGTTTATTTGTTTGTTTGTTTTATTTTATTTTTCTTTTCAAAAATTTACAGTTCCTCCCCTCTTCCCATTCTCCTCCCCCTCCCCCACTCTCCCTCTTCCCTCCTCCTCCCTCCTTAAGAGAGGGCAGGGAATCCTTCCCTGTGGGAAGTCAAAGGCCCTCCCCCCCTACATCCAGGCCTATGAAGCTTTGCATCCAAATAGATGAGGGTCCCAAAAAGCCAGTACATGCAGTAGAAACAAGTCCCAGTGCCTTTATCAATGGCTTCTCAGTCAGCCCCCATTTTAAGCCACATTCAGAGTCTGGTTCGATTGCATGCTCATTCAGTCCCAGTCCAGCCGGATTTTGAGCTCCCATTAGAACAGGCAAACTGTCTTAGTGTGTAGATCAACCCCTCGCCATCCTGACTTCGTTGCTCATCTTCTCCCTCCTTCTGCTCTTCAACTGGACCTTGGAGGCAGTTTTCTAATTTTCTTTTCCTAATTCCATAAACTCGACATAATCAGGAAAGAAAACTAAGACACATACCAATAAAGGACCATTCTAAAAAGACAAGTAGCAAAAAAGCTGACCAATGTCTTGAAAGCTCATGTTACCAAATCAACAATAACAAAAAAACCCTCAGACCATCTCATCTAAATCCTGACTAATTCTCAGAAGACATCAATTTAATGTAAGATGTGGTTTAGATCCTAGGATTGAAATTGTGTGAGTATAGATAGAAATTAATAATAATGCAGAATAGTATACCATCAAATATGGTGGGCAAAATTAATGATAGTAATAATAATAATTTATAATAATAGGAGATACTGTGGTCAAGTTAATTTGAAATCATCACATTTTGTTTAAAACTGTCTCACACGAAAGTTCCCTGAAAATGATGCTAAAACACTTTTAGGTAAAAATTTATATGATAATTATAGAGCATTCTATAGATCTGACTCCTTTTTTTATGAAGGAAGTGCTACTCTTAAATTTAAATTCTAATTGGAAGTGTATGTACAAAAGTAGAGGTGAACACAAGGATATAACCATGATTATTTATAGGTGGTTAAATTGTAGGAAATTATGGCTCATTAAAAATTACCTACTTACATAATATAAGTTAAAAATTATCTCCACAACCAATAATTTTTACACAAACAGTTATTGTATGTCAATCAAAATTACCATTCCCCTGAGAACTGTGTCTAGCAATAACAGCAGACTTTCAGATTAACCCCATTTACCTTGAAGCCTCAGCTGATAAGGCTTTATGATTACAGTTAATGCCTGCAGGGACAGCCTTAAATTTCACAAAATTCCTACTAGATAGTAGCTCTAATCCTGTCAGTAGTGTAAAGGCTATTGTTCCCTGGATACAGTGATCTTCCTGGCCCTGCTGTGATGGTTCTTCTTGATGTCATTTAGAATCATCTGGACACGTTGGCTTCCAGAGAGATTTAACTGAAAATGGAAGACCTACCCAGAATGTAAATGACATTGTCCCATAGTCTTGGTGGCCAAACTGAATAAAAAGGAGAAAGTGAGCTGATACCAATATTCATCTCTGCTTGCTAACTTTGGCGATGTGATGTCATCAGCTGCATCAGTCTCCTGCTGCCATGCCTTTCCCAACATGGTGGCTGTATGTCCTTAAAATGGAAGCCTAAATGACACATTTTCCTCTGAGGTTGCATCTGGTCAGGTGTTGGTCACAGCAAGAGAAAGATAACTAATACACACATCCAATTTTTTTTCATTTGTCTTCTTTCCAAATACTACCACAAAATGATGATAGTTCCCTTAATGGTTCTGATATAGTTCCATTGGGGAGAAGAGAAAAGAAAAACAACCAATCAATAACTTCATGCTTGGCAATGAAGAGCTGACAGGCTGAAAATTGCCTAAAACTTACAGCCAGGGACTGGCACATACACGTGTCCTTACTGCCAGGGAATAGCTCATCTTTAGAAAGAAATGGGATTGGTAACAAAGGAAATTCTCAGTTTCTGGTCAGTGTGACTGGTTTATCTCCTTTTCTGTTTTCCAGGCAGATGCCTTACTTCATTTCTTTCCACTCTTGTTTGATAGGATCTTATTTCTAGTCATACTCTTTAAAAGTATGGCTTATCTACTCAAAGGGAATAGATCTTTAATAGTCATGTCATTTCTGATACACCTTTTTTATTCTGAAATGTTGGAAATCTTTTTAGAGCCTTGTGGTATCTACAATAATATGAGATAATATGCAATAATAGAAGAGATGTCTTCTAAATGATTCAATGGAGAGGAATATTAGCCTTTCAATGAATTGAAATCATTATAAATATTTAAAACTTATTATCAATACTCATTAAACCCAATGAGAATGTGTTACATACATCAAATTACTACACAGTAAAAGGATTTTGTGGTTTGTGGAGCAATTTTAGATACACTATTGTCCCCTATGACAAGCACTGATCTTTATATGGACTGGTTTATTTTATGAGTACCCTATAACATCTTCATGACATTTATAAGGAAAGCTAAAATATAGTAGTTACATTGTATTTGATTAGAAAGTGCCTTATCTCAAAAAGCTTTCTTATAAGAAAAAGAACATTAAAAACAATGAAGAGAGGAGAAAACTTGTGACATCCCTCGGGGTAGAGATTAAAAACCAATGACATTCCAAGACTGCTGTGAGTGTCTGGAAAACATTCTAAGTCAGATAATGACAGGACAGATTTAAAAACGTTTACAGTGATGTTCCATTAAAATTCTCAGTGACTAAGAGGAAGTTGTTTATTGTGTAACTATAGCTTCAAATGAGGCAGCCACAGAGTGACATGTGCAAATTTTCCAGTTACTTAACTAGTAAATTTCATAGACAGAGACTAACCTAAACTAGAGAGAGATGTCTGAGCATTTTTATGTGAATGTGATTATCTTCTCTTGTTTTATCTTATTTCTGTGAGATGTAGCTAAATAAGTGTGTGATCTTCTTTGAGTATATTCTCTCTCCATGTTTCCATTTTTCCCTTTCCCCTTTTTTCTCTTCTCCTACTTCTCCTATTAGTCCATTTTGCTTCCCAGATAACAATTTTGCTTCTATTTCACGATATATATATATATTATAAATAATTTCTTTGTGTGTATAAAAATAGGGCCCACAGATGAGAGAAAATGTGATACTTCCTGGGATTGATTTAATTTGGCTAATTTAATGACCTTTAGTCATGTGCATTGTCTTGAAAACCATGTAATTTCAATTTTTTTGATATTATATGTAAATTTTACTTTCATTTTTCAGCAGTTGTTGGATACCGAAATTGGTCCTGTAGCTTACCGACTGTCACCAGTTCTGCAGTAAATGTTGATGTTCAAGTGTCTTTGAAACTTGAAATATTTTCAGTAACTACCTAGGAGTTTGCACTTATAATCTGTATTACACTATAGTATTTCAAGATTTGTGAGAATTAAAGGTTAGCAGTTCTCTGCAAGGTGTTTATGCCTACTGGATACATCACTGCATCCATTAAATGACCATAGTCCTTTCTCATAGAAAGACTTACAAACTATTATATCCATTAAATTTTTTTAAAAAAAAATGCAATGCAGTGAAATGAAGAATTGGGATTAGAAATATTAATTTTGTCTTTTGTGGGAACTTCCCAAACTTGGGCCAGGTAGATTTCGCATGTGAATAACTCAACAATAGAAAACTATCAGCTTGAAACTGTGTTTCAGTTGTCAGTAAATATAAGCATTTTGACTCAGGTTTTAACAATACATAAGGCATTACTTTTCAGATTCAACACACATAATTGATTACATGTGTCCAAATGAATGAATGAAGTTTATTAGATAGCTATAATAGAGTGAAAATGGAAAGAAGAATATTTGGCTGGTTCATCTTATTGCCTCAAATGACCAGTCCAAGGTTTGTGTGCCACAAAGAACACATGGTAGTTATAGATGCAGCTCAACATACATTGTAAACTTACTAAATCATTATTTTACATTTCTGTAATGTTTTCCCTACAGCTCGATTGTGGGTTATCAAGTGTGTACCTTGCAGATGATAATACTACATCAAACTGTCAAAAATCGGATACTTCTGCAACCAGTTAAACTAAGAACAGATTAAAGTAAAGAAGCACTTTAGTAGATGCACACAAATCAAGGACTGTAATAAATTATATAAATATACTGTTATTACCTGAAATAGGACTTTTGATGCCCCAACTGGTCACTAAGTCAAAATCAGTGTGACACCTATGTTCAATTGCTTGCTCTTCTCAGGATTAATAGTTCATTATCTTGTTTTTCTTCTGATATTTACTTGAACACAAACTGATAATATTTACCTCATAAGGGAATACTTAGAGAAGGAAGAAAATAAACCAAACTTGTTGCTGTGGTGTAAGTACCAGCTATTTTCTTATGATTGATCTTAGAAAAGCCACGGGGCATACGCATTTACTCCTTGATTTTCCTATGGCACCTCGTTAACCCAGCACAGATATTTAGATATTCGTCTCAGGACTAGGCATATTGAGAGATCAAGGCATGTACAGTGACTGCAACAGAAGGAATGCAAGAAAGGTTAATTCAGAAATACATATACTTCTGATTCGATCTTACAATTAGTAGCATGGTGAAGGTAAAGGAAGTTAGATTTTTATAACACGTATTTACAAATATTATATACATTATTTCTTTAGGAATTATCAGAAGTTTCTGAAGAAAATGTCCATATATATATATATATATATATATATATATATATAATATTATAACAGAGCATAGAGTCTTCCGTGAATTGAGCACAATGGCCATCTGGAAAGAAAGTCTACTATAGGGACACTGGAGCTGTCATAGCAAGGTACCAATTTACACTTTGTAGAAAAAAAACTACATCTTGAATAACACTGACTCTATCACTAAATTATTTGTGATAAATGTTTTCTTCTTTTCAATATTTACCTCTTTATTTCTTTTCTTATTTATTGTTAGAGTGTGTGTTTGGGAAGAGCCAACTGCATCATGGCACATGTATGACAGAGAACTTTCTGGAAGTTGGTTTTCTCCTTCCAATGTGAGGGTCACAGAATTGAATTCATATACTCCACTCTGCCGCTTAGTGCTTTGCCCACTGAACCAGTTCCTTGACTAAGTGTGGGTATTTCTGAAATGATTTTATAATGTCTGGCGGGTGATTCGTTGCTGTTTGTTTTTGTTATTATCTTCTGCTTACTTCTACTTTCAATGTTCCGAACACCATCTAAATGCCATTATTGCTGATTAAAGTATGCAGTTGCATAAATGGCACTGTTGATATGAGAGGTTTTAAGTTCACTGCAACAGAAAGAAATTCTGACACATGCTGCAACACCGGTGTCCTTGAACCTAATATTAATTAAAATAAAGTAGTCACATAATATCAAATATTGTCAAGTGATTTTAGGTCAAGCTGAAAATGAATTATGACAAAACAAAGATCATTTTGGTCTAATATTACTTATTTTAGGAGTTTTATAGATTTCTGTTTCAATAATTGAATTAGAAGTGATCGAAGGAAAATCTTATGAGGCACAGGTTAATCTTTGACATGTTGGATCTCAACTGTGTGTGAGGTAGTTAGTCAGAAATATTATTCACCATGAAGAGCGTGTGAAAGGAAAATGCAAGTTACAGTAATCAGTGAACAGTTATTCAAAGCCTTGCCTGATGATATACTGATCCAGGGAGTCAGTAATGTATCAAAGACTGATGAATGAATTCAGGAGGAAGAAGAGAAAGTCGTCTGCAGAGGATCTTTGAGAAACAGAGAAAACCGGAAAGATTATAACTTAAAAATATGCAAGTCTTGAATCTGTGCTTTTTTCAGTCTTAGAGTTTAAAACATGTTCATATGGCATTTTAAGATGGCAGTGATAAAATTTAATAATGTATAATCTTTCAAAGGAGGATAATGAAGACCCAAGTTCAGACATAAGGAAACTCTTGATTTTTCATCCTAGAATGCCTTTATTTTAGTCTTCATCAAATTCCTATTTCCTGGATTATGAATTTCTCTAGAATTTAATCATTTAAAAAAATCTGCATTGTAACTTACTGTCTCACTCTTGGATGAAGTTAAAAACTCAAGATAGAGATATTTAAGAGTTAGTAATATTCATTGGACAGCTTTAAAATATAATTATTCACTGATTATAAGAAAAATAACCCAAATATGAGTGAGTACATCCCATGTTCCTCTTTTTGGGTCTGGCTCACCTCACTCAGGATAGTGTTTTCTATTTCCATCCATTTGCCTGCAAAATTCAGGAAGTCATTGTTTTTTACTGCTGAGTAGTACTCTAATAAGTATATATTCCATACTTTCTTCATCCATTCTTCCATTGAAGGGCATCTAGGTTGTTTCCAGGTTCTGGCTATTACAAACAATGCTGCTATGAACATAGTTGAGCATATACTTTTGTTGTATGATAGGGCATTTCTTGGGTATATTCCCAAGAGTGGTATTGCTGGGTCCAGGGGTAGGTGGATCCCGAAATTCCTGAGAAACTGCCACACTGTTTTCCAAAGTGGTTGCACAAGTTTGCATTCCCACCAGCAATGGATGAGTGTACCCCTTTCTCCACAACCTCTCCAGCAAAGGCTATCATTGGTGTTTTTTATTTTAGCCATTTTGACAGGTGTAAGATGGTATCTTAAAGTTGTCTTGATTTGCATTTCCCTGATCACTACGGAAGTTGAGCATGACCTTAATGAATAGGGGACATTGAGCCTATTATGCGTGGTCCTAGAGAAGCTAATTAAGAAGGTGAACTCAAAGAAAAACATTTAGGCGATGAAAGGAGACAGAGACAAAGACCCACATTGGAGCCCCGGACTGAAATCTCAAGGTCCAAATCAAGAGCAGGAGACAGAGCACGAGCAAGGAACTCAGGACCACGAGGGGTGCACCCACACACTGAGACAATGGGGATGTTCTATCAGGAACTCACCAAGGCCAGCTGGCCTGGGTCTGAAAAAGCATGGGATAAAACCGGACTTGCTGAACATAATGGACAATGAGGACTACTGAGAACTCAAGAACAATGGCAATGGGTTTTTGATTCTACTGCACGTACTGGCTTTGTGGGAGCCTAGGCAGTTTGGATGCTCACCTTACTAGACCTGGATGGAGGTGGGTGGTCCTTGGACTTCCCACAGGGCAGGGAACCGGGATTACTCTTAGGGATGATGAGGGAGGGGGTCTTGATGGGGGAGGGGGAGGGAAATGGGAGGTGGTGGCAGGGAGAAGGCAGAAATCTTTAATAAATAAATAAATAAATAAACAAATAAATTAATTAATTAATTAAAAAAAAAGAATCCTTAGCTAATAGGCCAACCAGTTTATAAAAAAAAAAGAAAAATAACCCAAAATGTAACTTTATGAGAGTAATGCTTAAAAGTGTGTGTGTGTGTGTGTGTGTGGTGTATACTTGTGTGCACTAGCCTTCAAAGAAGGTATAGATTTGAGAAGCAAGACTTAGAACTCTATTTAGATAAGAAATAATCTCTATTTAGATAGAAAAGTAGAAAAAAAATCTTTACTCTAACTTCACAATAACATCAGAGAAATAGTAAAATACTTTTTTCCAAGTTATTTAGCCTCTGTGGTTTTACTTCTTCCTGTTGTCATTTTGATTAATTTTTACTTTTATCTTCAATATCTCTAATTTTGTTTACTTCATGTTCACTTTTTATCTTTATTTACGCAGCATAATCTCTTATCTCATCTTCTTACCACTAATTTAGTACTTATTCTCCCTGCCAATTCTGTCTCCATAGCTTTCTTTTATTGAGAAAGTACAACTTTGATGGAATTCAAGTCTTCATTTAATTCTAGTTAATTTGCGGTGGTGCATTTATCTATGAGTTTTTTTTTTAATCCTTGTTCTCTTTTCTTATACCCAATATGTATTTCCCTTTATCCATTCAATGCTATACTTTAGTTTTCTACACATATTGCTCAAATGTAATATCCAGTTCTTTTGCTGTCTTTGGCCTGCATCGGTTGGTCTTTCTTTTGAATTTAGACAGCACATTAGTAGTTGTTTCCAAACCAGTTCAGATTTCTAGCTCATAATTCCTTATTTTTATGCCTCTGTTGCTAAGTCAGGGATGGAATTTATTTGAATCAACTTTTCCCAAGATTTTGTTTCCAGGTCCCTTCCTGACTTTGTTTTCTCAAGTGATGAGGACTTCTCTGTGTGGACAATGTTGATAGGCTCCCTTTATCTGCTAGTCTTTAAAGTCATGAGTCATTTTTGAAATGTCAACATCTAATACACAAAGACAACAAGTTTTGATTACAAATATAAATCCAATGATTAGCTTTATGTATCTGTTCATGGAGCAGATTCTGAATTCCGTAAAATAATATGTGTGTAATGTGCAGGGTTTAGAGAGAAATGATGTCCCTATGTGAGTCACGTCTAGATATTGGAGACCAGAGACTTGAGCTGACTCTTTGGGGTGCCCGTGCAGATAAGATGAGAGTAAGAATATCAACATTTCATCCTTCTGTGGCTTATTCTGGGCAGTGAACCAAAGGAACCAACATTCTTTCTTCTATTCAGATATGAAACCCCAGGAGTTGGGCAGGCCTTAATTCATTCATACTTGGAAACAGTGAACATAACTATAAAAACTGAAAGCAAAAAATATGAGTCCACCATCACTTGGTGGTTGAAAGGGATTCTTGGCAGGAAAAGAGAAACTTGAGGAATATTATTATTGTTTATGGATAAAAATAAGTACTGCAGAAAGCAGATGTATTTCCTCTGCTCTCCCTGTCTTTATGCTGATCCATAATTTAGGAAACTAGTTATAGCAACAGAAGAGCTGTCCTAATTGTGCTGTTTAGGAGAAAGAGAAAATGGCAAAAGATTATTACATGTGTGTATATATACACGAGTGTGTATATATATATGCATATATATCCTAAAAGTATATATATATGCATATACATAAGTTTATATATATTACATTTGTATTGCTTTTTCTAAAAACTATATATATATTTGTTATTATATTCACATATATACACACACACATAGATACACACATATACTTTTTGGAAATATATATAGCTTTTAGGAAAATTAGTTAAAGGAAGAAGTTCATAGTATAAGGCAAATTAGTGAATAATATTTTGTATTTTTATTGCCACGTTGTTGTGTTTTACTGGAAAATATGAAGATGCATGTTATACAATGCTACCCAATTCAAAATTTTTGAATTTGTTATTACTGTGTGCATGTGAGGCATGTGTGTGCTGAGGCCATGTATATGCCGCCACAGCATATGTGGAGGTCAGAGGATAACTTGTGGTATCCTTTATTTCCATGTAGTTGATTCTAAGACACAAACTCAGGCTGTCAGACTTGTGCCACAAACACATTACTCATTCAGTCTTGCTTTTTTAAAGTAGGAAAACATTATCTTAAAAATAAATAGTTTACCATAGTTGTAAAAAAAGGTTTTTAAATTTTTTCCACTGTTTCCAATGGAAGTTTTAAAATAGATTTCTATTTTTTTAAATAGGTTACATATTTATTTTTCCTGTGTCAATTTGGCAAACACTAAATTCATTGAATGTTGTCCATCCAATCAGTTGAGTAATCTTCCCGAGTCTATAGTTCACAATGGTAATGTCATCCAGATATATTCACACAAACATGTACACAAATCGTCTTTTTTATTTTTATTTTTTTGCTTTATAAATAATACCATTCAAAATTTCCACCTCCTCCTCTCCTCCCATTTCTTTCCCCCTTCCCCCTCCCCTCCAGTACTAAGAGAGAGTAGGATAGCCTGCCCTGTGGGAAGTCCAAGGCCTGCCCCCATCCAGTCCATCCAGGCCAAGGAAGGTGTGCACCCAAGCAGACTAGGATCCCAAAAATCCAGTACATGCAGTAGAATCAAATTCCGGTGTCATTATCATTGGTTTCTCTGTCAGCCCCCATTGTCAGCCACATTCAGAGAGTCTGCTTTGATAACATGCTCGTTCAGTCCCAGTCCCGCTGGTCTTGGTGAGCTCTCCTTAGATCAATATACTTACAAGATTCAGGGACACAAGGACTTTTGCTGAACCATGTTCATAGCAGCTTTAATTTTGATAGTTATACCCTCAACTGAAGAGTGGAAAAATGAAATGTGTTATATTTTCATAAGGGAGTATTACTCAGCTGTTAGAGCAAAATGACATCATGAAATCTGCAGGAAAATGAATGGAACTAGAAAAAAAATCATCCTGAGTGAGACAATCCAGATCCAGAAATACAAACATAATGTGAACTCACTTATAAATGACATTAGCTGTTAAGTAAAAGGTAAATCAAACTACAATCCACAAAGTGAGGCTAAGTAACAAGGAAGCCTTTAGAGCAAACACATGAATCTTCCTGAAAAGGGGAGATAGATTTTGTGTGTAGAGTGTGGGAAGGTGGGAATCAGATGGGTGAGAGGGGGAGGGAGGGAGGGAGAAAGGGAAGGAGGGAGGGAGGAGGGAGAGAGAAAGGGAGGGAGAGAGGGAGAGAGGAAGGGGGGAGGAAGAGAGAGAGAGAGAGAGAGAGAGAGAGAGAGAGAGAGAGAGGACTGGAATTGGAGGGCATGTAGAGGGTGATGAAAAACCTAGTGCAGTGAAGGATATGGAGCCTGAATCAGCCATCTTCTGTGAGCAGTCTAGGCTTCCAGTGGTGGAACTTGAACATCAACTGTGGTGATTTGAAAGAAAACATCCCCCAAAGAGAGTTGCGCTATTAGTAGATGTGGCTTTGTTGAAGTGGCTGTGTTTTTGTTGGAGGAATTATGATTTACTGTAGAGGTGGGATTTGAGGTCTCATATATGTGCAAACTACACTGTTTCTTAGACCATTTCCTGTTGTCTTCAACAGGACTCTTGTCTATTCTTCCAGCTCCATGTCTGCCTGCATGCCATCATGTCCCACCATGAAGAAAATGGACCGACCCTCTGAACTGTAAGTGAGTCACTCCAATGAAGTGTTTTCATTTGTAAATGTTACTGTGGTCAGAATATCTCTTCTTGGTAACAGAAATTATAACTAAGACAACCAGTCCAGCCACAAAATCTTTGACCCACAGCCTGTTCTGCCTGCCAGTTATGCTGGGGCAATGGTGGCTTAAAGTTTGTGAATGTGTGTAACCACTGACTTATATAAATTGAGGCTCTCACCAAGAGAGAGAACCTTTGCCCAACTCTGCCTGCATGGCCAGAAACTGGAAGCTAGGTGGCTTGGCTCAGATATCTAGAGTCAAACCAAACACGACAGACAACAACAAAAATAAAATTTAAAAAAAGTCAGTAAAATGTATTCTAATACTATTCTGCTATACTAGGAGATCTGTGCCTAACCCGATTGGCATCAGAGAGGCTTTCTCCAGCAACTAATGGGAGCAGATGCATTGTGCAATAGTCAAACATGAAGTTGAGCTTGGGGAAACCTACAGGACTGAAATGGTCATCATGGAGTCTGCATGGATCTGTGCTAGGTCCTCTGCATACACACTGTAGTTATTTAGTTTCTGTTTTTTGTGAGACTCTTAGCAGTGAGAGTAAGGGTGTCTCTGACTCTTTGACCTGCTGTTGGCATCCTTTAATCCCTCCTGGACTGCCTTGTCCAGCCTTATTATGAGAGTTTATGCACGGTGTTAACCTATCTTGTTATGGTGTTCAGTTGACATTACTTGGAAGACTGTTTTTTCTGAAGAGAAGTAGAGGAGCATTGGATCTATGGGAGAGGGGAGGTTGGGAGAGGAATAGAGAGGAGGGGAAGAAGGGGAGGGTGAAGTACATGCAGCACAATGCAGGATGTACTGTATAAGAGACGAATAAAGAAAACAAAAACCATAGCAGTTAGAATAACAAAAGCTCCTCCCAGGCTCATGTGTGCACATTTGTATGTGTACATAGGGGCAGAAACTTTGTTTGAATCAGAGAAATATAGTTGCCCTTTAAAAACCAGTATTTGACCAATATTTTTATATTGCAGAAGCATATAACCGCTAATCAAGTAGGGAAAGCCACATGTTCAATGGGCCTATGTTTGCATATGAAGCAAAAGTTGGCAGCGAAGGGACTCAACAACCACTTGATGACTGACATTGTACGGACTGGTATATTGTCTGATGTGCCTTCCAATAGAATGCTAGCACAGAAAGAGAGGCTGACTTTTATTTATTTCAAGCTTGGTTTCTCAAGGAACCTCCCAACAAGGATTGCAATTAGCACTAAAGTGAACCATTTTGGAGGTACGTTAGAAACATCCTCATTTACAAAGAAAAGCAATAGACAGATCTTCGGAAATTTTTTCTCACGTTTCTTCCCCACGGCATTCTCTTTAATCTGTAGTCAGAGTAGAAAAGGCAAACAAGCAAGCCGTGGGAGCTAAGATGACTATTAGAATATCATTTAAAATAATAAGAATAAAAATAAAATCATATTCTGTGACCCAGAACAACGTTGTAATTGAATTTACTGGTGCAGAAAATGTACCTTGGGGATTAATAACACCTTTTGACAATTTAATCTATTTCTGTGTAAATGGCAATCTATACGATCTCTCCATCCGTCTGTACAGTATTCGCACTCCACATCCCTCCCAACAACAACAACAGTCACAACACCCTGTTACTTTTAAACCTTTGGAGGGCCCTAAGACATTTTCCAACAATAATTATTTCAGTGTAATTTTATCCCTAAAGTCTGAGAAAATAAAATAAAAAAATGAAAACACAAGACAGAATTAAGTTCTATTGGATGAATATGATAGAGCTTGACGTGGACGGCTATGGTTTATGTATACAAGGGTCTCTTAAGATATATATTATGAAAGCAATTCATTTCCCTACTCTATAAAGTGCACCTTTACTGACTTGACTTCAGTCTGCTCCTTCACTTTTCCTCGGAAAAAGAAGAGTCAAATAACTGATAGATATTTGGACCTTTAGACTTTGTGTTTGCTACAAGTTCAGTGATGAAGAGATGTTCCAAAGGCCAAGGTATGTGAATTTCCTTCAGACCCTACATAAAGGCAACATCTAATTCTGAATAACAGTGTCATTTATCCATATCAAACTCTTCTGTCTTGGTTTGTTCTGTGTAGTCAGTTTTCTGTTGGAATGAACCACACTCACTGCTGCCTAGTCACTGATGCTCATGGCAGTAACCCCTTTGAAGGTTGACAATGTTTTTAGCTCTTTGATGATAATTTACAGGATCCTTAAATGTGGTAATTTATATTAGAACACTATCAAATGCTTCCTTTGTGTCTATAACATATCACTGTTAATTAGGAAAGTGTGCTGTCATCTACTGTGTTGTAGAGTTTGGAGAATAAGGATATATTTTTCTGAATATGACATATTGTACCTAACCGATATGGATGCACACATATAAAGTCTTCACACATTTACTACAGAAGTGAAATAATGAAGGAGAATAAAAAAAAATGTCTCTCAAATTTTAGGAATGTTACCAAAATCATGAAAGTATCTTGATCTTTTTACTCAAAGAGCAAAATCTCATTTACTATATGAATTACACTGACCACTCAATTGCTATAAATGGTCAATTTTCAAAGAATGTTTTATAGCTCTTTCTCTATTTGAAAATGTTCAATTATTGATTGATTTACAAAATACATAAGATGCATATATGAATGGGGTAATATATATATATGTGTGTGTGTGTGTGTGTGTGTATAGTCCTCAAATATTGAATACTTTTGTATATGAAAAAGCTCCAAATCTTTTATGCTACTTACTAGTTATAAATAGTACATTATCATCACCTGTGCTCACCATTCTGTACAGTGGCTCAATGATGATTCATCTGAATACAGCTCAGCACCATCATATCAACATTCT
Source organism: Chionomys nivalis (assembly GCF_950005125.1). Lineage (NCBI taxonomy): Eukaryota > Metazoa > Chordata > Mammalia > Rodentia > Cricetidae > Chionomys > Chionomys nivalis. The sequence goes on along the minus strand of NC_080101.1, from coordinate 21,061,762 downwards.
TCTTGCTGCCTTTCCCATAAGCTTCTCAGTCTCTGATAACAGTGTGTAATTGAGTTATGTCTTTTCTTATCAAATATCATCTTTTAAATAATCAAATTATATTAGAATGTCTTCACTTTCAAGTTGATCCATATTGTTTTAAAAAATGCTATCTCTTGCTTCCTGAGTAAATAGAGTTTTATTTAGAACATTTTTCTGTGAAACTATATCTTCTAAATAAATGCCTGTTCTCTCCTATAAATTTTAGTGTTTCACTTTGAAGTCTTTTCTTCATTTGGAGAAAATTTGTGTGCAAAGTGATAGATATGGGTCTAATTTCATTCTTCTGCATATAGACATTCAGATTCTCCATGATACTTTGATGAAGATATCTTTCTCCAGTTTGTAGTCTGTGTATTTTTCAGCAATAGGATTCCTTTATGGTACTACAGGCTATACATTGAAATCTAAAGATTCATAGCTAGGACTCACAAAGAAGCAAGGGTATATGCTCTTTAACAATCCAAATAAATCAATTTAGAGATTCAATGCAATCCCAATCAAAGTCCTCATGACATTCTTCATAGAACTAGAAAACAAAATATCCCAAAATCCTTATGGAACCACAAAGGAATCTAGGGATTCTTAGGAAAAAATGTTAGAAGAATTACTATATAGGATTTCAATCTATATTATGAAGTCATAATAATAAAACAACGACATGGTACTGACACCAAAACAGACATGTATATCAAAGGATCTAAATATAAATCCCAAACTTGAATGTATATAACATTATCAACATGATACTTGACTGTGATGTCCAAAAACAAACTTTAGACATAGAAGAGGAATCTAAGTTGAAGTGACCTAGAGTCCCCCCTCCACACAAGGATTGTTTCTTATAAAATAGAAGGTTCTATGCAAGCTGCCGAGAAATAAAAGTAGTTCATATTCCATCCTGACTGTAAGGCATACCCTGCAACAATGGCCAGCACAGCATGATAACCCTAATGGTTCAAGAGTGGCACTTTTAACTTGGGAGTAACCAAAACCTAGCTCAGTAGTTCGGGTCTGTAACTAAGGAGAAATTCATGCCTGTTAATGTAAACTTAGGTAATCGCACGTGGATGGTGTGGTCATGGATCTTAGAGAGGAACCTACTACCTCAACTTTTATGAACCAGTATAGTCCTAAGTGCATTCTCAGCATTTATCTCTAAATATACAGATATGTGCATCTCTCACCTCTAAGCAAAGGAGCTTCTTGTACACATAAGGAGGGTATTACAAATATCCAAAAACTGTCAAAATGAGGACAATAAGTGGCCACACAGTACTAAATCCTGACTGATATTTCTAAAGAGCAAACCCTGCATGGATGTCTCATGTGAAGCCACGAAGCAGGTGGAAAGATTATAAGAATCAAAAAATTGGACAATAGATGATAACTTGATAGCAGATAGTGTCTACTAAACATGGCAAGGGAGCTACATACAGTAAATTTCTACTATGTAGTTTTCTAAATAAGAGCTCTATAATGACAATACCAGTTGACATGCCAACATGTAATGAAAAATTTTACAAGTCCCCACTTTTAGATGAACAGATATCTTCAAGAAGTGGATTCCCTGCAGGGTTAAACACTGTGATTTTGTATGCAGTCTTAAGTGGTCATCTATAAACACATACACATATTAGCAATACTAAATGTATTCAATAATATTGAGAGGGAGTCAAGGATGAGTTGGGGAGTTACGAAGTTGTAGAAATGATGTAAATACAGTTATCCTGCAATGATTTTTTTCCTAAAAAATAAAGTTTTAAAATATTTCTGTCTCTTTACTAATCAGAAGTAAGAATTAACTAATCATATTTTCCTATGTAGTCATACATCTATACATTTGTATGTTTAGTTTAACAGAATTATCTCAACATTCCTTTTTGTAGTTTTTACTCCAGATATGAGTTACAGTTTTTAAATACATGAAATGATTTTTATCAGAAAATTAGACGAATCTATCATTTAACTTTTTTCATTGTTCTTATAAAATAAATCTACCCTTAATTAGACTCTAATTATCTTCATATTTTCAATATTATTGGATACTTATAAAGTGCATTGACCATTAGACATTTCATTCTTTAAGGATAAGCTACTATCCAGGCAATTAGATGGGTAATTGATTTAATGAATTTCTGCACTAATAGAATTAATCAGCTTTTGTGTCTTTAATTTCTTTAAACATAGCACTTACAAAGTAAGAGATGATGCTTAGGTACAAATGGGATTCACTGTTTCAACTAGTAACCCTAGATAACAACTGAATGATTGTTATGTATTAGGGACTATTTTATTTACCTTAGACATACTAATTCTTAACTTTCATTTTAGCACTGTGTTTCCTACCTAATATAACCACATTCTCTGGCAAATGGAAAAATGAAAATTCAATTCTAATTACTTCATGGTAAAATTCCATTCTATTACATGTCATTCCATGTCATGCATTGTTGTGTATAATTTTCTCTATCAGGATTATTGCTACAGTTTCTTAAGATGAGGCCATGCAGGACTCAAAGTAAAATTCTCTTACCAATGAGGATATTCATCTAGCATACACTCCATAATATCCAGGCCTGGAACAATTTTCAATTAATTACTTCATATAAGCTTCAAATAATCTTTCAATAATTGTTTTTCAAAAATTAGTAACAGTAATAAGTGGAATTTGGACTCAGGTTATTCTCAGGAGAAAAGAATTTCTCTCAGTAATGATTTCTCTCCTTGCTAAGTACAGAGAATAAAGTGTGCACGGGTAAGTTTTTACCTTGTGATGTCCTTAAAATGCTTCACCTAAATTCTTACATTATAGCAAGAACAAATATTTGTAAATTAAAGATTCTTTGTTTTATATATATATATATATATATATATATATATATATATATATATATATTTAGTACACATAAACTGAATATGTCCGTGAACTCATTGTGATGTCCTTGGTGAGTTCCAGGTTGTGTTTTGATCTACCTGAGTTTCTTGCCTTATTTATGTCATCTAGTTTAGAAGAATGTTCATCAGACAACCAGTACTTCTGTGAATGATGATTAATTATATATATTAAGCAATAATGTTGCTGAGGTACTTTATAAAATTTCAGCTGGTGTCATATATTGTTACTATCAATGCATTCAATATATCAAATAACCAAAAACTTTGTAAAAATATGAAGAATTTTTGTTAGTTACTACCATGAATATCTGAGAAAATTCTTAAGTAAAAATTGTGTATAAAAATAATGATTGTGATGCTTATTACAACTTTATATATATTGGTACCAAAATAATCTTTACAGTCAAATTGCTGTACTCATTAATTCATCTCAAATAGATTATAAAGTAAAATTTACACATTTAAATTTATTATTAATGAGAAAACTTTAGCAATTTACACTTATGTTGAGTCATAATTTTATCATAATATGCTTTACCTTATAAAAGATAACTGTATTTCAAGGCATTTTCTAAAAGTATGTTGGTAATGTATTATTTCTTGTAGCATTCAATGATTCATAAGAAAGCATTCATTTTCATCAGGCAACTTTTACTAACATAAAGAGCAAAATGATAATATAGGAATACAACACTACCTGTGTGATCTTGTCATACAGAAATAATAAAGGCTCTTTGAGTGTATTCTCTGAAGTCTAGACTCTAATAACTTAGTATATTTTCAAAAGAGAAAATTCATTAATATTTATGGTAAAAAACTGAAATAGGTAGATTCAGAAATAAATCTAAGCCCATAATCATAAGTCATTCTTTTTCAAGTTACATGAATATCTTATATGTTAACATAATTCTTTTATCCTAATAACTAAATATTACATAAAATCATTCAGAGAAAGCACAAAGCTTAAAAGGAATAGCTAGAACAAATGATAAAATTGGTACCTTGATGACTTTAATAAAATTCTATCAAATTGTTTTAAAATTCACAGCTAGCTATGTTAACATGATGCAAACGATATCTAGCTTACTCTCTGTATCTTGGAGGTAGTTGTATTTGCTATTATCTACTGTTCTGTCTAGACAGGATGGCATTTCTTGGTTGATGAGTACAGCAGAATGAAATGAACTGACTTCTGTGACTCGGGTCTTCTGTATACTGTTGCAAGTAGTTTTGGTTTCCTAACACATGCTCACTCATTTACAGATCTGGTCTCAGAATCTACTTGATTTCTTTAAAAATTTCCCTCTTCCAGGAATGGGCATCCTCATAAGATATTCCTGGGACTGCCACACATTGAACCCTGCACTTTAAACACAATAAGGCTACTAAATACGACTTGTTTCTCCATTATATTCTCTTAATTTTGTAGCTTTCATACCTATATTTTCCTAAAACTTCTTTGAAATGAAATATATAGTGACTATCAAACAATTTCAAAATACTTTTTCCTTAAATTTTATATTTAATAAAATTGTCTTTCAAAGGAAATCTATCTATCTATCTATCTATCTATCTATCTATCTATCTATCTATCTATTCTAATCTTTTTCTAAGACATTTTGGAAGGGATATTCAATATAGTTTGTGCTTTTATTGCAACCATATATCCTGGAGGTTAAAATGAAGCCAAGATAGGTAAAATGAGTTGGAACTTCCCAAATATGTTCTGTTACCCCACCATATAGTTTTTCAATGAATGTCACATTAAATTTCAAAAAAATATTACCAAATATGCAAACGTGGTCCCCACCATGATGAAAATGGACTGCTGAGGCCAGACATGTGTCAGGTGTGTTCCTGAATGGAGGCCTACTAGAGAAGCCATTGCATGAAACTGTGAAATTGAAACCTGAATCACATTGGAGAACCCAAGATGTTAGAAATTCCAGAGTTGTGGGATATCTGATGAGGAGAGTTCCAAACAGGAAGTGGAACTAAACAAAGAGAAGGAAGTGTGTTGGAGCCAACAAAGATGAATGAAGTTGGAGATTTGAAAAGCATTTTGACAGAGATATATAGTTGGGTGCTTTCCCAGCTGGTTTTCAGTCTTGCTTTGATTCAGTATTCCTTCACTATGCTTTCTTCCCTATGTTTTGGAATTGTATGTATATTGTGTGCCACTATATGTAAGAAACATGTTTTATTTTCATTTTATAAGGAATAACATTTAAGATATTGTATGAATCCCATAAGAGACTGTGAACTTTGGATTTTCACCATTGTTGAGACTGTGATTGACTATGTGGAGTTTTGAAGTTGGAATAGATAAATTTTGCATTATAATATTGTCACAAGTTTATGGGGGCCCGGAATTGGAATACGATAATTTGAATGTAATTGGTTCCTATAATCTCATAGTGATTGACACTAGTTCATGGTGTTGTTTTCTTGGAATGGTTATGGCCTTGTTGGAGGAAGTGTGTTACTGTGGGGTGGCCTTTAAAGTTTCCTATGCTCAGGACACTGCCCAATATCTCAGTTTGATATGGGAAGTCCTTCTGTATATGGGTTGCTTTTATTGGATAATGAGTAAAAAAACTGTTTTGCCTGTGATAGGGTAGAATAGAGCTAGGTGAGGAAGACGAAACTGAATGCTGGGTGGAAGAAGGCGGAGTCAGGGAGAAGCCATGGAGCCACCAGAGTAGAAAGATGCAAGTTGCTAGCTAGAATCTTGCCGGTAGGCCATAAGCCTTGTAGTATAATATAAAACAATAGAAATGTGTTCATTATAGATGTAACAGCTAGCTAACAAAACACTTAAGTGACTGGCCAAATAGTGATTTAAATAATACAGTTTCTGTGTGATTATTTTGAGCTGAGCAGTCAGCAATGAACTAACAGCCTCCTTCAACATCACTGGCTTCTCATGGCCTACATATCAAGATATAGCCAGCAACATAATCATCCTGAATGCTTCCATTCTCCCCATCATGATGATAATGAACTAAACCTTTGAAATGATAACTCAGCTTCCCCAATTTAAAGTTTTCCTTGTTAAAGTTGCCATGGTCATGGTGTCTCTTCACAGCAACAGAAGCCCTAACTAAAGCACTGATTAATGGTTTGATTTAAACCTGCATTTTTCAAGTCTGAGAGCTTGTATTTAGTTTTTAAGATGGTTTATGCCAGGCGGTGGTGGCGCATGCCTTTAATCCCAGCACTTGAGAGGCAGAGACAGGCAGATCTCTGTGAGTTTGAGGCCAGCCTGGTCTACAAGAGCTAGTTCCAGTACAGGCTCCAAAGCCACAGAGAAACCCTGTCTTGAAAAAAAAAAGATGTTTTGTGAATATATATTCTCCTATAAAATTTGAAATTATTAACAGAAGATTTCCCTCTTGTTTCCTGTTCTATATTTGGTGCCCCTCTCTTTCTGATAGGTCTAAGAATTCATTTATCATTGAGTAAATAGAATCTGTGATAAATAATTATGCAAATCCAATAGTAAATTATTTAGTAAAATTATTTAGAGAAAAATAATGAAAGAAATGTTTGAACAATACATATATTATACATATGTGTGTGCATTTGTGTATGTGTATTTGTGTGTGTATATAACTAGATTGAATAGTCTCTAAGTCTGTTTGCATAATATAGTAAAATTCAAATTATGACACAGAATTACAACTGATGAACAATTCTATTACTCTGAAGCAAACAATGAAATAGTGTTTTGATATGAAATATCTGGAGACAAGTCAAAGGAGAGAGAATACTGAGAAGAAAAAAGTACAGAAGAAGTAATTAGAAGTTAATTTGGAAACTTTACTCTTGAATGCTCAATATAATTGTTTGCACTGTACAGCACAAGCTATTAAGCATTAAATAAACATGGCTACTCTACCATGGCCAAAGAGCAAAAGCAATAGAGAAAGAAATAAAATTACTTTGACGAAGTAGGGTGATGTGCATTGCTTAAAGTTGTAACACAGAAGACCCCAGGATAGTTTAAGAAGTATTCAAATATTTAATTTCTATTACAGTCACATTTTCATCTCCCCCACCATATCACAGGTCAATATAATTTTCTTCTTTGTGTGTAATGTGCTATTTTGTATTCTTTGTGTGTTTGTGTGTTTCATGAACATAAGTATGCAGGTATTCCTTTGCCATTCTTCACCTAATTACTGTTAGTCAAGTTCTCTTCCTAAACTAGAAACTCACCTTTTATATTTGTCTGAATTTCCAGCAAGCTTTTGGGACCCACTTCCCTCGGTCTTTCAGAGCTGGGGTTAGAGGCACACACAGCCATCCTTGGGTTTTATGATTTCTGCATCTTTGATGCCTTGAACATTAAACAAGATTTCAGCCATAAATTATAGATTAGTTAGCAATCATGATTTTAAAATGGCATGATGAAATATAATGACAAAATGACAAAGAATCTTTTTAATAACTCTATGTCTAGTTATCATATTTGCCAAGAAAGATGTTTGTTAAATATGGCACACCATGGTCAATTCCAGCACTTGAGAATTTATGGGAGCATTTATAAAATATTATATTATATTTATATAATATCAGCAGTTCGTTAACAAAGGGAATACTGGTCACATTTGCAAAGGCTTTCATTAGGTGAGGACAAACCTAAGTAAATCAACTTTAGATTAAGAAAACATAAACATATTACTTTTAAATGCTTGTGCTTTAATATATTGGTGCCAGCATGTTATAAGTGGAGAGCTAACATGCATATTTTAAAGAATGTCATTGTTGCAGAAAAAGGTATAATAATTACTGGTAAAACAATGAATAACATGCATCATATTACAATCAAATATCTGGTAAAATAACCTTCTTAATCCTGCAACTGTTTAAGACAGTGCATGCAGTGGTAACCCCCAACCATAAAATTATATTTGTTGCTAATTCATAACTGTAATTTTGTTACTGTTACAAATTATAATGGAAATATCTGATAATTCAGATGCTGTTGGGCCATCCATGGGTAAAGGATTTTTGGGTCAAAAAGGGTAATGAACTAAGGTTGAGAACCACTGGTCTAGAGCCTCCGAGAGTTGCAGACACAGTAAGTTTGTATGTCGTATCAGACTCCTTGAATCTCAGGGCTGGAAAAAGGAGAAAGCCAGGTTTGTGTATTGAGCTTAATAGAAAATAAACTGGCATGCAGGGCAAAGATAAACTGCCAGAAATAATGCATCCTTATACAAGAGATGCAATAAGCCACCAAGGACCAACAGAAAGCTGATTTCCAAACTTCAGGAAGGACAGAGGTTGGGGAAAAAAGGAACAAATGAGGATTCTATCCTTAGTGTCAATTGGAATTTGTGTTTTGCTTCATGATAAAGAAATCTCAAACTTGGATGTAGGGTCATGCCAGGACATGTAGTGAATAATTGGCTATAGAAATATAATGAGACAGAAGTTGCAGGAGTGAGAAATTCTGTAACTTATCTCTGATGTAAGTCTATCCTGTATTTATTCATCAAAATTCACAGAAAATATGAATAAAACATTCTGTGGATAAAATGAGTGAATTTAATAAGAAGAAGACTACTTGTTCATTTCTCTGCCACCAATACCTGAATAATCACACAGAAACGATATTAATTACAACACTGTTTGGCCAATATCTTAGGTGTATTCCTATCTATCTTTTATATCTTAAATTAACCTATTTCTATTAATCTGTGTGTTGTCAAGAGGCTGTGACTTACTGGAAAGGTTCTGACATGGTGTCTTTCTCCTTCAGCAGCTACATGGCATCTCCTTGACTCCACCTACCCCCTTTCTATATCTCTACTCGGATTTCTTACCTGGCTTTACTCTGCAAAGCCATTGACCTAAGCTGCTGTATTCGTTAACCAATAGAAGCAAAATATATACAGAAGGACTTCCCACAGCATTTTATTATTTTTAAATTATACCACATTTTATTTTGCAAATAACTGTTGTTTTAAATTAATTTAATCAACATCTTTCACCCTAAAAATTGTTTAAAATAATGACAGTGTGACATAATGTTTTACAAACAAAAGGTTACAAAACTTCTTGGCACTCTGGATCCCTTTCAAAACTATAAGCAGATGACCATGGATAATAGAGAATATATAAATGAAATTTTGTGTTGCAATTAAATAAGGTTTAAGAAAAATTAATCTGGCATACATTAATGATGCAGATAATAGCATGTCCACATAGCAATAGCTTATAAATGGAAGATAAAGTCATAATTGTAGTTTTTTATTGAACAGGTCAATTTTCTTTGCTACATATAGATGATTTTATGCTTGTAAACTAGTATGCACTTGTTTGTTTTCTCTGATACTGTCTATACTGTCTATATGCAATTAAATATTTATCTTCCCAAACTTTCCATATGCACACACACACACACACACTCACAAGTTATAAACAATTCAAAGGCAACTAAATTTCGAAGCTGAGTTTACAAGGTGAGAGAGGCAATAGTGAAAATATATTTTTCTGATAAAGATGCAAAAGCTGAGAAATTCGTGGTATATGCATGGCATTAATGGCATGAAAAATTATTTCTGAAGGCAGAGGCTGATCAAAAGTTGTATCACTGTATGGATGTTACCCAGAGTGGCCCACTTGGTTCAGGTCCTGCAGCTGTAACTACCAAGGCATAAATCTAGTCTTTCCCAGATGCACTCAGCCCTCAAGGTGGAAGTAATGAGAGCTGGGAGTAACTCTTTAGTTAATTGACCATGTGGTGTTTTGAAATTGTGCAGTGTGCCAGGTTATACAGTCTGGAATAGCTTCTGGGCATAAAAATGTACATAATATTCCCTGAAGTCTTAGACTTCCAAATACAAGAATAAAAGTATTTTTCTTGATATTTTTCTGCTCATTAAACTTGAAAACTTTAAAATTGTCATACAAAAGGTTTGTAACTAGACATGGAAATACAAAAAGGGAAATTTGACTTGTTGGATGCCTCACAGCCTGAGGAACAGAATAGGTATTTCCTCTTTTTGTTCTTCTCCTGTTCAGTTTTCCACTTTATCCTGCCCTCCCTTTATCATCTGGATTCTAAATTTATTGCTGGGAAAATGTAAAAGTTCAGGATCACATATGGTTGTAAACATGAAGCTAAAGCTGCTCCCTCCAGCTTCAGGTAAGTGAAGAGGAGATCCACAAAACAGAGAACCTTCAGGCAATAATTGTGCAACTTCAACCAAATACCATAGAGGAAAAACAAAACAATCAAGAAAGCAAAATCACAAAACCCCTAAATACTGTTCCTTCTCCTTTCCCAGAAAAGTCTAAATGGAAACCAAGTCTTCTCTCCTCACCAAGTTTGTTTTGCTTATAGAACCTGGCCTGATCGGCCTAGAACCCTGAGTACTAACAAGAAGACAAATAAGAATGTTACTACAGATGTAAAGAAAAGTTAACCCCAGAGAATGCAAAGGAATATTGCCGTTACATAAACAGTTTGGGAGTTTCTCAGAAAACCAAAAACAGAATAGCTATGTAATTCAGCAATGTTATTTTGGTCTATATATACAAATGACTGAAGTCAACATGGCAAGTAAACGTTTATATTAACATATTTATTGCATGACTCTTTTCAATACTCAAGATATGGAAACACCAACCTCTTCATTGAAAATTAATTGCCACATTGACAAGTAAAGAAAATGCATGCATGCATGTGTGTGTGTGTGGGGGGGTGTACATGCGCACATATATCTTAGGATACTATTCCACTTAAATATAAGAAAATTTCCTCATTACATACATGGTGACTCTGTGGAGCTCTGTGATAAATTAATTAATCCAGAAGCAGGAAACCACATATCTTCCTTTCCTTCATGGTCTCAGTCATATGTAACTGTGAAATAATTGATGTAACAAGGTTAGCTAATGGAACAATGACTACCAGATGCTGGAGGAGAATATATTTAAAAATACATGTGATGTTGATCAAAGGATGTAGCTTTTCAGTTATGCAGCAGCAGGAATATGTTCTACGGTCTACTGTATAGAAAAGGACTATAATAAATAATAAAACACTATATTTTAAAATGATAAAATAGTGTGTTAAAAATCTTTTTACAAGAAGAATTTTTGTATGACATGATGTTTTTTTTTAATTAGTATTATTTAACAATACCAAAAGTAACCTTTTTAAATTAGGCCATTATGTGCTACAAATTCATATAAATTATTATTGGTCAACTAAAAATAAAATAGAAAAATCATACATCCTCCCTACCATAAATATTTACAAAGAGTGAAGTGAATTAGAGACTTGGGACTTTAATTTGACAATAGTACCAAGACCTATTGGCCAGTGGAAACCAGTTTAAGAAATGGGATTTCTGTGCTTAGTTAACACATTTTCTGGAAGTACTATGCTATTGCCATGTTTAAGAAAGGAAATATAAGCAATGTGTTAGATTATATCATAATGATAGAAATGCTGATCGATTATCGACCATTAGCAACCCTCAATTGACAGTCTTGGAGAACATGTAAGACAAAAGCTATAGAGCCCCAGAGAAAGATTGGTCTCCACTTTCGGATACCCCATGCCTCCCAATAAGTTGATAAATATTATACAGAGTATAATACAAACTTCAACAACACCAACTGAAAGTCTCAAATCCTGTTATTGAGCTCTGCATCCAACAGCATAAAAAACAAATTTTTAACAAACACGGATGAAGTAAGTATATACAGTAAAATAAATACTAGCCTTTAAAAAATAAATGAGATCATTGAAATAATTTTAGCATTTATTTTTTGAATTTCTATGAAATCAGTTTAGAAATAAATAATTCAAGAAATCAGGGACACTTCCATATAGTTTTAAATGAACCAATACACATATATAAACGTGTGCTCAAGACACTGTATTTGTTCTCTGAGTGTCAACACTTAGAACAAATGAAGTGACCCCAGGGAAAATTCTCTTTATCATTGTCTTGAAATATCTACATTCTCATAGGTAACAAATTGTTAACATATAAAATCTTCTTAGGGTGTTTCTTTGGGGAGGATTTTTAAGTTATCCAGTTATTTAAATTCAGAGAAAAATAATTTACAACTGGATAAAATGTTTGCTAGCCAAGGATATATTTAAACACATTAATGCTAAATAGGAAGTGAATCCTGTTTATTTAGTAATATTTTTGTGTAATTATTAACTAACAAATAACATGGAGTTTAATTTATGGTTGCATGGTCGACTGGAACAACTCCAGTTTGACCCTGGTATTTTGCTATAGACATCCACCTTGCATATGTTGTGTGGCTATTTGTGAATATATTTCTGCAATGTGGTCTAATTTCAATGACTGAACACATTGCACATTATGTATCCACAACTAGTAAGAATAATACCATACTTCATGATCTTGGCAAGGTGGTTTAGAATATTGCATCATCTTGAAAGACTCACTGTGAAAAGTGGTCTTTCTTACCATCTATGTATAAGCTATCACAAAGTGGGTTTTACCTGCCTTTGTTCTCTGTTGTAACCTAGTTATGAATAGGCTGTACTTTGAAACTATCATCAAATAAGATTTCACTCCAATTTTCCCTGCTACTTATAAAATTTCTTCTGTCTGTCTTAAAGAGTAAATTTTCCAATATTGTTGCCAGTATAGTCCTTACTGAACGAGGGAACAATCTCCTCTAACCCCAGGCAATTTTGTTATAAAATTATCTCCCTCCCTCTTCTAGGAGAGACTTAACAGTATTTCTATACTTTTTTTTCCATTTAGTATATTCTAAAATTACATATAGACATGAAAACACTGTTTTTATAATTTTCTTAAGTTTGAAAATTAATTTTACTGATATTTTTATATTAGAACACAGTTTTAACTGCATTTGAAATGCTCATAAAATGTTTTGAAAAGTGTAAGTGTTAAGCAAGTTCTAAAAATGGTGTTGATTTTAGTATCTGTTGACTTCAGCATTTAAAAGGTAGATAATGCATGCATATGTGTTTCCACACATTATTTGTTTAAAAACCTAGAGAAAATTGCCATACACAGCTATCTAATAGCTGAAACATTTACACTTAATTATGCTTTTGCATAATAAGTATAAGTTTTGGATATAATGTGCCTTATAGGATGATGTTTATGTTGTTAAAGTGGTTTATTTTCAAACACACAAATGGAATTTTATTTAAAGGAATATTTTATAAAACTCATTGTAATGGAATCTCTATGAATCCTAGGAAGGAATTGTTTGATTTCTTAAAGACACTAAATTTACTGAAGGTTTATATTGTAAAGCTGCTTTTAAGCAATTGGACATAGAAATTGTGAGAAGCAGGCCAATATTATTTTGTGCTCCATGTGAGTGGTTGACTTTCTGTTTCATCCATCTATGCTTTTCTCTTCTTGCTTTTGTAGACATTGTTTATTAGGTTAAGTCCTTTCTCCTTAGGTTTGGACGACCTCTTTCTGTCCATTACTGTTTCTAACTCAATACTGATGATTTTCTTATTAGTTTTTTTTAGGTTCTCCACTTATTAGATCCACAATTAATATAGTATGTTCTTTGTGAAATACCAAGTACAAGGCCTATATTGAGTATATAGACAAATAGTAGGTTGAATATGAGATTGTATAGCCTTTTAGCCATGTGGAGGGAATTTATAATAACAAGAGATGGACATTTGGGAAAAGAGTGAGGGAAGGAAGCTTTGATAGAAGCTACAACACGGGGAGAAACTATAAAGATTGGAAGATGTACAAAAGTATGTTTTTGCTTCTTACTAGAATATTTGTGAATTATAGAAAGCACTGGGTAACTGGGCAAAGGATGATCTAAGTAGAATAAGGCTAGTGTTCATTGAAAGAATATAAATCTCGTCTCTACTTTAGTGTTATATAGCCTGTACAAATACAGAATTAATATGGAAGATAGTGAAAGGAGCAAGTATAGACAGGATAGGGCATGGTAGTCATAAGCACGTGTGGTGTACAGATCTTTTTTTTTTTTTTTTATTCTTTTTTAATTAAAATTTCCAACTGCTCCCCGTTTCCCATTTCCCTCCCCTCCTCCCACACATTGCCCCCTCCCCCCACTGGTGTACAGATCTTTAACACCAGTACTTGGCGGCTAAGTTTGGAAGAATTCTTCTAACTGAAGGTCATTGTAATCTACATAATGGGTTATAGGCAAGGCTATTTACATACGCATATAGAAAGGATAGTCAAATGATGCTGCATGGGATAAGGCAAGTAAGCAGAGAGTGACCGAGGCTTTGGAAAAACAGATATGAAGCAAATGGATTGTTGCTTAGCTTTGATGTGAGAGATGATGGAGGAATGTCATTGGTTAAAAAATGAAGAAACTGCTTGGCCCTCATAGGTTAGAACATAGGTGGGTGGAGTAAACAGAACAGAATGCTGGGAGGAAGAGGAAGTGAGCTCAGACTCGATAGCTCTGCTCTCTGGGGTAGATGCCATGAAGGTCCGACCCAGGATGGACATAGGTTAGAATCTTCCCGGTAAGCGCACCTTGGGGTGCTACACACACTATTAGAAATGGGCCAAGCAGTGTTTAAATTAATAGAGTTTGTGTGTTGTTATTTTGGGGCATAAGCTAGCCAGACTATCAGAAGCTGGGGTGGCAGGAACACAGCCCGCAGCTCCCAGGCCGGCCCACAGCTCCTTCTACAGAGAGACTAATACAATAGAGGGTATATAACTAATATACTACTGGTCTAGAAAATCCAGACTCCTAAAGCTCTGTGCTATAGCTGTGAGAATTGGCATGCCCTGTAACGTTTGAACTGATACCAAATATTCAGTGAGCTAAAGTAGTGGTTGAGTCACACAAAAGTGCAATATGGGGTTAATGGTAAGCACAAATTGGTCGTGGATGCGGTCTGCTAGGATTCCAAAGAAGGGATCAGGTTGATCACCTCAAGACAATTTATAGTAGAGTATCTATACAGTGCTATCTCCAATGAGTCTTTGCTATGGCCAGGGAAGCAGGAATGTTCTTCACATGTGTGTATACAAACCCAGAGGTCCTGGATATAGAGATTTTAAACTTAATTTTCATTAAAATATAACTATATATTTTCTTCCTTTCCCTTTCCTCCTTCTAGCTCCTCTCATGCTCTCTCCATAATTATTTTATGTTAGTCTATGAAATAATTAATATCTTTACAATTTTTGATACATATATGTCCATATATTTTGTCCTTGGTTATTCCCCTCCTGTGTTCATCCTGACCACTCTTGACAGCTTTCTTTCTTCTCCCAAAATTCCCTACTTCTACCTTCATATGCATCCATTCTCGTCTGTTTTCCCCTTTCTTTACAAACGCTCCTTATGAGACTCTTTCTAATTTCATGACTTCCACACACATAATTTAAATATTGAATCAGATTATGTGAGAAATTATGCATTACTTGGTTATAAAGTTTATATGAAGGTTTGAAAATTTTGGCTTAGGGATGGGTCTAGTTTCTGTGTTTAAGAAAACTTAAATACCTAGTACTGGGTGGGAGGTTTAAAAGTCTCACATCATTTTGGCCAACATAGTGAGCTTTAAGAAAAAGGATATTTAGATAAAATGAAAGAATAGGTGTGTAGAGGAAAACACGTGACTGACTGACCATGAACAGTCAATACATCTATAACTTTCAAGAAAGTAGCAAGTGAATAACCATGTGCAGGGAGAGGGATGCAGTCATATAACAATAATGTCTCTTAGGAATGTGTAAGCTGTCCAAGTTGAGTAGTAAGCAGTGCAACGATTTATAAAATGATATAAAAAATAAGAAAAATAGATGAACTGTAATTCATAATGTATGACATTATGAGAAGATAAATGACATCATAAACATTTTATAATTATAGAAAATGGCTAGGAAATCAGGGACTGTACCTTCTATTTCAAATACAATTTATTTAAACAGCAATGTCTTCAATGAACCTTCACCCTCGTGATTTATGAATAGTGTTTATGTGGTTTACCTTGTTCTTTCTTGGAAAATGAAATATTTGCTACAGTCTGTAGGACAAAAGTCTCTGAGGTAGAAGATCTGCATTATAAAATAACAACCCTTCCTAGAAATCACATCAAGGTTATTATTAACCCCACTAATAACAAAATAACTACCTGCTTAAGTGTTTATGCCTACTTACCCATTATGCAACAAACAATGATGCGTTTTGAAAATACTACTTAATTTTTTGTAATATACACAGTGAGAAATGTATTCCAAACTGATACCACTAAAATGTGTAAGGCACATCAATGCTCCTCACATAGTAAGACTGTGATTTCACCGATTTTCCACTCAACGTCTGTCATATTTAATCCAACTTAATTTTGGGGGCTTTTAAAATAAACTTTAAAATTTTTAAAATTAAATTCAAAATTCAAACTTTATTTCTTGGGATCTTGTTTTCAAATATCCCACATCTTTTGGCATGGAGAATTTAATATTTTTCCTTTTAGAAACTATTTAAATAGCTTCATTATTTTCTTCTGGCCAAAATGTCCACCACCCAGGCAAATACAGTATTATGAGATACAATATATGATATTTTATTGTCTTTGAGAACTTTGTATGTGCACACATTGCAAGTTGATCATTTACTGCCCACTCTTGAGAGTGTATTAGATAGATTTCCAATCTCTGGATATTGGGGAGCACATTTTACACCTTTTCACTTTATTCTCTTATGACAAATGGTAAGAGGTAAGAAATAAATCTCTTGAGTTCTTCTTGTTCTTCTTTTTGTTCTTCTTCTTCTTGCTCTTCTTGTTTTTTTTCTTGTTCTTCTTGTTCTTCTTCTTTTCATTTCTTTTTTAATATTAATGTATTAATAGCATTTCCCATTGACTAGTCATTCTCAAATATACCATTTTTTGGTAACATAACTCAAGGCAAAAGTATTTACTATATAAACTTTGTTGAGGACACAAGCATTGACACCACTCTATTCAGTTCAGAGCACATTTGATATTGTCTCTTTGTACCTGAGACAGATTATACCAGAGAAGAAGAGACCATTAAACAATAGAGTTCTCATGATTCTTAGAAGCCAAGTAAGATGCTGTGCTCCACAAAACTGGCCTGTCCAACATATTCTTAGCAATTTGAAAACATTGTGATTTTAAGACAAGCAATAACTGTAATTAATGTATAGTTTTAATTCATTACAAAAAACCAACAAACACATAGATTCATGAAACCATTGTTAAGCTAAGGAAATTGACAGTATTCATGAGGCAAAATCATCATTGTATTAGGAAAATGAAAATGGTTCTGACACTCTAACTATTTGTTATTATTGGCCTCTGTTTGCCAAAGGGTTTGTTACCTCAGTTGTAGCTAGATGAGAAAACTGTTTTATGATCTGCATCATATTCTATTGGGAATTCTAAATTTCTTGATTTAACTGTGCTAAGAATAACTATTATTATTTCTTCACCACTTTCTGAAGGATGAGATGGAGATTTTAGCTTCTTCATTTTCTACATGAGAGAACATCTGCAATTCTCATATTAGCATAATGCATTACTGAGAAAATGACATTTGAAATTTAATTAGGATCATATTGTGTTTGTTAGTGTCAGATTCTCACATTAACTCACTGCTTTGTCTTGAGTTTGGAAATCACAAGATGCTTAGTTGAGCCAGCTAGTGTTGTATGCATGCGCTGCCTGTACTATTGAACAATAGAACTGACTGTTCTATACATATTTCTTAATGGATAAAATGAAATTTCAAAATAAAAGCAATTTAAAGGCTCTAGAAATCAATTATTTTTAAAAATGAGAAAGGGAAATTCTGTTAAATAAAATATTTGCAAATGGACATCCATATTCATTATTCCTATTAGAAACAACTTTATGACTGACAGTTTGGAAAGTAAAAAGAGGCAAAGACCAAACATCATAAGAAGCTGCTCGATGGTGTCAGAGCTGTTATATTTATTGATGCCCTGCCACCTTTCTGTGATGGCCATGTATTTGATCAAATTTATGGTACAATGAACTGTTGCCCTTAAAACCTCAGTTTTCCAGCATAAGTTATAGATAACAGTAAAACCATAGGTAAACAAAGGCAGTGTTATAGCCACATACTTGAAGATGTGTACAACACATCATCAGGGATTCATTAAGTGACGTGGAATGCAGAGAACTGTGATTGTGAGCTCTCCAGCCTGACACACCATGGAAGCACATCTGGGAGGAGACGTTGATTGTGTTATCAACCACATATGGTGGGAAATACATGACTTGCAGTCTGGGGCTTTTAAATATATTTTCTCCTGAAGCCAGACTCACTAGAATTTCCACAGAGAACATTATAAATTAAATTAAGTATAGTCAAACTGATGAAAACAAAACATCTAAATGTCTTAGTGATCACAACAGTGGCTAACAGACATGAATTACTATACAAATATATAAAACACCAGCATTGTTCAGTCGTTTTTTGAAGTGGGTGTTCTTTTTTCCAGACGATATATTTATTGAAAACTATATTTTTTTTCTGCCATATGTTTTAGGTCTCTTGTTGAGAACCAAATGCCTATAGTTGTATGAGCTGATTTCTGGGTCCCCTATTCCATTCTGTTTTCAGTATATCCATTTCTGTGTCAGTACCGGTTTATGTTACTGCAGCTTTGTTATGTAACTTGGAGTCAGGTATTGTGATAATTACAGTATTGTTTTGCATTGGGAATCTGTGGCTTTCCACAGTTTTTTGGGCTTTCAAATGAATTCTAAATTTGTTTCCTTTCCAACTCATGAGGATAATTTAACTAAAATTTTAGTAACAGCTTATTGGATCTGCAATTTGCTTTCAGTCAGAGCCATATTCACACCACTAACTCTGTTGATCCATGAAGAGGAAGGTCTTCCTGTCTGTTCTGTCATGTTCAATTTCTTTTTCTGGTGCTTTATGGTTTTCATCATCAATAGAATATTACATCCACTGGGAGAAGAGAACAAACTGCATCAGAGAAGTTTACAATTATGCAAAAAATCCCATTTCAACACATTTATTCAACTTAGCACTATTGCATAGGTCACAAAAGTAACCACTTAAGCAAGTACAATGGATCTGTGCTCAAAAGCAATTGTAAGTATAAACAACACAGTGAATATAAGTCACCATTCCCAGGAATCACTGAGCACTTCTTCTGAGGTAGCAAATATTCCTCAGATATTTAATGCTACCTACTTCTGCCAGCGCTTAAACATGTTAAGGTTTTCTATAAACTTATAAACAAATTGTTTTTTACAATACAAGCAGATTATTTATTTGGTTCACATTTTATTCCTAGAAAGGAAATCCCGTTCCTCATAATGAGCTCCATATGTAGGGAAGTTGGGAAATGAAAACACTTGTACTGGCAAGTCTCCAGCATGGCTTCTTTGATATCCGATAGGGCTCTATTGGGTATCTATTCACAGCTCAGTTTGAATGCTTAGGTTTATTTCTTATCTTTGAAATGATTTCTGGATAGTTGTCAATCATATTTGTACTTTTCTTACAATCTAACACTTGTATGATATTTGATTATCTCACTAACATCTATTACAGGTATAGAAAAGATTAAAACTAAGAAGTACTGTATCAGATGGGATTAAAGCAAAAGGGAGAAACAGAGTATTTTTGTATCAATTTTCTGTAGCAAAGGGAAAGTGTTTAAAAAATTTGGGTGGAAGAATTTCTAGGCCATTTGTGTTTTTAAATTGACCTTTGCCAAATGAAAGCTGAACTTTGTCTTACATCATGATAAGAAGTAGTTTTACAACTTTAGTAACCTGTTCACAGAAGTCAGATTCCTAACTTTCAAAAAAGATGAAGAGGCAGAAATCTATGTTTCTAAATTGTTAAATGTTGAGGGGCTGACTTACATGTCTTTGTAAAGAAGTTCTGAGTTATAAAACTGGTGTGAAAGTTTTTAAAAAGAGAAACTGAATCTCGAGGGGCGAATAAAAACGACAATACTAAGCTTCTAAAGCAAGCGATTTAAGAAGGTCTATAGGAAGAACTCCTTTGATGAATATATTTGGGTTCATTTATGATCAATCTAGGAAGAGGACTGGCACAGGCAAGTACAACTCTGTTTTGAGATCAATCAGGCCACCTTGATTAGCGGTGAGGACCACACATGACCTTAGGATTAGTAAAAAAAACTGAGGCAAGTCAGTCTGTTTGAAAGGGCAAAGACCCTAATCTGGACTCGTATGTCTTCCTGGAAAGTGATATTAACTGCTCAAAATTCTAGCAAAGGTGCCCATTCAAGCAATTCAACAATGTTCTCTGTAGAAGAAAAGTAGAGCCCATTCCTCTGTGTTACACTAGAAATACCCTGCATTCATCTTTAACAATAGAGAAGATCCCCACAGAATACTTGTTTTTGGTAAGTGCAAATATAAGACATGCAAGTCTATTCAATTATGTGTTTGCATTTAGATAAAGAATGAACTTAGTTATATCTGAAGGCTTATTTTATCTCCTCTTCCACTGAAAACAACTCAAAATCCATCTTTTAAGCTAGGTATCTCCTCTTCTCATCATTTGGATGGTGAGTAGGGTATTTATATGTGATAAAGCCATAAGGACTTGAGTCTCCAGTCCTCTCTGGAATCACCCAGTCGATCTAAATTGATATTTAAGACAAATGTTTTTCCTAAGAACAGAGAGATTCTATAATCTCTCATTTCTAATCATCTTTTGAGCTAGTATTGGTGTAGAAGATTAAGGGTACTTGTCATAGAGGGTAACCTGGAATGAAATAGGGAACCTAGGCCCACAGGGCATTAATCATATTAACAACTACTCATGCGTAACTCACATTTCTATCTGCTCTTGATCTTTCTATTGTATGGCAATAATTCTTTCTATTGTATGGTTTTCTTTGCTAACCTCATTTATTTCAGATCTGAGGACTACTTGGCCCAGTAGCTAAGATTACATTGTATATGGTCCTGGGCATACTTACTGCCCTATTGCAATAGGAACAGTCTTTTCAAAGTCTTACTATCCTTGAAAGAAGCAACTAAGGTACCATTTTATCACCCTTTGTTAAGTCTATTTATCCATTCTCAGGATATACAGGCAAGTGCTACAGTGGGAGGCTCCTAGTTCTACTTCTTTCACTTTGGCCCAACATTTACTTAGGTGACTAGACACCAGTTTCCAGAGGATACCCATTTGTCTTCAAGTATAATTCTGGATCCTAATCTTTATTCCTCTAGAAAGCTGCAATTAGGTTAACATGGTATCCTCCTCGCTATAAATATCATGAATTGTAATACACTTGAAATTTTACCTCTTAGCAATCCAGCGAATTAGTTTCCTTCTAGATTATGGGAGGAAACTGTCCCTTACCCCAAAGGGGTGAGATGAAAGTGTTTGCAGGGGATTCATTTGAACCTGGTGGGTGCTGGCTCTTTTGATGAAATGTGGATGAAAGGAATCTTGTTTAATATAATGCATTGTATAAGGATTCATTTTATTTTTGGAAACACACACTTCTACCTTCCAAAGATGTCACTGTCTGAATGCATCTGATGAAGTAGCAAAGCTAGTAACTCTGCATGCAACTGTGGATTTTGATTTTCCAACCAAACTGTAATTATAATAAATAGCATACTAGATTTTTAAAGTAACTTTAATACATGCTTTAATAGTCTCCCTTATTTCAGTATTTCTTTCCATATAACAAAGAGGACATAACAGATGACAGCTACTCTCCTATAAACCTCAAGGTTCTGCTTTGTTTGCTCAAGAACAGCATTAGTTTTGTAATCTGAGATATCTGTTAAAAGTTTTAATTTTTTTTTTATTTTCGAGACAGGGTTTCTCCGTAGCTTTTGTTTCCTGTCCTGGAACTAGCTCTTGTAGACCAGGCTGGCCTCGAACTCACAGAGATCCGCCTGCCTCTGCCTCCCGAGTGCTGGGATTAAAGGCGTGTGCCACCACTGCCTGGCTTTAATATTTCATAGTTAAATTTTGAGCTTTTCATTAACTTATACTGTTGATATTAACATTTATTTCATGCAATTAAACAATTATTGTAGATTGGTACATGTATATTTGCATCATATATATTTTCATATATGTACATGTATATCTCATTTTATCAACTAGGTGAGACCATGCAACTCACCACACAGATTATATATATATATTCATTGATGACTTTCCTGGCTTTTAATCTTCATTGTCTTCTTTTGAGGTAGCAATTGCTTTTGTCTGAATATTTCACAAGCCCTGACTTGATTTGTTTCTGTCTTCATTAATTTATATCTTAAGGTTGGAGTAATTATAACATAAAAGGGAATAGTTATCTGTGTTTGAAGCATGGTTGTTAGCAGGGTGTCTACATTGTACAACTGTGTTAGGAAAGCCTGGGGAATAGGAATAGAAAGGAATGATGTCAATTATGTTAGACTCTCATTATTTTTCAAAGTGGTAATATCAGCATTGCCTTCAGAGAAAAGATACTTTGATCATTTTCCTGGCTTGGAAGTAGATTCTTAGTGACAGGCTAGCTTTATACAATGCTATCCCATAGCAGGCAAGATGGCTAACACAAGAGTCAATCAATAAAAAGAAATAAACCACAGAAAAGGGGAGAGCTAGTGACTTCTCTGAGGTGCCATGCAGGAAGCACCATGGAATGGGACAAAAACCTCTTGGGTAATACCTGCCAATCCTTTCCCAATAAAAGCTTATCACATTAAAAGATAGCTTAAGTTACCATAAAACTATATCTTTCATATGCAGGTGAAGGGTGTGAAATTTCCCTTCTATTCACGGTTGAACAAAACACATTTTAGAATTAGTATCTGTTTTCTATTGTTATTTTATTACAGCCATGAATGCCTGGTCTCCAGTACAAAGTACAGAAGTCAGAAACATCTGTTAGAACTAAATATAGTTAAAAAATTAGTAAAATGTGCTTCCCAGCATGAGGGATATATGCAAGACTCTTTTTAATCCTCAAGAGAATAGCTAGATAACAACAGAAATATGTTAAAATAATTTCTGACAAAAGTAACTTTTATATTAGTGAAAGACATCGCTGAAATAATTAAAGTAGATGGCAGCAGTCAAAGTGGCAATGAAGCTGTATTTTGAGGGGCCCTATGGCCAGTATTTCCCGGGCAACGGCCAGGACAGAGCTTAGCAGGTGTTACAAACCATGTCTACAAAGGTAGCTATGCCAGCCTTTCTGGGAAAGGTGAGAGGTTTCTTACATCCAGGAAGGTGAAATGCAGAAACACAAACTTGTCAGCGTAGTGTGCTCTACAATAACAGCCAGAATCTGTCCCTGCTCGTCTTTTCTCTCTACATCAAAAGCACGCCGTGTTTTAACATTTTCTTCTAAGCATTTCTGCTCACTCTCAGAGATTTTTAATAAATTATTTTATATTGAAATATATTTATTTCATACTGGAAACTATTTGTCATGGTGCAGATACTGAACTCATATATCTTTAATCTAGAAAAACACAGTAAGCAACCTCAAAGGGATTAATAATAGCAGTGACTGATTAGATACAGAATTTACAGAACAGAAGTTTTTTTGTTATGTGAGGATATCATAAGAAATTCCAGCTATTATCTTTTTCAGTGTTCATTTTTATTACATGTCTTGACGCAAACTCATTTGCCATTCTTTCTGTCATGAGATTTTTGCTTTTCTTACTGAAAATACAAAACATAAAATTTTCCTTTCTGCATATTAATTTTGGTTTACCAGCATTTTATCAAATGTCAATAGTTTCGCTAAATTACAAATCTCATTTTTCCTTAGACTACGTACATTGCCTTAGGATTCATAAATTGACACCACTACTAAGATAGATGCTGTGTCAGTCTGTTAGAAGAAAGTAGGTCTTTTAGTGCTTTTCATTACTTAATGCTAGAACTGTCCTAGGTCTTCCTTATAGTCTCCTTACAACAGTAGAGGCAACTCAGCTGTGTATCCCTCGTTACATATTTGTGATTTTTAAAAAAAAAAAAAAAACACTCACTCCTGCCTTCCTTCCACAAGTATTTTCTTTCTTCTTCCTATGTGCTGGATACTTTGCCAAGACCTGGGGAGAGAGTGAGCCTCTTTGGAGACCCTCACTGAATTTCTCCACACTTAGAGGAGTAGAGTGTCCTAGAACCACCTTGCAGCATCAATATGGATGTCTGCTGTGCAGAAGAACTTGACCCTTATTATCTGATTAAAACCTATCTGGTCCAGCTTTGGAGGCTGCCTTAATTGATATCCCATGTAAAACACGTTCATTGCCCTTTCAGACTTAAAGTCATCATTAATCTAAACTTGAGCTCTGAAACACATCACTATAGAAATTTTGGAGACATGTAGATTATGCATATACTACTGTAGGCTGTATTTATTGGGCTAGGAATAGGTCTAAGTAGTTATATGTGTTGTCTCATGTAATACGGAAACAGTATGAGACTGTTACAATGGTAATAATGAGTTTGTGCAAGCCCATGGGAGGCCTGATCCTTTCTGAATAGAGATGGAGGAGGAGTGGATGGGGAGAGGGGCAGATGGGAAAGAGGAGAGCAAGGAGGGAAAACTGGTTGGTATGTAAAAGAAATAAAAAGTGATTTAAATAAAAATTAATAACTGATAACTTTTTTGATATGTGTTACTACATTAGAGATTTTACTGATGTTTTTATTCAGTCTTAACTAAAATTCTCTACTCTAAGTGCTCTTACTATCCCATTGATACAACAATATAACCTGACTATAAACAGGAGAAGTTTATTTCTTAGCTTTGAACCTGGAAAATAAAAAAAAAAAATAAATAATTTCTGCACCTGCTAAGGAACAACTACCTAGCTTAGAAATGGTACATTGCAATAGAAATGGTAGTTCCCTGTAATCCATTTAATAAGGGTAATGTTCCAAACAGTCCTCCCTACTCTTCCATCAAGACCTGGTCACTTCCCAAAGGGAGGGCCTCCTGTCACAATGTTAACAAGTAAATAAGAGGGGTAAAAGACAGATTCAGATCCCAACATATAGGAAAAGAAAGCAGAAGTAACCGTTTGAAGCCACAGACTTTGTAAGGAGTAGCAAGAGGATCTTAGCCTAGCAGACTACTTCCAAGCACTGTCATCCTCACTACTGTGCTCCCTGTATCCCTAGAAATGCCCTAATCATCACTTTCCTTTTACAGACAAAGGCAAAACAAGAACAGTTGAATAATGCATAGATGGTTACAACACTTGTAAACTCTGGGACACCAAATTTCAGTCAGATTAGTTTGAACTCTGAATTGGAAAATACTCTGAATTGGAAAATACTTCTGTGTATCACAAAAAAAGATAAATAAATAAATGCATTCATTTATTAGAGGCAGAAAGTTTACCTCTCTTCCCTCCCTTGCAAAGCATCTCCATCAGCGCCAACTGTCTGTGCTAGCAGTGGAAGACGAAGTCTCCATTTCCCATTCTTCCGACAGGACAACCGCTCTACACTGGGCTCTCAGAAACTCTTCTCAGAACAAATCAAACCATTCAGTACTAGTCCCGCTTTCATTTTTACGATGAACATTTATTTAATTTTCATGCATTTACTTTAAAATTTAAATGAGAAATTTGGTTTACATGGAGGGCTCATTAATTTTCCAAAATATTCTCAGTTTGTTCTTTCTAATGTTAAATTAAAAATAAAATTTGTAATTTTGAGAGTTTCAGTTGCTTTGCGAATGGCATCATGACGTCACAGATGAAAGAACCCAATTATCATTGCATTATGATAAAATGTTTCAAATTTCTATATAGGCAGATACATTTAAGGTCTTAAAGAAAGGAGTTTTCTTGGCAACAGTTTCAAGATATACAAAATAAATAAGTTAAATGCACATCAAACCAGCATCACTATCTGCTGGGTCAGAGGCATACCCACCCCAGGAATCCGCGCAAGGTTATTCCTCCTCAGCGGTGGGAAATGGGGTTTGAGGCTCTGGCTCCCTGTTCTCCAGCCTGCTGTTTTGCTAGCCCAGTTGCACTGTCTTCCAGCTGTTCATCTGTTAGCCTGCTCCCTGAGAACTGTTAGAGGTCCCAATGGTTCTGTTTAGCACATACAGAACAATTAAAGAAAAAATTCATTTATGAGGGAAAGTGAGTTCTGACTCCTTGAGGAATATCCTATTGATGGCTATTCCTCAGGTCAGACATTTACAAAAAAAAAATGTCCCAGTAACAAATGGTGCTGACAGAAAGTGTACACAGCATAACCAACTCTTCTTGATTCAGACCCACACACGTTGAATGACATTTTCATCTGTCACACAATCCTCTTTGCCTTTAAATAAATATCTTATTCCTTAGTCCCAGTTTTCCATTTTCCATTTCCTGCAAAGTATCATAAGGATAATCTGACCTTATATACGTGAGCACAGTAAGACAGTACAATTAATTCAATAAATAAAATCTACCCATTTTTGGGTAAGTATCTAACAATGACACCATAGGTTGTGGGATCATTTATATTATATGATAAGTATTCAGGGTTTTCTGAGACAATTTGCTTTTGGGGACAAGGAACAACATATTTCCAAATAACTTTAAAACTCAGTAAGTATCTATCGGAAAACCAGAATTCCTGAGGATGGCTAATTGCAGTTGCCAAAAATCCTGGGTTGTTTATGCTTTTCCTAGTGCCACCAGTTCATGTATACTTTTCCTGTCAATGCAAGTGCTTGCCTCAGCAGTTATAGGTCATGTCCGGACCTGACAGTATCTTGTTTATCTGGTGTAGGCCTGAGGAAATCTTTCCTGAGGTTTCACACTGATTTCCTCCCATGGCATCCTCGTCAGTTCAGCCCATAATTTCTTCTCAAAATGACAATTTACGAGGCAAAGATCCACTGTGTCTGCTATATTACATCAAGCTTTGCCCATATCTCAGTTTACTCTCCAGGTGGCGATATGAACATCTATGGTGAAGTGCACTCTTGAAGACATAAATATTTGGCCAAATTAGAACTCTGCTTGGAATAATGAAAGGCAGGCTTGATAATGCCATGCAATTAAGGGGTGTCACTATAGCTAGAGCTATGACATCAATGAAAAGGTCATGAACGTGGAGGTATGGTTTGACTGAATATGCTAAGCATTCCATTTTTAATTTTTTTTTTAAAAGAAACATTCTTGGAAAACTAAAGCTATCATCATTTACAATAGCACAAAAGAAAGCTGAGTTTGGAGTCCAAATAGAGTGAGTTCTAGAAACTCCAGATAAAAAGAAAAGGATGTTGTACTGAGGACTCATTATACAAAAAAACACAGCTAAAACTATGGCCCTAAAATTTGAGAAAATAATTAAGAAGAGACTCTTTCAAAGAAAGATGAAAATATGAGGCGGACTTCAGTGTAAAGTCACCAAGTTTCAGGACTGAGGTGGGGAGATGGTCCATTTGTCATGTGCTACTAACAAGACTGTTATGTCAACCCTGTGTTCATGTCTCCGGAAAGGACATTAACAAGCCTGGCTCAGAGTTGTTCAACTCTAACCTCAGCACTGGGAAGGTAGAGAAAAAACTACTTTGACTTCCGGCCTGCCACTCAAGAGTATCTGTGAGGTTCAGATTCAGTGTGAAACCCCACCTCAAAAATAAGATGTGGGGTGGCTGAGGAGGGAGTTCAGATTCAGCCTCAGGTCTAGAGGCGTGGTCATGTGCAACTCTCCCGCCCCCCATTTCAAGGTTGTAGCAGGTTGAGAAGAAACGTTAATGGAATACAGTGCTATAAAATTAGCACAATTAAACTTAAAATTATAGTAAAGGAATAAAATTCTGCATAAGATAGAATAAATAGAATAGACTTTATAGAAGACTGAATCCATGATGTATATATTACAAGTGGGGAAGGGTCCCATCCAGAAAAAGACAAGAGTGAAGAATCTCCATGTCAGTGATTGCTGAGACATAAACAAGATTGATGTGATTAATAGATATAATAAATGATATGAGCATCTTTAATAATGATAAATAAAGCTGTCTAAGAAATGTAAGTAAATGTTTTTGTATGGTATAAAAACTTAAAAAGTTTGTTAGACTCCAGAACAAAGAGTGGGTGGAAAGATAAAAAGTATTCATCCAGTTTGAGCTTTTAAAATGTGAAAAAAGTATCAATTAGATTTAATTAAAAGGTTAAGAAGAATGGAAAGAATGAAAGATAGTATGGAGAAAGGATGAAAAAAGGAAATGTTGAAATTGTTCAGTTTCTGAGGAATGACATCGTAATAGAAGAGAGTAGCTAGTCTCCAGGTGTCTTTCAAAAAGGCCCCATGTATCACAAATCATTTTTCATTCCCTTTCCATGTGCACCAAATGCATTTTATGTGTGATAAACTGGTGCTGAGATCAGTCACTGATGTCAGGTGAAAAAAACTTACGTTTTTATTGGGAATTTTCCCTCTATCTTTTAGCTCTCTCTCTCTCTCTCTCTCTCTCTCTCTCTCTCTCTCTCTCTCTCTCTCTCTCTCTCTCTCTCTCTCTCTCTCCCTCCCCCCCCTTTCTATTCTCAGTATGTTTTTTATCTCTTTCTTGTTCTTTTCTCACAGTTACTTCATTCCAACAAATATTCTACTATCTTCTAAACATTTGGGGATGATGACTTGTCAAAGAGAGTCCTAGTTAGCTGCCAGAAAGTCACAGAAGACTGGCAAAAGCCAGTAGCCTGTACTTGGAAATTCATAAGAAAGGGAATTGAGGGGACCGCAACACATGAACTCATGCATTATACACCCTCACACATACATAAACACCAAAGCATATCCATTGGCTCTTACATAGAACTTGCATAATGCAGAGAAACTTTTGTAAAAATAATGTTATATTTCTGTGTAGCTCAGAGCTTCTTTGAATTTCTGTGTGTGCACATATGTGTGGAATTGTGTTTACCTATACTTGTATGAAGAGGACAATGTAGCGCTCCTAATTACTTGTGGCAGGTCAAGGACTGCATGGGTGATTCTGGACTGCAATTAAATAAAAGTGACTTAAAGGGAGGATACTGTGGGGTTTCCTCATTCGGCTCCTTCCTTCCTCTGCTCAGAGTCTCACTAAACCTGGAGTTCACCGTTTCAGTTTCTTTCTTTTTTTTTTTTTTTTTTTTTTTTGGTTTTTCGAGACAGGGTTTCTCTGGGGTTTTGGAGCCTGTCCTGGAACTAGCTCTTGTAGACCAGGCTGGTCTCGAACTCACAGAGATCCGCCTGCCTCTGCCTCCCGAGTGCTGGGATTAAAGGCGTGCGCCACCATCGCCCAGTAACGTTTCAGTTTCTAATCTCCAAATCTTGGTTTAAAGTTATACCCAAAGCAAGCAGTCTTGCCTGCCGAATCATATCCTCAGCCGACATGTTTCTCCTGAAGCTGCATTTACATCTCACCATTCTGGAGGAAATGATATATCAGAAGAACAGCTTAATCATTGCCACCTTAGAGGACGGCGAAACAAAACAAAGTTTTAGTTTTTAGAAATTGAAGATTACTTGCATTGCACTAAGTTCAAATATTTAAGTGAATTATAAATATTAATGTGTTTAGTTCCTATTACAATAGTATGAAGAAGATATTCTGAGAAACTATAGGAACTAAACCCTCATTCTGCAGAAAGAAGGCATAAATAAAGGGAAAACTGACCATCATCATACAATCAGCAAGTAGGGTAACTTCCTTTAAAGTGAGTATTTTCTACTATTATATAACAGGCAATAATGATAACGGATTTAGAATAAATGATAACACAAAGAGTAATGTTTCCAACAAGAATGTTACATTATCTCTCTTTCAGAGAGAAGAGCAGTGAAAGAAACTCCCGTGAAGCTGTGCTGGGACAGGGTTAGGAAGCAATCAGTTTCAATTGCAGGAAAGTGAGAGGCCATTCTACAGACGTCATTAAGAATGAACTGATTCCTTGTCAGATGTGGGGGCAGGTGAAGATCTTTTCCCATTCTGGGCTTCCATTATATCTCATTAACGGTGTCCTTTGCCTTACAGAATCTTTTCATTTCAGGAGGTCCTATTTATTAATTGTTGATCTCAGTGTCTGTGTTACTGGTGTTAAATCCAGGAAGTCGTCTCCTGTGTCAATGCTTTCAAGGCTACTTCACACTTTCTCTTCTATCAGGTTCAATGTAGCTGAATTTATGTTGATGTCTTTTATCCACTTGGACTTGAATTTTGGGCAGAGTGATAGATATGGATCTATTTGCATCCTTCCACATGCTAACATCCAATTATGCCAGCACCATTTGTTGAAGATGCTTTCTTTTTCACATCATTTAATTTGTGTTGGTTGTCAAAAATCAGCTGTTCATAGGTATGTGGAAATACCTCACAGTCTTTGATTTTATTCCTTTATTCCTCCTGTGTGTTTTTATGCCAATATCATGTGATTTTTATTACTACAGTCTTATAGTAGAGCTTGAGTCAGGGATGGTAGTCCCTTTATTATACAGGATTGTTTTGCTATCCTGGGTTTTTGGTTTTTCCAAATGAAGTTGAGTATTGTTCCTTTGAAATCTGTGCAGAATTGTCTAAGTATTTTGATGGGGACTGTATTGAATCTGCAGATTGCTTTTAGTAAGATTCCCATTTTTTACTGCGTTAATCCTACTGATCCACGATCATGGGAGATCTTCATATTTTCTGATTTCTTCTCCAATTTCTTTCTTCAAAGACTTGAAGTTCTTGTTATACAGGTCTTTCACTTGTTTGATAAGAGTCACATCAAGATATTTTATACTATTTGTTTCTATTGTCAAGGATCTTGTTTCCCTAATCTTCAAACTATAGAAAGAACTCAAGAAACTAGGCATCAAAACAGCAAATAATCAAATTAAAAATAGTATACAGATGTAAACAGAGAATCCTCAGCAGAAGAATCTCAAATAGCCAAGATACATTTAAAGAATTGTTCAGAATCATTAGTCATCAAGGAAATGAAAATCAGAACAACTCTGAGATACCATCTTAGTCCAGTCAGAATGGCTAGATCAAAAACACCAATTGTAGTAGGAGACTGCTTGTTCATTTCCCAGTCGCCCAGACTTCCAAAATAATCAGTCAGAAACTATATTATTTAAATTACTGCTAAGCCAATAGCTTGAGCATATTTCTAGCTTGCTCTTATTTATTAAATTAACCCATTTCTATTATTTTTATATTTTACCATGAGGCTAGTGACCTACTGGCAAGGTTCCATCTGGCAGCTCGCATCTTTCCCCTCTAGCAGCTACATGGCAACTCATAACTCCGCCTTCTTTCTCCCAGCATTTAGTTTAGTTTTCCCTACCTAGCTCTGTTCTGCCCTGCTATAGGTCTAAAGCAGTTTCTTTATTCATTAATCAATCAAAGCAACACATAAACAGAAGGACTTTTTATACCAACCAATGACAGTTTATATTGGAAATAATGTAGAATAAGGTGAACACTCCTCCACTACTAGTAGGAGTGCAAACTTATACAGCCACTTTGGAAATCGATAGGGTAGTTTTTCAGAAAATTGGAAGTCAATCTATCTCAAGATCTAGCTACACCAATCCAAAGGATGCTCAAAGATATGCACAAGGATACTTGACCAACTATGTTTATAGCAGTGTTATTTGTAATAGCCAGAACGTGGAAACAATCTAGACATCCCTCAACAGAAGAACAGATAGAGAAAATATAGTGCATTTACACAATGGAGTATTATGCAGCTGTAAAAGCAAGGATAACATGAAAGTTGCAGGCAAATGGACAGTACTAGAAAACATCATCCTCATTGAGGTAACCCAGACCCAGAAAGATAAACATGGTATATACTCACTCATAAGTTGATATTAGGTGTAAAGTAAAGGATAACCATGCTACAGTACACAACCCCAGAGAGGTTAGGTAACAAGGAGGACCTAAAGAGGAAACCATGAATTTCCCTGTGATGGGTGGAGAGAGAAATGAAAGAGATGACTTGATGGGGGCAGCATTTCAGGGTTAAAAATGAACCTGGTGCCAGGGAAACTCCCAGGAATCTACAAGGATGACTATAGTTCAGACTCCTAGCTATAGTGGAGAGGATGCCTGAACTGACCATCTCCTGTAATCAGATGGATGACCACCATAATTGTCGTCAGAAAGCATTCATCCAGTAACCAAAGGAAGCAGATGCAGAGATGCACAGTCAGCCACTGGCAAGAGCCCAGGGAGTCCCACTGAGGAGATGAAGGTGAGATTGTAGGAGCCTTGGTGGTCAATGTCATGATGTGGAAACCTAGAGAGATAGCCAACCTGAGCTCCTGAGAGCACAAGGATTCTGGACCAGCAGCTAGTGAGCCTGCATGGTACTTACCTAGGTCCTCCACACAGAGCTTGGTCTGTTTGTGGGGCTCCTAGCAGTGAGATTAGGACCTGTCCCTGGTGATTCTTCTGGCTTTTGAGAACCCATTTCCCATGCTGGATTGCCTTGGCCACCCGTGATATAGGGAGAGGAACTTGGTCATGTTTCAACATGGTGCGCCATGTTTTGGTGATGCTTATGTGAGATCTGCTCTTTTCTGAACTGAGACAGAGGAGGGCAGGGCAGGGTAGAGGGGAGGAAACTGGAGGGGAGTAGAAAGAGGGAACTGTGATCATGATATAAAATAAATGAAAGAAAAATAATAAGAAAGAAGAGAATGAACTGATTCCCTGTGGGATATGAAATTAGCAAGAAGGCAGGTGTAGCATATAAGATGTTTTAAAATCATGTATATTTTAAACATGGAGGATTGTAGTTGCTGGGAATTATAAAAATATATATTAATGGTGATTCCAAACTTGCCATACTTTGAATTTGTGCCACTATTAGCTTAATAGTAAACACTCCCTACTTCTAAGATGCCAGGGTGAAGAAAGCATCACCTTACACAAGGCTAAAAAAGAAACGCATGTAGATGCAGTGCCTGTGGCTCCACATGGAAAGGGCAGGCACTGCTCATCAGCTTTTATAGAAAAACAATTGTAAGGTGCAAGATAAGAGGGTGTAGGTGTATGTCGATGACTTTGATAAATTTTAAAGTAAGAAAACAGCTGAGAGAAGGTAGAAGATAAAAATGGAGTTTGATGAAAAGCTTAATATTGCAAATAATTTCTTCTTACCTTGAGGGGAGTTGAGTCCTGAAAAACAGTGATAAAAGGTATATAGAAGTTAAAATGGTATTTATTAAAGGACCAAAGTTCAACAATGTAGGAAACAAAAACAGTAATGTTACTATCAATCTTTAAGAGGAAAGATGAAGAAAAGCAAAATTGTATCCAGAACTGTCACTCAGCCGGGTGACATGAGCAGTCATTACCAAAATAAGAAAATGATGGTGCTCCTTTAGACTCAGCCTGCTACTGCAAGGAAAGGGAGTTGAGTGGATATTCCATCATGTTTATTTTTAAATAAAACTTTCTCATTTATTATCAAGTTTATGGATTTTTAGAGAAAAATAAACAATGATATAGAGCAAAAGATATCATGGAGATGAAAATATCAAGTAAACACTAAATTGGAAAATAATCTCAGCTGTGTAAGGCAAAGTCTTGATCTTCGTACCACATGAAGAAACTATTTCTATCAAGTAAGGAAAGAAGAAAATGTATATTTAAATAGTTCTGAAAAAATACAAATTAAGAACACTGTGATGGCTCAATCTTGTAATCCCAGCATAAGGGAGGGGAGGCACAAGGAACAAGAATTCAGCACCAGCCTCAGCTTTGTATCCTGTCAAATGATAGCCTAAGTTACATGAGACTCACCTGTAAAGAAATAAAAGCTCCTCAAGTGCTCCTCATCGTCCAAAAAAAGGAATAGAATAAAAATAGTAAATACAAATTCAATATGAGTATGTAAATGGTCATTAAATAATCAAACACTAGAAATTCAATAAACACCATTTTACCATAATATATCATAAAAGAAAAAAATAACATATCAGTCAATTTTTTACATAACATAATTGCAATATATTTCTCTTTAAATTTGAAGGTTACATAGATTAAAAAATCCCTTAAGAAGTCTGGGAAATGTGAATCAAAATATTTAGCATGATTATGCTCATAGATAAAATTATTAATTACCTTGTGGTTGGTCCTCATAATACATGTGAAAAGCCTTTATTGACAAAAATGTTCCTGAATATCTGGACTATTTAATAAATTAGCAAATCTATGAATAATGGCGGGAAGAAATTTAATAAGTAAATAATAGTGCATTTCATAAAATGGAAATTTTCCACTGAAATACATTGTAGAGATGTGTTTTCTGAAAACACTTACAATGTTGTTAGGCACAAAATTGGGCTGTAAAATAAGTATACACTTTGAATACATCTTATTTTTTTATGGTGTTTGATTATTTAAAAATGCAGAATAATTGCAACCTAAATTTTTCAGTGACACACACAAGCTAAATATAAGCTAAGTTAACTAAATAGTTATAATGAAAACTAAAAGATAAATACATTAAGCAATTATACTTATGGTTAGAAATCTATTGATTTTTTTCCTTCTAATTATCCAAAGTAAGCAAGACACAAATCAGCAGCCCACACTATGAATTATCATTTTAGGGAAACATCCCCTTTCATACCAAGAATAGACAAAATAAAAAATTGAGCCAGAACAACAACAACAAAACAGATAAAACTTGTAGAAGCTAAACATTTCATCGAAGACAGCATAAAATGTCTATGTTGCTCAGAAAACAAATGACTTAATATGTTTACATTTAGAAAGGCTGCTTAGACATTTTGAACTCTCAGTATTTCCAGCCACTCGGTGATGTAGGTCAGTTGATAGTGTGTTTTCCTAGAATGTAGTAGTTGCTGGTTCCTCCATGACAGTACCACATCTACACGTATGGTAACCCATACCTGTAAATCTAGTACCTGGGAGGTGGAGAAAGAAGGAATATATATATATATATATATATATATATATATATATATATATGTATATGTATCCAATTCTCATCAACATGCAATGAATTAATCAACTATATTAATGGAAGCAGCATCTTTCTTCTTTGAAGTTCAATGGCCAAGGCAGAACATATATAACACATGCAGATAACTATGAAGGAACAATTAGCTATTTTATTAATTAGTTAACTATTTTTGCAATTACTTTTGAGAGTGATGAGCCTGCTATTTAGACATAATGTATCTATCAACCCTCTTATAATGCCATATCATTAATGTGAAAAATCTAACTTAAGTTAAATCTAGACTTGAAATTATAACTTAGTCATATTTACAGTTTTACTTAAGCTAAGCACTGCTATTAAATTACCTAATTATAGTAAATTGCATCACCTTGGATACAGATTAGAGAATGGATACTTTGACTTTGAGATTTACCTAATATTTATGGAGGTGATCCATTAGGAGATAGTGATTTCTTGGTTAGGTCATGACCCATAAGAAGCATTTCAAAAAAAAGAAAGAAAGAAAGAAAGAAAGAAAGAAAGAAAGAAAGAAAGAAAGAAAGAAAGAAAGAAAGAAAGAAAGAAAGAAGCCAACCTTTCTATGTATTCCATCTTTCTAGACTTCCCTGGGAATAACCAGACTTCAGTTCATGATAATAGGTTCTTTACTATTTTGATGGTCTTAACTGTATCATTTCAGTATTATTTCCTCAATGCATTTCAGAAATCTATGTTTTCGCTAAATAGATATAAATTCACAACTAGCAGTCGGCCTCTATAATACTGACTTGCAATATTCAAGGCAGTTGCTTTAAGAAGTTTGTCAAGTTTAACTTCTCCAGAGAAAGAATTCTATTAATTATAAGATGCACCTAGAAAATAGGCTCACATTCCTATAGAGCTTGAGATGGTTCAGTACCTTCAGTCATTGGGATGAAGACTAAGGAGAGGGAGTCTGTGGTATATTGAAACCACTAAGATTCTAAGTCACAGCATACACATGTGCACACACACACACACACGAAAGAGAGAGAGAGAGAGAGAGAGAGAGAGAGAGAGAGAGAGAAGCAGAGACGGAGATACAGTCAGAAAGAGAAACAGACGCATCTTTTCTGTTGCTGGGTTGGCTGTTAACTTTTTCACCAACTCTAAAGACTTGGAGAAATTCTTTTTGTTATGATTGTACAAGGGTAGGCCAGATTTTCCTTCTTTCATTGTTGTATTTTCAGCTAAGGACAATGAAGCCACACTTTCCTCAACTAATAATGTTATATTGCTTTGCAGTCTTGAATTTGCACCATAATTTTACACTTGTGGAAGAGGAAAGCATAAGAATAAAACTAAATTCTGAGATATATGACTTATTTGAAGTTAGCTAATGTGTTAAGTGAATGGGACAGCATTTTGTTAGGACTCTCAATTAAACATACCGTTTCAAATTTTATAATAAATGCAGCAACAAATATTTTGTATTTGTGCCTATTAGCCTCATTAGAGCTATTGGTGTTTTAAAGATAAGCCAAAGGTAGTTACCTTTAAAATATTAAGAGATAAGGTCAATTTTGCTCTAAAGAAAATTTTATCTAAGCAGTTTAATCACTCCAAGTCCAGTTCGATTAAAATTGAGTTATGAATTGTGGAAGAGTCTTGGTTGATTTAATGCGAATGTTTTCTGGTGTGAATTGATTTATAAAACTCTCAGGACTTGCTATCAGAGGAAGTCAGAAAACGCTCAGGGCTAGGTTGTCCAAACCACTTTTTAATGAATGATGTTTCCCTTTCTCCACTGTGAGCACTTTGAGAGCACAGAGGATAGTGAAAGATTTCTCATTCCCTTGACCTTTTAAACTCTTGAGAAATGCTATAATAAATTAATGAAAATTTACATGAATTACAAAACACTTGCATAAAATGCTAGTTTTTTTATCAAGGAAATGAATAAAATTAAAATGCTCAAGTAAAATACAAAAAGCCACTCTTGCCTAGAGATTAGGAGTCTTACCTAATTATCACAGCTTATTCTGTTATTTCCCTAGCAGAGATGTTAAGAATCATCTGCTTTTTCCTCTAATTTTAAGCCACAGCAGTGCGCTTATGTTTCTTTCTTGATAGGCCTGAGGATACTATCCCTTTGTTGCTTCTTGAATTCTATAAACAGTTACTTGTTCTTTGGAGTTGTGCACATTTCTAGGAGTCTGGGCATGGGTTCGAGTATAGATAAGCAATTGTCATTCATCCAGGGATATTTGAATTCCTTTTTAAAAAACATGATAATTCTCTTCCTGTAATATAAATGGTGTCACAGGGCCTTTATACGTGCATCATAAATGAATTCCTCGAAATCACATGGAAAGGAAAATTGAGAAAGGCTTCAGAAACCAATGACTGATACCACATCAATTTCAGGCTGGGATATAGGTCAGTGTTGTAGTGCTGACAGTAGACACGTAGTCAAATAATCTTTGGGTACTCTAAGGCCTACTAAGACTAGCTAATTAATGTGGAATTAAGTATAGGTGGCACATTTAAATAGAACTTTGGACCATAAGTGGTTCTGGACTTGGGAAGAGTAGACAGTGGAGGAAGGAGTGAATACTGGACTAATATAACAGTAGGAGAACTTATCATGGTTTGATTAATCAGAAGTGAAGTTTGAGAGAGTTATTATGATATCATTCTGTTGAGTGTTCAGATATTCAAAATAGGTGTGTATGCCGATGCTATTAAGAATGGAATGAGATCACCTTAGTAGGAGTAGAGCAATTTGTATATTCCAGTTTTTGTAAGGTAATCATACATTTTTCATGTTGCTTGGATAAAGAAAACTGATATAAAAAATTCTCTCTGAAGCTGTCAAGGAGCAGATACACTAAGTCTATGTATATAGGCAGGCTCCACGCATTTGAACGGTACCTAGTCGAAGGCTTCTCTTTTCAAGGTAAACTTCCATGTGTACTGTTCATTATGAAAATGTTCCTCATGAAAAACTCCACTGGATAAGTTTCACACTAATATGACTCTCCAAGATAAAGAGTGTCTATGCCTTCAAATGTCACCGCCAGAATATCTAGCAGATTTAGGCTATTCTCAATTTGGATGGCATATGAAACTTAATGATATCCAAGAATCACCGGGCAAGCCATACCTGGATACGAGATTCCTTAAACATAGCTAATAGCAAGCTAATGTGCTTGCTAGTAGACCATCCAACGAGGAAACACAAACCTTTCAATGAGGTTACCAAACCTTCATTGACTGAAACATAGTTATCAGGTCAATCAGTTTCTTGAGCTATTGTGTTCCCCTGAGCCTGGTGATTTACAGCCATGTATTTCATCTAATAAATAAATCCCCATCATCCAATTACAGATTTACATAGGCAGAAGAAAGAAAAGGTTGACAAGTTCTCAATTATCCTTCTGTGTTTTTATTAACCTATAAATGCCCTTCCCCACCCTAAGATTTATGGGATAAAGAATAAAAATTCGGGTCTATTTTTTAACCATTAACCAGAATGTGAACTTTCCTCTTTTCTTATCAGCGTGTCAGCCACCAGGTTGAAAAAACAAGAAGCAGTAGTGGGGACAGAAATCTTTGTACGTGGCCCAATTTTATTCCAGAATATAGGAAATACATAGGCTTTAGGAGCCTGTGAACAAACCCTAATTTGCATTTAGTGGCATGGTCCTATCATGATGCTCATAGTATGTGTCGCAAAGAAGACTTCTAGCAGGAAGCTGTACCAGGGTTCAAGCTAAAGATAAGTCTGATTTAGAGACAGCTTTAAGATAAGGTTAGTCTTCCAGACCCAAGGACATTCTTCAAATGAGGGCAGGGAGAAGCAGGAAGTTCTGCCAGAGGGAGAGGGTCCTCTGTCGCAGAGCTATTGAGATAAACTGCCAGGCTGTGGGGAAACTGTGACCTCTACCAGTCAACAAAAATCTTCCAACACTAGAGAGCTAGCGTGTCTTAGTCTTAGGTAAGAATGGCTCAGGAAAGGTGGTGATACTGGCACACAATTTGACACAATGCTCACAGTCATTCTCTTTCAGAGGATGCTTGAGGTTACTGCCTGCACTGTGTTGCAGTGCTCTGAGATGTTATTGGTGATATAGACATGCTTTTGTATTCATATATGAAGAAACACATTTAGTGGTTGACTTCGAATTGAGCATCGTTGATAGAGCGTCTGTTTCTCTAGTTCAAATCTTGTTGTGGATTTCCTGTCAAGGAAATAAGTAGAGGAGGGCTCTGAAGTTTTCTTCCATATTTAGATAAAGTTACTTGCTAATCCATATGGGAAAATCTCCTTACCTTCTAGCGCTATCATTATCTTTGAAGCCAACAGAAGCTGTTTTCCAGTAAGGACAAGTATGCAATTTCAGAGTATCAGTGCAAGCTAAATTACAGGCAAGTTGTCAAATAAGAGTGAAAAGGCTTTGTATAGGTTGGGGCCCACCTCCAAAATTCAGTATCTTCCACAGACCCACATTAGAAATACAGTTTTGATTAAGACATTGTCTTCAGATTGGTTAAACTCCTGATGGGCATTTTATGCCTCTTGACATCTGATTTCTTTTCTTAGAATAACTATCTTCAAACACGTCTAATTTTTAGCTGATTCTCTTCCTATTTTAGAGGTAAATCGTGGGTGGAAAGAATATATCTGAAGCACATTATATACTTGAAGAAGGATGCCATTTTAACATTAATCACTTTGTATAATGAAACTACTCTGATGATCCCACCTAAGACTCTTAGCAATAGTGGATAGGGTGACTGAACTGGCTTTCTCCTGTAATCAGATTGATGGATACTTAACAAACATCAGAGAGCCTTCATCCTTTAACTGATGGAAATAAATGCAGAGATCCACAGCTAAGTACTGACCCCCAGCTCTGGGAATCCTGTTGAAGAGAGGAAGGAAGAACTGTATGAGCAAGAGCGGGTGGTCAGGCCATCAGAAGGGAACCCAAAGAAACAATTAACCTGGGCTCATAGAAGCTCACGGACTCAGGTCTGACAGCTATGGAGTACGCACCGGACTAAGCAAGGACCTCTACATGTGTGTGGCAGTTGTGTAGCTTGCTCTATTTGGAGATTCCTAGTAGTGATATCAAGGCCTGTCCCTAGTGCTTCAACTAGCTTTGGGAACCGATTCTTCATACTGGGTTGCCTCACAAAGGCAGGAGTTTAGTCCTACTTCAACTTGAAATGCCATACTTTGTTGACACCCATGGGAAGCCTGCCACTTTCTGAAAAAAAGAAAGACAGAGGAGGAGTGGATTGGGGATGGGGAGGGAGCAGATAGTGAGGAGAGTTGGAAAACTGTAGTCCGGATGTAAAAGAAATGAAAAAAATTAATAACAAAACAACAAATGCAATTTAAGAACATAATTTACAATATAATTCTGGAGGTGTTAGTATCATATTTCCCTGGTTTTATTGAAGAGGAAGAGCCTAACTTTTAACATAAGCAAGTGCTGTACTGAACATTGAAAATGATCATTTGTCAAGGAAGTTAGCTTTTCCTTTGTGTAAGGTCAGGTAGAAAACAAATGCTCTATGATCTTTTATCCCACTTCTGCAAAATACTCTCCAACATGTTCTTCTAATGGAGCTCAGTTCACAATGACTGCTGTCTTCTTTGAACTATTGTGATATCTCAAATTATTTTTCCCTGCCTAGCTCAGCAGTGAAACTTTTGTTTTTATAGAGGTTTCATATCAAAGACACCCTTTGACTTCCTTTGACAGGTAAAATCTAAAGAGTTCATGTGGATCACTCTAAGAGAAAATTCTCAGATTTTCATTCTTTCCTTCAAGATATCAACATTGTCCTAAATAATGAAAATTCCATGAGCCTGGAGTTGTACCGTGTGTATGATATACAAAATAATGCTGGTACCAGAACATGTATGATTTGAATGAGGCATGAATTATATGTTGTAGTGTTGAGATTTGAGAGTTATAATTTCCCCCTGTACATCCCAGATTGTCCTAACTCATGTATGTCCATGTGTCTTTAAAATGGAAAAATCTGAAAAGAGAGTGGAAAATATCACCTG
The DNA here is from genome assembly GCF_950005125.1 of Chionomys nivalis. NCBI lineage: Eukaryota > Metazoa > Chordata > Mammalia > Rodentia > Cricetidae > Chionomys > Chionomys nivalis. Next base: position 21,020,783 of record NC_080101.1, on the reverse strand, counting down.
GTTCTCTTATGATTATATACAAGTGACTGCCAGAAAATATTTTAAGTGGATTGTTACTGTTTATTTGACATTTATATTCAAAGCTGAAAATTGTTTATAAGAAAGAAGCACCCCATTGTTTTATAAATCTCTTGAAACATTTGATCAGAAAGCAAGAACAGTATTTTTAGATCTTGTTTGTTTGTTTCTTGAGATAGGCTTTCTCTGTGTAGCTCCAACTGTCCTCCAATTGTCTTCAGAATGTCTGTCGGTTTCTTTGGTGGAGCAGGAACCCTGAAGTACTGTCTCATTGTCTTTTGGCAAGTTTAAGAGTCATATTTCTGTGAGCCCTGCATGTTCAGTTCATACAGCATATCATCAAGAAGTCCAGGCAAGAGAAGTTTCTTGCCCAAATGGCTAGCCTTGTCACATTGAAGGCAAAATCTGTAACAAGTTTTTTCAAAACCCATTATCCTCTTGAAGTGATTGGTGTTACAAGGAATAGATGTGTCTAATTGTCATGAACAGTCTAAGTTCTTAAAACATTTTAAATGCCATATTCTTTAAGTCTTTGAAGTATTAAAGATTATCTTTCTAACTGAAATATATTTCTGCATATCTAGAAAACTAATGCAATTAAAAGTTTGATAATTATAGATGACTATCTATTAATATGTATTTCTTAACTATACATTACATTTTTAGATGAACCACATAAGCATACCTTAAACAAGAGTAATATATATATATATATATATTAACAAAATTGATCTTAAATTTGTATTCATAGACCAAGATCCATAACAATCCAAAGTATTCATTCATCTCTTTATATCTCCCTTTAAAAAAAGAGAGAGAGATTGATTATGACCACTTATGACTTTTATCCAACCCTTTTAAATGAAAACAATCAATTATAAACAATGATTTTGGCAATTTGGGCATAGTTTTCTCCAAACTGCTTCCTGTTGTTTGTTAGGCAAAGTATTTTCAGGGTATACAAAGACCTTTCTGGGGTCTTGGTTCATAAAACCTCATTAGCCTGGAAGAAATCCACAGGTTCCCATCATCTGTAGAAACAAAAGCAGAACCTTTTCCCAAAGTAACATATTTTTAGACCCAAATTTCAAAATCAAGATACCTTTAAAATATATGTTGGTTTAGCTTAGCAGACCCCAGAATTAGCTGTCTCTCAGCAGTTAAAAAATTCAAAGAAAACACAATGTGCATAAATAATTTATAAAATTCTCTTAAGAGCAGAACATGCTTCATGTAATAAAACTTACATACCTTGACAAAGGTAGATGCCTGTAGAAGGATAGATAACCAAGATATATCCATAAAAATCCTGAAAATGTCATATATTTAAGTATAGATCATTATAATGGTTAAAGACATGTGCCTTACTATATGAGAATAGGGAATAAATTACATCAAATATGTACATTAAATATCTAAACTACTATATCACAAGATAGTATGGTTTACTACATTTGTGCTTTACATGCCTGCTGTATTCATTTCTCTAATTATCAAGTTACCACCTTTTGAAAGATAAGTGTATTATATTTAAATTAGGGAAACAATTTTCATATAATGCTGTTGTAGAAAGATAATTTTGAAGATAATAGATAATGTGAACCTATTTATAGAGTCAATCTATGCACATAATATAAATCATTACTACATACTTTGAAGATTTTACATTGAAGAATTACTAAGCATCCATCAAATTTTAGTTTGGTTAATGTTTTCTACAATAAAACAATATTCATACTTTTAGCAAAAGCTGGGTGTTTAGTGCTAAAATTTGAACTCAGGACTTTCTGACAAATGAGTCCTTACTCTTGCTGGTCTATATGGGCTGTCATATTTCAGCACATGGAGCTAATCAACATGATCACAGTAATAAAAATATCCAGATTGTCCAATGTTTTGTGTTAGAAACTGTTGAACAATCTTTGCACTGCTTCTATTACTACATGATCTATGATTTAAGCCTGAGTATTATAAAAATGTTTTTGACTATGTTAAACATTAAATCTTATATTTCCCTACAACAGTTTTTGGCTCTACTTAGTCTCAAGTAGATTAACTTGTTTAATAATGTAGTCTCAAGAGAATTTAGTATCAGCAATATGCAGTGCACAAATAATATTTTAACTAGGTTTCACTATCCTATAGCAATTATCATGAGGCATATGATGTTGCATGAAACATTGATTTTATGTGTAACTTCCTATTAATAACTAAAATGGAAAAGAGAAAACAATCAATTTCATTTACCGCATTTATTATTTATCTCAATCTCAGGTTTTTAGTAAAAACATTATATTGGCATAAGTTCTATGCCATGTCAAAGTACTTTTAGTTGTATTAGATTTCTTATTAAATATAGACCATATGTGATATAAAATCTTCATTATATATTCAGAATTTATTCATGTAGAGGATATTTGGTAGATAATCTGATTAGTTCTATAGCCACAATCATTTTTCCAATTTGGATAAATAATATGCAGACTTTTGTTGCTATTTCCTTGTTAGTTTCCAATACCAGAGATAAATCTCAATGTTACCTGTATTCTAGGCAAATTTTCTACCACTGACCCACACCAATATATCCATGTAATTAATATTAATTAAAAGTTAGAGGCTGAGTATGTCAATTTTTTTTTTAAAAAAATCATTAAGAAATGTCATGTAGAATGTAACTGTGTAAATAGCATTCTCTTTTGGGTTGGTTATGTTTAGGATCATCCTTTTAGATTTAATCAGTTAAATATTAGTACCATATATAATTGTATGAACGAAATCAATGAGGTGTAGACCCTGAAGTTTTCAAAGAAGTATTGTATGCACAGAGCAACGAATATTATTAGGTTAACATTTCCTCTGACTGAATGTGCCCGCGCACTGCTGCCCTGGTCTGCGCTCTATGCACTAGACCCCAGTTCGCGAGCTTTGGGCAAGGGGCTTGAGGTTGAAAATACAGACACAGAGACAGACCGACACACAAATCTTTTAACACTGATACCAAAGCCCCCATTTAATAGCACCTTGTAGGCTTAAATACACTGCAGTCAATGGCCAACAGGTGTAAATCCCGTCCTCTGATCTCTAAGCTAGGCACAACTTCTAGTAACTAATTAGAAGGTTCTAGCAGGGAAGAGCAGCTGAAGGCCAGGACTCATTAATCCCAATATCCAGCTGAAGGCCAGGACTCTTTAGTCCCAATATGAATGCTTCTTCTTACCTCGTGTTAAGTATCTAATAAACTTTAACATTTAAAATATTATTGTAAGCACTTGAGAAGTATGCAAAGAAATTCTGTTATTTGTGTGTGATCAGATGAATTATTCCTAGTGAAGAGCATGTCTGGGGCCTAAGTGGGTTAAGGTTCATCTGCAGTTGTCATTCACTGACTATACTATGACCTGTTCAAGATATCATGTATATGTTATTTACTGTCCTGCTGTAGATCACTCGTGGGTTTATGAACTATGTAAGAGGTTGTAAAGCACGCCTGTGTCACTGCCATCTGCTATTGGCATCATTTAACCCAAGCTTAACATTTGCACACCCAATCAAGTGAGGGGAATGATTAAATAAATCATTTAGATAGAAAGAGATCACAAGTTCCCAGATCAGCATACCTCATTAATAAACAACCTCCGCCACTCCCCATAGGTTCCTTATAGGGAATTTGAAGGCCAGGGACAAAAGTCACTCTGAAGGACACCTTTAAGTCATGGAAGAGCATTGCCAATATTCTATAACTGCAGAGGATTTGTTTTAATGCAGATGTGTGAAAGGGCACAAAAGAGGCTTGGACTCTGCACCATGATGAACTAGAAGTCCTTTTGCTGCTTTCTTCACGGGAGTAGAACACACAGATTACTCATTTACAGAGAACTTCCTCAGCCCTCCATTGTTTTTCCCCTGATGCCCTTGAAGAATAAGGATTATTTTCAAATCAAAGAGAAGCAAGAATCCAGGACCATTTTTTGGGTTTTGTGTCCAAACCACTCAGGATATCTTATCTGTATATAAAGTTGAGTTAGGGTGCCCTCTAATGTCCTTTCCACTTGCTACTAAAGTGACAGACAAAGACATGACAAAGCTGGCTTTTTCAGGGGAAAGAGTTCCATCAAAGGACTCACCACTAAAGGACAACCATCACTGTTTTGTTCTTTCCTAGAGGTAATCTTCACAATATCTGAACAAGGTTTGATATAGAGGTAGTAAGTGCTATATATAGCACAGAAAAATAAAGGTAGAGAGTTTATACTGTCTTCTTTGATCTATAAGTGAAGTCATTGTGCAGAGATATATGCATGTGGTGTCGCAACTTGGTGCAGAACTAAGTGAATCTTTCCTGGCAATGGATGAGAAACAGCCAGGATTGCAAAGCTGAACTGCATCCTTTTCTTTGTCATATGGATTGTTATTAAATGGAAAAAGAATAAACCTCTAGTACTCTGATCTAAAAGGAAGATCTATGGGAACTGGACATAGGAAATTTCACACTCCAACTCCTTTTCCTCTCTGTTTCCTAAATATGTATTAATTTAATTTCTCTTTTTAGTTTTCTAGCCTAACTGCTACTCTCTGCTCAATACTTCAGTTTAATTTCAGAATAAGGTTATGTACATATTATTATTCAGAATTTAAGATCAAACCAAAATATGATTAAAAATTTGTATGAAATTCCTCAATAAAGTAATAAAATTATTCTGTTTAGAAAAATTATATGATAGTTAAAAATCAGAAAGATTCATATTTAAAGCTAAAAATAATCATTTCTCATACTGAACACTTCAAAACATGACCTAAATCCCTAAAACAAAAGCATACTTATAATCTTTCCAGAGACTCTTTAAAGATAAAATTAATGCATAATTGTATGAATATGATTTCACTGGTTTAACTTGCACTAAGTAAGATCCACCCTATCAACACTTAAAATAAAATTTTAGCATTTTTATTTTCATCCATTAGTAGAAGACTAGAAGGACAATAAAATAATAATACTACTTCTCCTTTTAAAAGCTGAGCGCAAGCTCTACTTTCTGAAGTCTTTAATGAAAGATCATTGCATATTATGAGCACTTATTATAAATGAATAGCATTATAAGAATGAAAGAATAGACTGGAAGTTAATTGTTTTTCTTACAGTTTTCCAAGATCATTTGTTTCTTCCTGTAACAAGTCATGAACGTTGACTCAATATTACCTTTCTTAAAATTTGCCTAACATATGTTAAAGATTGCGCCTTTGCCCCCAGTTCACCTTCCTTCATGGTGTTATCGTTCCCTCATTAGTTTAGATGTATTTTATATGTCAGCACTTTAGGTTTTGGGGATTAAAAGTGTTTGTACTGCTAAGAGTTGTTTTATATTCACAGACCCTTTTTATAAAGGCAGAATCCATTCCCCTGTCACCTTGAGCTTGGCGTTCATCATTTATTCATCCAATATTTATTGTATGTGTGTAACTTGAATCATGTTTAACTTCTTTTAGCAAATTCAACGTGTTTGGTAAATTAGATCCTTAGGGAACTGTACAACAGTTTAGAAAATAAAACTGACTAATATGACCGCCTTTGAATCTCATAGGCCACTGATTTTCAGCTCTATCAGACACAAAACTGGCTCTTTGATAATTTTGCTTCTTGAAATGAAACCCACAGGCAATACAGCTATGTTGCCTCAGAAAAGTCAATACAATACCTTACCTGTAATTTGGAAGAAATATAAGGAGGAAGCGATATTCTAGTAAAATTATTTTACACTTGAAACATACACTCTTAACATTATTTTTTTTCTAGAAAATGCAATGAGGCAATTTGATGCTTATGTAAATGCAAGATTAATTTGAGTGACAAAATTATAAATGTAGGCTGATTTCAGAATTTTGTGTAAAACTGACGACTCTTGTGCAAAGATTACTAAGTACAACAGCACACATTTCCCACTTCCAAAATGGGCCCAAGATCTCCTATTGTGAACAGTTCTTAACCTACCCCCTGAATCTTACATCATCTAAAGCAATATAAGAAGCTTGTTATGGCATCATAGAATCCCAAGCAAAAGGCATAGAAGAGCAAGAGAGAAGAGATACTGGCCAACCCCTTTGGCAACATGCCAATCAAAAGTCACAGTAGAGAAAAAAGAGGGACATAGGTTGCCTAACTGTGCCATCAAGATTAACCAAGGACACAATAGGCGATTGTTCCTTGATCATCTCTGTTTTAACCTCTTTGGGTGTCACATCATTATTGAAACATTTGATGAGCAACAGGCGGTGTGGGGACATATACCATTGCTCCCATTAGAGAAAACACATTCTTTCCCCACAAATAAAAGTACAAGACAGAAAGGACATATGGTCAAAATTGTCCTGGACAAACCTCCTCTGTTTCCCATGTAAGAAAGACAGCACTTGCTGACTGCTCTGCACTTCTGCTGTGCACATCTTCAGAAGATGACCAACATGCCATTATGCCAAAAACAAATCACATATGGTATTTTACACCAATTGTCGTTATAATCAGCAGATTCATCATTTTGTTTTACCCAAAGACTTATATTTACTGCCCAAAAACATAGTTTTAATAAATTTTCCCTTTGCTAATTGTGCATCTTATAGGCCTTGACCAGTGTGAAATGACATATATCCCCTTCATAAATTTAGACTGAGTAGATGCCTTAAAATTCTTTCATGCTCCACCTGCTCCTACTTTTTATACTTGGACAGCTATTGGCATTTTCTCTCCATGGTTTAGAGTTTCCTAGATTTCCTTATTTAAAATAGAGTGATTTGAGATGACTTCTTTCATTTAATAATGCAATTGGTGTTTCTTTCATTTCTAACCACAGATTAATGGCGTCCTTGTTTTAACAACGAGTAATACTCCAATGGTTACAATACAGTTTATTATCCATTGGATATACTATAGTTTATTATCCACTCCTCTACCAAAGGAAACCTTGTCTGCTCATAAATTTTGGCAATTGTGAGTGTAGCTGCTGCAGGCATGCAGACCTTTGTGTGCAGGCATATGAAAATACCGAGCAGACTGCAAGGTTCGAAGCTAAAAGCATTTTTAGTTTTATAACAAACTACCAAAATGACTGACTTCTCACATAAATGTAGCATTCCATATTCCTGTCCGAAGTGTGATGAACACTTCAGCTCTTGTACGTCCCTGCATGGTTTTAGTATTGTAAGTGTATTAGATTTGTGTGCATTCTAAAGCGTGTGTACCTTCGCCATGTCTGAATTGGTACATCACAGAAATAAACTTTCAAGTTTAGATATTAAGTAATCTTTCTGCCATGCACAGAAAGAAAACAATCTTCTTAGATGGAGAATAAACATGCCCATCATTTAAGGCCTGTAGAGGTACAATGAATCAATAACGAAGTCTCTTCTTAGATGTCCCTTGCTGACTTTCGGTGAAATTCCACTTCTTTGCTCTTCCTTATGGTTGTGTAGTGCATTCATCTCTCAAGTATCATATGTTGATTTAAACATTTTACTTAATTATGATTATTTCATTAATTTTACATTCTTTAACTATATGACACTTGAAAATAAATCCTTATCAATAAGGAATGAAGCTATATAACAGTGTAAGGGCAGAATAAACCTGGCAAATGTGCAGAAGTTTGCTCAGATTTCAATGTAAGTATGGTTTCTAACTCTCAGAGGAGAAGTTTCAGTGAAATAAATTGCACAGTGGGATTTACCCTCCAGTTATCATTCTTTCAGTGATTCAATAATCATTCATGGGACACATGCTGTGAAAAGTGCCCTGCTTAATGTTGGGAGTAGATAATTAAAAAGCTACGGTTCTCGCCCTCGAAGATCTCCCAGTCTAGTAGACCACACAAGCTAAGTGCAGTGCAGTATAGCGAATGTTATTCTAGTGTTCTCTTTCACATACAAATTGCATATAAAGCAAATTTTTAGACATTGCCCAATAAATCAGAAGCTCTGAGTCCAGATTCCACCTTAATTATTTCTTGTAATAATATCCAGAAGGAAATTATGTATGCTGAAAATATGTAATTCCTAGTGTGCATTTTCACTAAAAAGGGAAAGTAGGCCCAAATTACATATAAGAAAGATTAGAGATTTCAAATCATATATTTAAAGCTTTATTCAATGGTGAGCTCTGTAGGCTGCTTTAGAAACATGCTTACTAGGATATTTTTCTTGTTTCTATTGAACTCAAAAATATCTCCTCCAACTTGTTTCTCTGCGGATTAACATTGGGAAATAGCATTGTTCTATAAGGTGTGGTAAAGCAAATATGCTTATTTCCACAAGAAGATAAACTGTTTTGCATTCTGAGCTTGGCAGGACACAAGCCCATCTGCTGACAAAAGACATTTCCTACAAAATAAAGCTGAAGGAAGCACCTGCCGCAGCTCTGTGAATAAAAGAATTATCCTCAGGAAATTAACTGGATTCTGTAGTGTTAGAAGTGCTTTACCAGGTTTTGTTTTTCTTTCAGTTGTTTAAAAACACGATGATCAATCTTTCTCATTATAAGACAAGGTGTAATCTGATTATATTATATCAATATTTAGTTGAACAAATATTGAATAGATGATATTATTAGAAAATCAAAAAGACATAATTTATATGATTTTATGAATTTTTATGATAAATACAGTATCTATTGTGTAAATTTGTGCATAATAAAAATAAGAATCCCATAATTCAATGAATTTATTTCAAGGCATATCAAGTATAACTTTTAATAAAACTTCAAACAAATATTATATAATTAAAGCAAAAATATCTTAGCAAATTTAGGAGAAAATAGAAGTGTTTTTTGTGTATGTACGTTTGTGTTTGTTCTGTATGTGCTTGTATGTGTCTGGGTCAGATCACAAATTTTCAGACTGCTAATAAGGATCCATCCACCTTACTTTGAGACTGTCTCAGTGACATTGGCACACTTGTTCAGCTATATTTGGTGGACTTTAAAGTCCAGAGATTCATCTTTCTCCCCTGTAATGGGACTTCTCCCACCAAAATTTCCAGTTTTAGCCTAGGTTTGGTGGGGTCAAATTCAGGTTTTCATACTTGTAATGTAAGCATTTCACTGACTGAATTGTCTTCCTATACCTGAGGAGACATTTTAATACAAATAATTATAAACTATCAGTCTCAAGGTAGTTCTAAAAAACACGTGAAAAAGACTTATGGAAATTTTAGAAAATATTTGCACATTGTCACCTGTTGACTAGGGATGCTTAGTATTGTCACAACTGTATTAACAAATATGAGGATGGCTGTATCACTGAGACTATCCATTCAAGCGTAGTATTATTTGAAAACTATTACAGAGAGTATATTTTAAATATCTTCACTCCCTAAAATAATATGAATATAGTGCACATGCTAAATACATTAACTTACATATTTCATAATGAACTCATATACCAAAAATATCTCTGTAAGTCATAAATGCACACAAATCTTACTTGCCAAATGGTAGTGATATATTGAAACATGAAATATTCGATTCAAACGAGTGAAGAAAGTTACCTTTATGGATGGTAATTTTTAATGGACTGTAAGAGTCACAAACTGGAAAAATTGTGAAGATTTTGTGCAGAAAAGTGCAGTTGCTGGGAGCAGTCCTGATGTGTCTGAAGGGCACTGTTTTGCTTTGGTTCTTCAGAATTCTACGTTTCTTTGTGCAGTGGGTGGCAGTTAACTCAGACACTCAAAATTGGACAAATTTTAGAGAATCAGTGTCTGTGGGAAGCTTGGCAACAGCCACACATGGCTATTATACCTTCTTCCCAAGGGGGTGAAGATGGGTCAGAAAGATCTAATCCATCACCTTCTCTTGAGGCAGGATCTCTCACTGAACCTAAAAGTTGCTGTTTTTGCCAGGGTAGAAATCTGTTCAGCAAGCAATTACCCACTGTTCACAAGCTCCTCTAAAATCTAGACTTCCACTTTAATTTCTATTTTTATGTTTGTTTTATCAGGTACTCAAATATTCATTTTTACACATACATAGAAAAGTTTAGAAGACAAGTAATAAAACCATTAACTTTGTATTGTAGATAATAAAATACAAAGTTCCCAGTTCCCTTTTCATACTCATCTTGATAATCTAAAATTTTTTATCTCTGAAATGAAGAATTAAGTTTATTTCAGAAAAACAATGTGTATTCCAAGAAATGAATACTCCTATATGTTCATGTTTAATATAAAACTAGATAATAAAAATAGAACTTGTGATTATAAATAAAAAGTCTTTGTATATATATATATATATACATATATGCACAGTTTATCTAAAACATTCTGTTCTGTTCTGTTAGATAAAACAGGAATAGTAGAACTAATAATGTATTAGGTGGTGAAATAGCAATCATTGATGTTCTTTAATACTGAATGTTTTCATTATGAGAAAAAAAGTTTCCCCCTTTGAGAAGATTCTATCAGACTTAATTAACAGAAGAAACTGCTTTCTGAACTGTTTTCATTGAAGTGAAAAAGTAATTCAATGCTCAGACTCACGGACACACCCTTCCCATTACTATTCCACTAATGTGAGTGCTGAAGATGTGATCACAGGCGAGGTGCTCAAAGTCTGAGATCAGTGAATTGCTTTCTCTATTATGGTCATAGGTCTGTTCTCTTTTAGAAACAGCATGTTGAGCACAAATATGTGTATAAATTGTGTGTATGTGCATACACACGTGTGCAAATGCATGTGCCTGTATTGCCTATAGGGTTTACATTTGATACATAGCTTTAACCAATGTTCAGCTTTCCTGTGGCTTTTAGGATACCCCATTACATTTAATCTTCTCCTTTTTTCCCCTATCAACATCTCTTGGAAAAGTAATTTTATGTTTTAAACAAATTATTCTTTAAAAAAATTATTGGGTACTTACCTTTATACACAAAAGAAATTGGATTGCTCTTTACTTCCCTAAAAGTGTTAAAATGCAATTCATATTCACAAGAATTTTCACTGGAGCGGTGTAATATCAACTATGCCTACCATCTTAGTTTTGCATGTTTATCACATTGTTTTCTTCCTCTCGCAACCTTTGTTATTAAACAGTATTATTTTCTTTTGGTTAATATTTATTAACTTTATTTGTTATTGGTATATTACGTGTATTTTCATACTTGAACGCAGTATATCAGCAATCATATCCCTCCCCCACTTTCTTCTCATACCCTCATACCTCTTCTAAATATGTTAATTTCTCCTGTATTTGCATATCAACATTTATAGCATCCACATATGAGAATGTGTAACACATGCCGTTCTGTGTCTGGTATTTTTTTGCCTTAGTATAACATTCTCTAATAACATGCATATGCTGGAAATGACTGAATTATATACTTCTATGTGGGTGAAAATGATCCTTTTGTATATATTTTCACATTTTCTTTATCTACTCATCTATTTTGGGGACCAACGTTGATCACATATTTCAACTATCATTAATGCAACAGTAGGCAGGAGATTGCAGTAATATGCTTAATACCATTATTTTACTTCCTTGAATAAAAGCTCAGAAGTGGAACAGCTACATCACATGGTAGTTCTACTTTTAGAAAGTTCCTGTACTTTGTAACTAATTTATGTTCCAACTAACAATGTGTGAGTTCCTGTGACTCTGCATACATAGCAGCCTGTATCATTTATTGTCGTTATAATTATTCCAGTTGTGGTAGGGTGTTATTTTTACTACAATTTTTGTTTGACTTCTGTTATGGCTAGTGATGTTTCTATATTTATTGGTCATTTATGTTTCTTCTGAAACATCTCTGTTCAGATCATTTGCCATTTTTAAATTTACCTCTTGCATACCTTAGCAGGGTATCTCAAAAAATTATAAAGCCATCTCACTCACAGTAGTTATAAAAATTAATGATATACGGATAATAACATTAATGCAAAATCCATATATTATGGATTATATGCTGTGCTAAAGCATAGAATAAAAAGGCCATAGATTCTTAAATTTCATCCAAATAAAATATGCAGGATATTCAAATTTATAAATGTAGACATTCCATTATTTTTGCTTATTGTCTAAAGTTAGGGAAATTGGAGAGCTAGGAATAGATTGGAATGAGTACTGAAGGGGATAGGCTTCTCTTCTTTGTGATAAAAGTACTCTTAAACTGGTGAAACTATCAGATATAGAGTCTATGAATATACTAAATTACATTAAAACTTTGGGTGTCATACTTTTGAACACTAAAGATTTCATCCACTAAAACATGTTATTTTTTTAAAGTGTATTATCTACTTGATTAAATATGTAAATTAATGTAAACATCACGTTCTTGCCTGTAATCCTAGCACTGCTAAAGAAAAATCTACACCAATCAGGTCCTGTTCCAATAAACCAAAAACCTGACTATTATTGGAAAATTGAAACTAAATATACATTAGAAGTACTGAAATAAAAAAATGTGTCAATAACCCCATGAATTGGCATAGAAATTTGTAAATGGAATCCTCATATGGTTAATTGAAGTGAGAAAAAGAAGAAATCCTTTGGAAATAGTTTAGCAATTATATAAGGTATGCAGAGACTTTCAATATGACATAGAAATGTTACTCCAGTATATTTAAACAAGACAAGTAAAAACATATTTTTTTTTTTGGAGGAAGCAAATTATCTCTGTTTATATATAACATGATCATCACAGAGAAAAATTCTGAAGACTCCACAAAATTATAGCTAGCAAATGGGTACAATAAAATTACATGACAGAAATCACTGTAAAAATTCACTTCATTTTTTATTAATTAATTAATTTATTTAATTATTAAAGATTTCTGCCTCTTCCCCGCCACCACCTCCCATTCCCCCCCGCTCCTCCAATCAAGTCTTCCTCCCTCCTCAGCCCAAAGAGCAAGCAGGTTTCCCTGCCCTGTGGGAGGTCCAAGGACCACCCACCTCCATCCAGGTCTATTAAGGTGAGCATCCAAACTACCTGGGCTCCCACAAAGCCATTACGTGCAATAGGATCAAGAACCCATTGCCATTGTTCTTCAGTTCTCAGTAGGAGTGAGTTAAGCCAGACCCAAAAAGAGGAACATGGGATGTACTCACTCATATTTGGTTTCTAGCCATAAATAAAGGACAATGAGACTATAATTCGTGATTCTAGAGAAGCTAAAAACATATTTTAATAAATATTTCTAAGTAAATGCTCTTGGGAAAGCTATTTGTAACAATATAAAATAAATGTTGACTAATTTTGTAAAGAAGCAGTAACAATGGTTCTATAAACAAACCCGTTCTGCCCAAACGTCAACTATGAAGAACAAACAGGATATTCTGCGGAAGGTGGAAACAGGAGCTCCCCTCTTCAAAAGCAACTCAGGGAAGAAAATGTTTATTTGGTTTATGGTTCCACATCAGTAAGAGTTCATAATGATAAGGCTGGAACTGATTCCAGCAACTGGCAAGCATGGTGAGAGGAGAAGGAATCTCAAAATTCACATCTTCAACCACCAATAGGAAGCAAAAAGAGTGCACTGGATGTATGCCAAGGCTGTAAACTCTCATGGTCAGTTAGAGGTAGCATTCAAAGAAGGCCCTGCAAGGCTGCATGTCCCTCTAGCCTCTGGAACAACTGGGGACCAAGTCTTCACATATCTCCATCGACACCATGTATATGAGGCGTTTTTTTTTTCATCAAATGGCCTCACTGCTAGATATACAAAGACGAAATTGAAATAGATCTGTTTCTCTGAAATCGGCAGGCAAGGACAAATTGGCATGAGATTTTAAGTGTTGAAAAGAAAATGAAAGTCCACCCCTCAAAACTTACATTTTGCACTTAGCAAAATTATCCCTCACAATGAAGGAAACAACAACATTTTCTTAGAAAAATTATGTTGAAGGTGCTCATCAGTGGAATTGCCTTGAACAAGGTTTTTTCAAGTGAAGAAAAAAAACATACAGGTTCAAAATTTGTATCTATATCTGGGGAGGGATACTGCTAGGGAAAGTAAATGAAAGTAAAATAGGAGTTTTGGGATCTTGTAATTTTAAGTGGCAAAACCAGTTTAAATAGTAATAGTCATGCATTTGCTTATTTTATATACTTACAGATAAAAGAAATCCAAGACAGGAATTTTCTAAGTAATGGGGAAAAGTGCGTAGGTAGTTTGTCAATAGTCTTTAAATCTCTGTAAGACTTTGATCTGCATCATAGGAAAAAATGAATCAGATAGGAATGAGGAAAAGCAAAATAATCTAAAAATCATGGACAAAATCAGCTAAAACTGTATTATTCAAATCTCTTTCTAATCTCTGAGAGCAGGATGGATGCTTCCATAAAATCAGGCTGTGGCAAATCTGTGGTGCACTTTCTTATTAGTGATCAATGTGGAGGACCCAGCTCATTGTAAGTGGTGCCATCCGTGGGATGATGGTCCTGGGTTCTATGAGAAAGCATTCTGAGTAAGCTACAAGGAACAAGTGAGTAAGCAGCACTCATCCATGGTCTCTCTCTGTGTCAGTTTTCCCCACTAGGTTCCAGGCCTCTTTGGGTTCCTATCCTGATTTCCTACAATGATGTACTATGATGTGGAAGTATAAAGCAAATACATACTTTCATAGCAAAATTAGTTTGGGTCATGGTGTTACCTCACAACAATAGTAGCTCTAAGAAAAAATTGTTAAAAGAATAGCAGAATAATCCTGTAACAGACCTGCACATTTTTTTGGAAGGACTTTGGAATGTGGGGGGATAGAAAAAGCTACTAAGTGTTCCTACCTTGTTGAGGTGTTGAGTGTAGAATGTAAGAACGTTAAGAGGAATGAAGATGATGGAGATCTGGGTTGTGAAGGTCCAAAGGCAAGTTTTAGTCATTTAAATATTCTATCTAGACCATTGAATGGTTTGAATTAAGAATCTGTGGTCTGCACTGGAGCCTTGGAACTTCACAGACTTTGAAAGAATAATACTCAACTTCTTATGGAAAGACAATCCAGGATTAAAGAAAGAATCTGTGGTATGGTGAACTGCAGCTGAAAAGGGAGTCCATTGTGATTAAGAAGAGACCAACACCACCTTTGTGTTACTTTGGTCAATTGATGATGGCTAGCTAGAACAGAGAAATTGGTGGTTGTTGGAAGAGACTGGCATCCTTAAAGTGAAATATTCTGCTAAGAGTTTTCTCAGAGTCATAACAAAGAAGCTGTGTTCCAGAGATGGCCAAGGCTGTACCTTAGGCTGGCAGCTGAACTTGTTAGTATGAGTCATTCCGTTGGAAAGTCAGGAATGGGAAATGGAGAACAGCTGAGGCATTCATTCTGTGGGAGGCCATTGGTGGAGCTGAAGGTATAGCCTTGGTAGCAGTTAAAGTACCTAGATTAGAGAGGTCATGCAGAGAAGATAAGGCTTCACACCATGAAGAGAGCCAGGGAGAGGCTATTGGTGAAAGTGAAGCTCAGCTGCAGCAGAGGACCCCAGCACTTTGCAGATTCCAGTTCTACGGAATGACCACAAGAACAGCAGTAACAGTGGTGTGGAGCCAGCTTGAACCTCTAAGAAAGGTCTCTAGGTACTATAGAGGGCAGAATCAGTCTTGACCCAAACTCTTTGGTGATGCCCAGAACACTGTGAGCCGATCCAAGACATCAGATATTAAACATGAAGTTTAGTTTTGCTTTTATTTGATGTTGACTATGCTTTAGTTCTTCCCTACGATGTAAGAAAGTATTAATTACTTCTGATTAATTAATTCTGATTTATAAGAGCAAACAGTGAGAAGACATTAGATTTCAAAAGAGTTTGTATTTCAAGAGACTGGATATTTTAATGAATTTTTTTTGTGTTTAAAATTCTAAAAGCTACAGGACTTTCTAAGTCTGTAAAATGCTTTATATTGTGATGTCTTTATTAATGTAGGATATTTTTTGGATTAACAAGAAAAGAAAGGTTGTGGCTTAACAGTGATGTATTTGTGTATCGAACTGACAAGATGTCAGTCGTGGTGGCTAGTTTTATATCAACTTGACACATTCTAGAGCCATCATAGAGAAAGAATCCTTAATTGAGAAAATGCCTACATAAGACAAGGCTGTAGGCAGGCCTGTAGGAAATTATCTTAGTGTTTGATGGGGAAGGGCACAGCCCATTGTTGATGAGGCCAACCCTAGTTGTTGATCCTGGGTTCCATAAGAAAGCAGGCTGAACAAGCCACGCAGCACAAGCCAGTAACACCCCTCTTTGACCTCTGCATTGACTTGTGACTAGACATTCCTTTCCAGTTTGAGTTCCTGTCCTGACTTTCTTCTGTGATAAACGATGACTTGGAAATCTAAGCTAAATAAATCCTTTCCTCCCCACGCTATGTTTGATCATAGTGTTTCATCACAACAATAGCAGCCCTAACCTTAGTCTTAACACTATTATTTTGTACATTATTTTAGAGACTAGCCTGGACAAAATGGGAATGGAAAACAGCCTTTCCTGTAGTGTTCATGAAAGAAAGAAGCTGTCATAAATAAACTGATAGTGGTATGTGTCTTCAAACTTTAACTAGAGGAAATCAGGCACTGAGTAAGACACTTAGCTTTTTCCCACTCTCAAATAGAATTTTAGGTTCTAATGTGAAATGTGTTTAATACTGTCTACACCTTTCTGAATTAAGTCGCTGAGAAGCAGCCAGTCTGAACTGTGAGAAAAACAACATGATTAGTGCACAGTGTTACCTTCTTCATGTTGAAGTGGCATTTACTGACTATTATCTTCATTCTGTGCTTCTTACAGAGGCTAAGAAGCTCCTTACCCAGAATGCTTATTTGTAACATGTCAGAGATCTAAGGCCTGCCAGTCTTTCCTGCTCACAGAGCATGAAAGCATCCTCAGCCCCATAATCTCTTAATTATTTTAATTGAACTGAGGAAGGAAAATAAGGTACAGCTTATCACTGTTTATTTGCCAAAAAAAAAAAAAAAAAAAATTAGGAGAGTCCCCAAATCAGGTGACACTATTAAGAAGTAAAACTGTAGGGGAAGTAAATTTAGGTTTTATGTGTTGCATCTACTTGCTACAGGAATAGTCACTTGTATAAATTTTTAACAACTATTTCTATTTGTTCTTCTAAAGGAGGCGCTGATATTGAGTGCTTAGCCTGCACATTCATGAATATGAATATTTTACTGCACTTGAATGAAAACGGGCAAGGTATAAATAAGACAGAAATAAAAGAAGTTGGAAAGGAAATGTGTCAAATATTCTGCTGTTTGCATGGTCTCCTGTTTGCCGACCCTCATAAAGTATATAGGTCTACCATGCTGAACCACATCCTCTGGACAGATGGCTTGACAGTATTGTTGCCACTGTTGTTTATCATACTGATTGTTCAAAACTATTACAAAAGGATTACCTGCGTGTTTGAATTGTAAATAGGCATTATTGTTCAATAGTTCATTAATCTTACCATATACTAGGCAATAACTTGAAAAATGGACCCTTTATTTTAAAAAATGGCACATTCTTGATCGACAGTTCTCTCTAAAGAGAATTCAAAGTTTTCTATATTTTATGAGACTACTTATTAATTTTGTATTGTAGCATTTTATAACTTTTTAATACATATATAACATTATAATAAATTTATGCAAATAATTTTCTATAAATATTATATTTATAGAGGATAAACATTTCTATAAATTTATCAGTATATATTTTTAGTTTAATATATTTCATTAACTATTTTAAATAATTCTTTTTCATAAAGATATTTTTGCTCAAAAACATGAGGTACTACGAGCATCCAGATTCTATCTATTTCCGTAAAATCTAGGATACACAAATTAGAGAAAGCATGACATATTTGTATTTCTGAGACTGACTGAATTTCCCTAATATAGTTATTTCCATTTGTACTCATTTTCTTGCAAATGACATAACTTTATTTTTGTATAGATGACAAGTTTTGATTTTATATATATATATATATATATATATATATATATATATATATTAGAATTTCCTTACCAATTCCTCTCTTAACCAACACTCAACTGAATTAAATTATTTAGGTATAGTGATTATTACTGCAGTAAATGTTGGTTTGCAAGTACACTGTAATGTTTTGACTTGGAGTATTTTGATTAAATTGGCAGTGGCATTTATGGGTCATGTTGTAGATTGACCATCAGATTTTGAGAAACTCCCTACTGATTTCCAAAGTGTCTGTATAAGTTTATCAGCCTCTCCCCCATTCCATATTGTTTGGAAACTCTTCCTCCATCCCTCGTTGCTTGGAAATTCACTTCTTTCTTTACAATTGTTGTTCCTTAATATTCATTGTTGAGACTGGGGTGTCATTGAGTCTCAAAAGATCTTTAACACATAACAGTCTGATAGCTGGATATATCTAATATACCCTCTTTAAATGCTTGCCATTTGATCTTCATGTTTTCAGAACTCTGTTTGTTCTGCACAATTGTTGATTTTGTTGTTTTATTTCTTGTATTTAGATTTGTAAAATCTCTTTATTTTCTAAATATTGTCCTCTGTCAGAAGTAAAGTTTTTTTTTAACATTTCATAGCCTTATTTTGGTATATTGTTTTAGTTTATGTATAAAAGCTTTTTGAATATTTTTGAGAGCTTTATATCTGAGTACTGTGTTCAGATCATTACCACCCTCTCCCTCCTCCAGTTCTGTCTGTGTCCTCCCCAATTCTTCTCAAATCCATAACCTCTTCTTTAATCTTTAATATATGCACACTTCATATATATATTTTTCTTGGTATACACACACACACCAGTGTGTTCTGCATTCTGAATCTATTTTCTTTTACTCAAATGCATATGGTTTGAGGCTGATCAATTATTATTGGATAACCAATTAAGGGATTCATTCTTAGAGAAGAATGATTCTCTCTCAACAGCTCTCTATCAGTTGCCTGTCAATCTTAGATTAGGGTTAGGGACTTCTGAGATTATTCTTCTCGTGTTGGTATGCCAACTGATATTGCCATAATACAGATCTTATTTAGGCTGAAATATTTTTGCAATTTCATGTATGCAGCTTTCTTACCAATAGAAGATGGCATCTCACAGAAGATGTTGGTCATAATAGTATTTCCATATTTGCTCAATAATATTCCCTGAAGCTTAAATGTAGAGGTTATGTTGCATGTGCAGCCACTGGGATTATATATCCCATGAACAGCCTTTCTCTGAATTATGACCAGCTGTGGATTTCTTTAATGTCCTCCTGATGCTTCAAAAAAAGAACATCTTTTGATGATATAAGAGAACTTTACATATCTGCTAGTGTAAGGATGATAGCATGCTATTGGGAAATATGTTTTTTTGTGTTTATTGGTTTAAAAAAAATTCCCTTTGATCTCCTTTACTACGCAGAGAGGTTAAGGCACATTGCTTTGGAGAAGGTCCAAGGCACTCCATACTATATCTAGGCTCAGGAAGGTATCCATCCAACGATAATAGGTTCCCAAAAAGCCAGTACAAGCAGTAGGAATAAATTCTGGTGCCTCTGCCAGTGGCACCGCAGTCTGCCCCAGCCATACAACTGTCAACCACTTTCAGACAGACGAGTTTGGACCTATGCTAATTCCTTTCCTGTCTGGCTGGAGTTGGTGAGCTCCCATTAGCTCAGTGGGTATCCCATCATGGTGTTAACCTCTTTGTTCATATTCTCACTCCTCACATTCTTCAACAGGACTTTGGTAACTAAGCCCAGTGCTCCACGGAGAGTCTCTGCCTCTGTTTCTATCGGTAGCTGGATGAAGGTTCTATAAGGACATTTACAATAGTTATCAATCTGACTACAGGACAAGGCCAGTGGGGGCGCCACCTTCTCTATTGTTTAGGGTCTTAGCTGGGGTCATCCTTGTGGATTCTTGTGAATTTTTCTAGTGCCAGGTTTCTTGTTAGTCCCACAATGGCTCCATCAATTCAAATATCTCTTTTCTTGCTCTCATCTCTACTTCCTTCATATCTACTATTTTGTTCCCTCAAGTTCTCCTTCCCCTCTCCTACTCTCTTCTTCTTCACTTTCTGTCCTCCCTTGACACCCCCATGCCTTCAATTTTGTCAGGCAATCTTGTCTCTTTACCCTTTGAGGTGGATCTATATGTCTTTTTTAGAGTTCACTTTTCACGGACTATAGGCTTGTCATCATTTGCTTTACAGCTAGTGTCCATTTATGAGTGAGTACATACCATGTTCATCTTTCTGGGTCTGAGTTACCTCACTAAGTAGCCCTCCTATATACAAATTATAAAGAAAGTGAGAAAGAAATCACTTTACAATAGCCACAAATTATATAAAATATCTTGGGTAACACTAACCAAAGCTGTGAAAGACCTGTTCAACAAGAACTTTAAGTATTGTAAGAAAGAAACTAAAGAGGATGACAGACAATGGAAAGATCTACCATTCTCTTGGAAGTGTAGGAGGAACATAATAAAAATGGTAATCCTACCAAAGGCAAACTATAGATTCAATGCAATCACCATCAAAATTCCAACACAATTCTTCATAGACATTGAAACAGCAATAATCAACTCCATGTGAGAAAAAAAAATCCCAGGATAGCCAAAACAATCTGTACAATGAAAGAACTTCCAGAGGCATCACCATCTCTGACAACAAGCTCTATTATAGAGTTATAGTAATGAAAACATCTTGATATTCACATAAAAACAGACAGATTGACCAAAAGAATAGAATCGAAGTCTGAGATATTAATCCACACACCTACAAACTTTTTTTTACAAAGAAGTTAAAGATATACAATAGGAAAAAAGAAAGCATCTTCAAATAATGGTGCTGGCATAACTGGATGTCAACCTGTAGAAGAATGAAAATAGATCTGTATCTCTCCCCATGCACAAAACTCAAGTCCAGATGGACTAAAGACCTCAATATAAATCTGACCACACTGAAGCTCCATTTTATAGTATCTTCAATTTCATGCTTCTTTATTTTAAATTTTGATTATAATAATCTTACAGTTCTCTGTGTGGGTTAATCCTAAGCCACTTTGGTGAGAAAATAGAAATGGGATTCCTTTCTTATTTCTCTCTTGGTGTGTTTGTTATTTGCATAGAGGAAGGCTCCTGAACTTTGTGTGTTCATTTTGTATCCCGTCATTTTGTTAGAAGTATTTTTCTGATCTAAATGTTTTCTGGTATATCTTTAGGAGTGATAATCCATAGAGACATAGACTATACACAAATAAGAATACATTGGCATCTGTCTTTTCTGTTTCACTTCAAATTAAGGTGAGATGTGAGATTTTAACTTAGAAGAGAATAATGTTATATATTGGTTTGTAATTCCAAAGTTTAGATAAAGATAAGGCTATTATAAAGTAAGTTTAAAAAAATCCTTAAAAATCGAATTTGGCAGTAAAAAAATAAAAAAATTAATAATTGTTCAGTTCTATTAAAAACTATAGTAAATATGTATATAAAGATATTTTTGAAGTGGAAAGGGATTAAAATTTCCTGTATTAGGATTTAGATGGCTCTTAACTTAGATCTCATATTTGAGTAGAGTATATAAAATCATATCAAATAAAACATTAAATGTAGCTCTTTATTATACTTATAAAAAATACTTAAAATCTCTGCATCATCAAGTAGTCATATAATATGTTTTAAAACATATGTAAAAAATAGATCAAAAATTTTTCATGTGGTGTGTACAAGTAGGTGCTTCTTGGTTGAAGACTAGAACTGAACCTCTAGTCCTGACTGCTTCATGACTCTGCACAACTATCTCCCTTTTCTCTCCCATTTTTACAGAAGGAATGTGAATAACAACATTTTCTTAGTAAAGTGCCTAAAACAGTTCTAGAGTCACAGTTAATGGGCAGCCCCAGTTCCTTTACATCTGTTCATAGTTATATAATATTTAGTCTTCTCAGTTAAAAGGTAAGAGGTTTTCTCTAAGAAATAGACCAAAAGCTGCAAATCCTTCTGTGCATCACACACTAAGAGAATCCCACTGGATTTACCCACAGACACTCAAATATTCAAACAGCATCAAGATTCCTAGTGTCTAGGTTTCTCTGTTGAATGACAGTTATGACAGAAGATGCGAATAAGAAGGGTTCTTTGAGGATGCTTATCACCAAGCGAACACCTTGTCACTCTGTGATCCTCTAATAAAATTCTTCAAAGAAGGAATTCAGTCATCGTCAGGTGATTATTTATTACCAGCATTTGAAAATCTTTCAAATGTGTTGATATCTATCCTGCTGACTTGTTGAGTAGTTAATACATACTTGTTCTCAACAACTTTCAGGTGCATAATAACCACAGTGGTTTCCATCTGATCACCACACTGTGCGTTGTCTTTCTACTGCACCATCCTCAAAATCAACTCTATTGTGTTCCTTGGGTCCTCTGAAACCATAAATAATATATGTGCACACACAAGGAAATAGAATTTCATGTGTATGGGAAATAAGAATTAAATAAGAGCTACATAAATGAAGAATACATTTTTTAAAAATAATGTATTTGTAGATACTTACATTCTGAAACCCCTTACATATTTTCAAGTATTAGGAGATATATAATTATATTTCTATATTAATATGAAGGCTGTATATTAAATTGTTTAGATGGTTATTGAATCAAAACCTAAATTATTGTGACAGCATTTGTGAAATTCATTAAATCTCATTCTGTTTAAAATACCACGTGGAGAATTTGTTGTCACAATGGCAGAATTTTAATTCTTATGAAATTTGAATAATAAAGAAAATTGAAAGCCATTTTCAAAAGTAACCAGACTAACTGCTCAGTGATCCTTAAGGCAACACTAGAAAGCAAGAGATTGATTATAATGTATGGGATTCAGCAGAAAGTCAAGGTAAAGAATATTATGTGGAATGAATTCTGTGTATTATTGCTGTTTCTTTTCTGTGCATTGGCCATGGGTTTTCTCTTAACTAACCCTTAAGGATTTAAAAATAACATAAGTGATAATTTATATGAACAATGCAGAAAGCAAGTATAGTCATTGACATACAGTATTATTTTCCAGTTTTCTAGAGGTTATGACTATCATCTTTGTATTCTCAAGAGACACAGCATAAGAGCACATTTTGTTTTTTAAGGATGCTTATCCCTTTAATTATCAAACTGTCTTCGAAAAGAAAGGACTGAAAGCATTTTAAAAGCATGCGGTGAGCTGTAAAGTTACTATGCCAACAGAAGGCACAATTCTATTCTGTGGAGAGAGTTCTCACAGCATTCCATTTTGGTTGTCTATTATACTTGACATCTCATCAAAGCAAAGGTTCATGTTTCATTTTCTTTGAAGGGGACAAAAGTATGTCTGATTTACAGTAAAAGTAAGTATAATCACATAACCACGAATTCATTCCCATTCATCGTGAAATTGCTGTAGGTATTCATCATTCCCTTTAATCTTCAATTAATAATCTCACATTGGAGGTAGATAATATGCAACTTTAGTAGCTGGAGAGAACAATTTAAGACCAACGTAGAAATGAATGATTTTTATTCTGAAGAAAATTCATTGTTTCTTATAATCTATAAATCTGAAAAACGAAAACAAAAACCAATACATGCATGTTGTAGATTGTACCAGATATTAGTTTCTGTTAATCTTCTGAGCAGAGGGAATAATGCAGATAAAATAAAGGCATAATTAGAGAAAATAAACTTCCCTTACAAAGGAAACAAATCTGAGGCATTTTATTGATCAGGAAGTGTTACTGTAAAAATAGTTTTTCTATCATGACTATGTTTCACTGTTTATGGATGCTAAACTTAGATCCCTGCTGAATTAACTCCTTTTTTAAAAAATAAATTATTTTAATGCATTACTACTACATGTAATGTAAATTAAATGTTTTTCTTAAAGTAATTCATATAAGTTATAATTGTAGAGAAATATAAATGCAACCAAAATAGAGGAATTTAATTAGTGAAATAATTTGATTTTATTTAATATGCATCCAGCATAAATTAAATGATGTTACAAAATTTATCCTCATACTTTTTTGTAATTGAAAATATAGTTATTATCTACCTTCTCTTTTCCTTCCTATCTTAGAGTAGGACAAATACATATTCTTATATTGTGAACTATAATAGTATTTTTGTTGATTGACTTTCAAAAACTATAAGGAAGGTGAAACATAGTTACAAAATGTATCTATGAATGTGGTTTACCCTGTCAGTTCCTCATTTCAAATCCTAGATCTGATGCTCAGAAATCTTCATTTGAGATTATAA
The DNA here is from genome assembly GCF_950005125.1 of Chionomys nivalis. NCBI lineage: Eukaryota > Metazoa > Chordata > Mammalia > Rodentia > Cricetidae > Chionomys > Chionomys nivalis. Next base: position 20,996,510 of record NC_080101.1, on the reverse strand, counting down.
ACTTAAACCACACCCTAGAAAAGGGTCCAGAGCAAGTACAAGGAGCAGCTTTGAATATACCATTTTTAGATAATACGTGGGCGATATGACCAAGAGCAAGAAATACAGAAGTTGTCAACAAAAATTGGGTGGGATGAGTTACAAGTAATTCAGATATGTCTTAAGGGACAATAAGAAAAAAATACTTTAAACCGTAAGTGACCCAGAATTAAAAGCCTTATACCTTAAATAGTGTATGTAATTTATATGATAGACAATTGACTAGGCAGCCAGATAACTAAACCCTATCATAGCTATTGTTCCTTATTTAACACTAATTACCTGATAATTATTTATTTTATTTAATAAAAGTTATTTTGTATGATCACACACAAATGTCAGTGTCTGTTAATAACTCTGTGCACATGTTCTAACTGTATTTATCTTGATAGTAGTGATGCCATTGATTTGTCACCTACTGAATACCATGCTTCAGTCACTTAGTAAGAATATAAGATTGCAGTAATATTTTAGTTTGAGCTATAATATTGACCATGTTCCGTAAGAACTAAAATAATGTTATGTCAAGAGCTTTATATTTTTGAAATCATGATCTATTTAGTATTCTCTCAACTTTTGTTGTTAGTTCTTCCTAAGATTTAGATATGTAAATCTTAACAGGACATTCATTAAGATAGTAATATCATATTATATAAAAATATAAAATAAACGCATAAATATTTTTTTACAAAAGGTATACAGGTTTTTAATGCCTGACCTCTCTAGTACAGAGAAGTGCCAATTGATCTTGTATAGCTGAGAGCATACGAAAAAAGAAACATTCCCAAAGCTAAATATATTAAGAAAAGCCCTCATCACTACTCTGTTATTTTGTTAAAACATTCGCAATATGTACATTGCTTGAATGAGACACTACCTTATTTAACTCTCAAACCAACTTTCATTTGCTATGAGCTATTTAGCTTCCCATCTCAAAATACTGCTGCAAGTCTCCTTTGCATCTTCCCATCCCGGATGGACTCTGTAAAGGTGACTTGGGCCCTTCATCTTTGCTGTGAATAAAGGAGGAATAGAACCCTACTCTAGCCTGCGAGGTCACCTGCCACTATGACTAGTTCCTTGTCTTCAGTTGCATGCAGACTGGCTGCCCAAAGGGCCCACGACTGAGTGCTTTATAAGAGAAAATGGACCCACTATACATGTTATTCTAAGCCATTCAGTACCTTCTCTATTTTATGTATACAATGCCTCACTGCAGGCTCCTGAGTAGCCACTAAAGTTTGATACTAGACTGAGATCCCTGCTGTATCAATGTCTTTCTTAAAAAATAAAATCACATTTATTTATTTATTTATTCATTTACTTTTTATTTATTTGTGAGTGTAGTTATGGCAGTGTGCATATGTGGTTATGCAAATACAGGAACGTCAGAAAACAACTTTCATGACTCAGATCTCTTTTTCCCTGGTTATGGGGATTGAACTCTGATCATCAAGTTTGGCTGGAACTGCCTTTATTCTCTGAACCATCTCTCTGACCACTAACTCCTTTCCTAATTCTCTTCTGAAGTCTGTCCCCATTTGGTGAAGTAGGCAGGACGCATCACACACAGTTTTTTACAGGGTTTCATTCTGTAATATTTGTCCTCTTTATCAAGTCCTCAGCCCCTGATAGTCCAGAGTCCCCCAAAGCTTGATGACATGATTCTAATGATCTCATGCATCAGAAACAGATTTTCCTTATATTGCATCATGTTTGGCTGCCTTTATCTCAATGGGAGGTTAGTTACAGTGCTGTTTTTTTGCTCTCTATGCACTTAGTCTGATCTCATCTGCCCCTACATATCCCACAGATTGTTGAGCGAGGGCACAATGCTCCTTTATTTGTTGTTTAAAATTAGTATCCATTTAGAGCAGGTCAGAATCAAACTTTCACCTCATTATATATTTTCCTATACTTGATCATTATGAAAGCTCCTGTATGCATGATGAGTTAGGGTTTCCTAATCCATCTTGTGTAAGAGTCAGACCTGTAGGATATCTTCTCTCATTTCTTTATTCCTACCTCATTCTGTCTCTCTCCACTCTCCGATATTTAATAGGTTTCAAATTTCTGAATACTAGGAACACTAATTTTGTCTTTGATGAAATTGAAGAATACATATTTATAATTATAGTTTTCCTTAGTTATGATAAAAGATAAAGTAGATATAAATATTGTTACTATAATTCTTGCTTGATAGCTGTTTTGTTATATGTAATTTTACTATGTTAAAGTTAAAGCCTTTCTTTTTATTTAAACAGAAAAAGAAAGGTGATGCGAGATTTCCCACTGTATGCTGTGAATACCATTGGTTAATAAAGAAACTGTCTTGGCCTGATAGAATAGAACAAGGTGGGGAAAAGTAAACTGAATGCTGAGAGAAGGAAGGCAGAGTCAGGAGAGAAGCCATGGAGCCACCGCCAGAGACAGACATGCCAGAATATTGCCAGTAGGCCATGAGCCTCATGGTAAAATATAGACTCATGGAAATGAGCTAAATTAAGATGTAAGAGTTAACCAATAAGAAGCCAGAGTCAAAGTGTCAAGCAGTGATTTAATTAATACAGTTTCTGTGTGGCCATTTCAGGATTCTGGGCAGTGGGAAACGAACAAGAGGTCTCCACACTACAGAAAACAAAAACTAATAGAAGATTTTTCTAGTACTCATCACATAATTTAGCTCATAATACAAATAGCCAGTCCCTAAACTTAATAGTTAGAAAAGTAAGTAGAACTGAAAATCAAATTTGCATCTATAAAAAGAAATCAACTGATGAAAATATAAGCTAGAGACAATTAAGAATTAACAACAGCAGAGACAGAAATTATACTAACTTTACATTTTAAAATTTCTTGAAATCTGCTTCTCAGACACACCATAATGTTGAGTGCCTTATCTCTTCTAGAATTTCAGCATATGATCAAACAAAAATTTGTTTTCCAGGGGCATCAGTGGAAAAAAATGGATGTTATTCATTTATGCCCAGAATCATTTCCATCCAATAGGGCTTTAGGATAACAAGACAATGTAACCAATAGGGCATGGTATGTGTAGTCTCTACTTATAAAAACCCACAAATTCTTAAAAGGGCTTCTCTCAAGAGATGTATAGAAGAGACTAATATATGAGTGTTTTACTAAAGTTCAAAATGTGTTTTGATAGAGAAAAACCCAGCAAGTATCCCTATACTTTGTGCAGTAGAAGTGAAATTATTCAACTCAGATCTGATACTGAGACCTAATCATAGAAAAACATGCTTTCCTTATCCAACACATGCCACCACTTATAATAGAACTTTTTATAGCAGTAGATCCCAGCAAAAATCTACAATTAAAATATAACTAAAATTAAATATATTAAATATAATTGAGAAACTTGAAAAAGTAACTTGTAAATATAAAAAGAAATACTAAGTATAATTAATAGAACTGATTTTAAAAGCGTATATATATATATATATATATATGATAAACCCATTAAAATACAGAGTCTAAACTGAGGAGCTGATTCAGTGAGTGAGAGCACTGTTTTCCAGCAAAGGACCAGAGTTAAAGTTGCTGAATCCACATTGAGTGTTTCACAATAATCTTAACTCCAGATTCAGGGAATCTGACAGTGTTTTACAGTCTTCCGGACACAGACAAATGCACACATGTAGGTAAAGACAAAACAAATTTCTTTTAAAGGAAGCTACAGTTTAGGATTGGAGAGATAGTTCAGTGGGTAAGAGTAGAGATTGCTCTTTTTTTTTTCATTTATTTACTTCTTTCTTTTTTTTCTTTTTTTTTTTATTCTTTTTTAATTAAAATTTCCAACTGTTCCCCGTTTCCCATTTCCCTCCCCCTCCTCCCACACATTGCCCCCTCCCCCCATTCCCCTCCCCCATCTCCACTCCTCTTCTCCTCCCCCCAGTCCATTCCCCCTCCCTCTCAATACTGAAGAGCAGTCCAAATTCCCTGCCCTACAGGAAGACCAAGGTCCTCCCACTTCCATCCAGGCCCAGGAAGGTGAGCATCCAAACAGGCTAAGCTCCCACAAAGCCAGTTCATGTATTAGGATCGAAACCTAGAGCCATTGTCCTTGGCTTCTCATCAGCCTTCATTGTCCGCCATGTTCAGAGAGTCCAGTTTCAACCCATGCTTATTCAGTCCCAGTCCAGCTGGCCTTGGAGAGCTCTCAATAGATCAGTTCCACTGTCACAGTGGGTGGATGCACGCCTCGTGGTCCTGATTTCCTTGCTCATGTTCTCCCTCCTTCTGCTCCTCATTTGGACCTTAAGAGCTCAGACCGTTGCTCCAAATTGGGTCTCTGTCTCTCTCTCGATCTATCGCCAGATGAAAGTTCCTGTGCCATTCTCCTTACAGAGCTTCGGGGCACAAACTCAGGTGCTTCACAACCTCAGTAGGACTCAATACACTCCTTTGGCTTCAAAAGGCACCTGTGCACACACACACACAGATCCACACCTATTGTTCACACTTTAAAATAAAATAACTTTTATATGTACAATTGATAGGGTTTTTAATATAATAGCATAAGTTGAAGAAAGTGTTTTGTTAAAAAAAAGGCATGTTAAGTCTAATGAAAGAAATTTGAAATAGTGTTTTCAGATTAAATAAAATCTCAGAGAGTAATAGTGTCAATGACAAAGAAGCACAACTCATGGTAAGGTGCCAGTTTCATAGAACAAAAAGTCAAAATGAACAAGACAGAACAGATAGACTTGCAGCATGAATAAGCAGATCTGTTACAGTTGAGAATTTGACATCCACCCACAGCTGACAAGTTAAGCAGGCAATAAATCAGTTGAGGATATAGTGGAAGCAAACAACACCATCAATCAGGTAGTTCTAATTGACATTTAGAGAAAATCTATCTGAAAAAACTCACAGAACCATCCAAAACCTCCCTCTCAAGATCACATAGCACTTCACAAAGATTGATCACATTCTGTAATATAAAAATAATTAACAAATTTAAAAGCATGAAAACCATATAAAATAAGCTTATTAGAATTAAAATGAAAATGAAAAAATAATGCAATGGGACAGGGAGACAAACCAGTCAGCAAAGTGCTTCCTTCATAACACAGGGATATGCGTTTCATCCTCGGGATGCAGGCTGGTAATCTAAAAACTGGTTAGGGGGAAACAAGTAAATCCATGGAGTTCCTAGACTATTTGTAGGACAGTGAGAGAATCTGTCTCAAATGACTACTGAGGTACGACTCTTGATGTTGTTCTCTGCTCTAGATGCGCGCGCATGTGTGTGTGTGCGCGCACACACACACACACACAAGCACACACACACAAGCACACACACACAAACATTTGTATGTGCATGCTTGTGTGTGTGTTATTTATGTTTGTCTATGTGTGGGTGGTATACAAGTTATGTGTTGTATGAGTACTTCAAATATTGGTGGGAGGGAAACACTACAACCTAAGAATAAAATGCACAAAGAATAAAGTAACAAATTTGAAATAGAAATTAATAAATTTAATTTTTTTTTCTTTTTTAAGCATGCACACATTTGAAAACACACTGTAAACTGTTCAGAGATTTTCCCCATCTGGATCTGTTTATTTTCTGGATAAACGGATCCAGAATCTGAGAATGCTGTGTACCTGCAGCATTCTCTGACCACATTAGACATTTTAAACTGCTATATCAATCTTTGTGAGGCTCAGTTTAAGAGCATGGCACTAGTACATGGCACTGGTGGCTACTGCAGCCCAGAGGCAATGGCTGGTTGCTGCATCTTTGTACACTGCCAAGCCTACCTAAGAGATTGCTGTCACCAAGAAGTCATGTTTGACTGTTTTTTTTTTAAAGCTTTCTCAGGCCTTATGTGGACATATGTAGCCCCATATATGGAAACACATGTAGACAGATTTTTCTTTGGGCTGGCAGCTCACAAAAATGACACAGAGACTTATTATTAATTATTAAAAGTTGGCCTTAGCTTAGGCTTGTTTCGTCAGCTCTTATAATTAAATTAATTAATTTATATTTAATTGCATATTGCCATGTGGTTGGTGGCTTTTACCTCTCTTCCTACATGGCTTACTCCTTTTGTGTCAGGCTGGTGACTCCACCTTTCTTCTTCCCAGAGACCTCTCTGTCCCCAGGATCTCACCTGACCTCTCCCTGCTTAACTGTTGGTCATTCAGGTAATTATGGAATCATTCACACTGATACATCATTATAAGTATAAAGGAATATTCTGAAGCAGAAAGGATCTAGACGTTTACTCTCTATGATCATTTCACAGCACAGAAATGTGCTACAAAAGCTTCCTGGGGAGGAACAAGGCACCAATGGTCTTATCCACCTGTGATGCCTGTTAACTATGATAGCAGCTATCTACACAGATGTGCCCACTAATTACAATGGTGGCCCAATTGTTATAGATGAAATTAAATTCTTACTGTTGGAACTTGAGGCCTAACTTCAGGAGGGAATCAAAACCTGGGATTGTAAAACAGCTCAACATTCCACAGGGTGAGAACATAGACCTTAAGAGCAAACTTAATTCTGTTGTCTGGATATACACACACATATTTATTTTTGTGTAAATATGTGTGTGTATATATATTACACAGACAGCTGTCACTTTTAACCTTAATGCAAAAGGACTTTTTCAAGTAAAAAGTGGTAAATGCAGAGACTTGTGACTTTAAAATGTTCTAAGCAAAGATTGCTGAATTCTCGGACTTAAAGCAATCTTTTTTAACTGTCCCTTCTAACACTCAAAGATTATTGCAGAAAAGGAGACATTAACAATTGCAAAGTCAGAAGACAGTGAGAAGGGATGCAAATACTATCTTTTGAGCAATACAAATCCATTGTCTTCGCAAATTCACAGCATTTATACATGCCTACATTGGGTCTCCACAAGAAAGGAGGAAGAGGGGCTATGGTTACTATATCCCTTAATGCTGAACTATTATTTCTGAGAATTCAAGGAGTCTTTACCTCCTGTTGTGTACTCAGTGGATTTGAACTAAATCTGACATGAAAGTCTCTTTTCTGCAGTTTCTATGATCAGAAAATATTATGCAAGTTGCAAAGGAAAGAAAACAAATTAAAAGTCCTACTCATATCCAACATCTATGAGCCACTATCACCAGCATAGAAAGAGATGTATGGATATAGAAAAAGTTTCATTCACACAGTGGTGTAACCAACATCCGTCTAATTGGACTTAAAGCCCATTATTAACAGGCAGAAAATCATACCTGGTGCTAGAAACCTAGTCAGCTTCCTGGGGCTGGTGATGTCATGGACCTAGAACAGCATAATTCTTTACTACCATCTAAATTATTATATTTATGCCTACACAAAAGTGTAATTGCCACCATTTATTAAAGAGGATCTCTTAACAGTAAGTGGAAACCATAACCGGAAAGTATAGTTGCACAAAATACAGAATTCAATAGGCTAAGACTAGTCCCAAATTAAATGTCTGCATCATAGCTCCTGCATTCCTCGTTCAAGAACCAACACAGAAGAAGAGGCAGAATTATGGTAGGAGACAGAATATCAGGAAGTGAAAATATTTCTCAGAGAAGTGGCTGCAAATACAAGACCAGAACAAAGGCAACATGAACATGATAAACGGAATGGAGAAATTTTGTGAGGTCCCACCTATAGACAAAATCTTCTCCAGAGAGAAGTTATTAGTTCCTCCTCCAGAGATGAGCCTCCCCTTTTTGTTGTCCAATGCAGAATGATCAGCCTTGAAACTATACAAATAAACCAGATAGATAGATAGATAGATAGATAGATAGATAGATAGATAGATAGATAGATAGATGATGGATGGACGGACGGACATAAGGACAAAGAGAGAGAGAAGATAGATAGATAGATAGATAGATAGATAGATAGATAGATAGATAGATAGATAGATAGATTAATAGTCAAAGAAATGAATAACAACTTTGTAGTAAGGGAGAGAAGAAGGTTCTGTGCTGGGGAGAAGAAAGGGAAATAGAATGGTGTAATTATACTTCAATGAAAATATTTTAATTTTAAAATAAATGCAAACCAGATAGATAACAAAGCAAAACCAAAAGGCATGATTCTGGGAAAATGACAGACAGAGAGGGAGGACTGGCTTGATAGTGGTAGGAAGGAGAGCAAAGAGGATAGGTAAGGTGGGAGGAGATAACAACCAGTATATATATATTTGGTTCTATAAACATATGTATCTAAAATATCAATAACAATATCATAATTTAATTGAATTAATAACTTAAAATGAAATCTGTTCAATATATTAAAGCTTTATTTGAAAAGTAAATATAAGTTGAGGCAAATCTGAGCTTTGTAGGCTTCTCTTTATGCTCATCTTAATCATCAGGAAGCCACTATTAACCCCCTTTAATAGACATATCTGGAGGCATACACGTTAAACCTATCCCAATGCACATTGACATCAGCAGTCTCCAACACAAACATCCAGACCCCAAGACTCTAAACCCACAGCAGCACCAGTCCAGCAATAACACCAAGCCTAGCTTGACTGGGTTCTTATGGACTCAGTCAGTATACATACAACCCCAGAAGTTCTTGGTCTGTGATCACCATCCAAGCATGACTGAATCTACTGGATAGAACATTGCTTGTGAACTCAGAAAATAAAGTAATCCACAGCTAACATAGGCTAGATGGATGTCTAAATACTCTAGCCACAAGCCTTCCCACCAAACATTCCAGATAGTCCTCCTAGAGTTGATGGGTTGTCATCTAAGTAGACATCACATGATGCCAATAATACTGTTAAGAGCGGTGTTTTCAGTGCGTCATTTGAGTAGGTATTATTTTTAGTATGAATTGTCCAACTGACCTAATCTAGATGCCCCCTGGAGATGGGCATTTTAACTTGCTTATGAAAGATTATATCATTTATGCTGATGGTGGAGAGAAGCTCACCAGCTGTGCTCAGAACCTTTTTCCAGGCTAAGATTGTAGACTGTATAAGTGGAGAAAGGGTGCTGACCAGGAAATTGTATTCATTGTTTTGTCGTTACTGATTGTGGAGGCATGTGACCAGCTGCTTTACACTACTAACTCCTTGACTGCCTCACCATTATGGACTGTAATAGAAATCCCTTTTCCTTAACTGGCTTTAATCAGAGTTTATCTCCAAAGACATAGAAATGGATAACATACACATACAAAAAAACTGCTTGAGTATACTAGCTACTAGGAAAATTTAAAGCAAAGCCAAATGAGTTATCATCTGGTAGTTTATTTATTAAGCAATAAAAACCAGCTAGTTCTGGAAATATTGGATAAAATTTAGAATATGCATAACTCTTTGTGAGAATGTAGTTCTGCTGTATATATTGAAAAATGTGTAGACTCCTCAAAAATTGAACATTCTTCATTGAGTATTAATTAATCAGAAGAAATTAAAACTAGTGCCTAGATTCTTTAGTATTTTTCCTCAATTTGGATAGTACTTTACAGTAGAACCTAATCTTTATATATATATATATATATATATATATATATATATATATATATATATATTTCAAATTTCTACTTAAGTTTCTGACTAGTATGATTCAAGCATTGATGAATAAATTCAACATTATAATATACTTGGGAATGCATCTTTTCTGAAATATGCAGCTCATATATTCAACACCCATTAAGTAGGCATTTTATTTTTAAATAAAAATCCATCTTCATATGATGATATGAAGAGGGAACCATTTCAAGTTTACTGAGGTAATCAAGATATCTGCTTTATATTTTCAGACTGAAAAATAGCAGTGAAAAAAATCTCATTCAAATTTGGAAGTTAAAAAAAAACATCAGAAAAATAGAGGTGAGGGCTGACATTTGTGTCCACAGTAGTGTGAGTATCAGGCAAGTGGTGCCAAACCTGTAAGCACTACCCTTCAGCAGGAACAGGTTGTGGGAGATTTCTCCAAGTTCAATATAGTCGTGTGAGCCCAGAATTTTCTAAGTAATTGAAGCCACACTCACCATCTCCTAAAAACATGTAGGTATGCAGTCACTCTAGAGATTAGCCTGTGGCGGAGAGTTGAGCTGACATGCCGTGGTTATTAATGGCACTAATAAAAGGGAAGCCAAGCAGCTTCTCTTCACAATGGTTGAGCAGGAAAGGCAACTGAGCATGATCTCTATTTGACGAAGAAAAGGATTTCTTATATTTTGCTTCTTTCCTTATTTCTGGGGAGAAAAGTTGAAATTGATTCTATTTGTGCCTGGAAGATGGTTCTTATTGTGACAGAGTATGGGAAGGATAAAATAAAATTGAAGATTTGCTTCCATAACAATTGCTTTTGTTGTTTGGGATGAGGCATTTTTTAAAAAAAATGTATACTTTTGGAAATATTAACCCTAAATTAGCTAGCTAAAACCACCCACATTTCAACACACACATGTAGGCAGCACTGTGTGTTTCTAAAATATGAACTGAAATAATTTACAAAGTTCTGGCATATTCTCATATTCTCTCTCTCTCTCTCTCTCTCTCTCTCTCTCTCTCTTTCCTTCCCTCCCTCCCTTTCTCCCTCCCTCCTCTTTCTCTCAGATCCCTTATTATGGAAAATTTTACTTTCTTTCAATTAAACAGAGATTTTAAAGAATAATTTACCCTTGCTATTTTTCATTCACTATTTATTATCCAAAGAATAATCTGCAAACCAAATAAGTGGTTTCTGAAAATTAGCTATAGAAATTAAGATAAATTGCTTGACATTTATGAACCTTCATTTCTCAATTGATTTTGGAGTGTTGCCTACTGAAAAAAAGTTGAGGTGAACATTGCATGAACAAATAAAACTTCTCACACAGAACATACCCATTTAAAAGAAAACACTTTATAATTACAATTGCCTAAATGAAATGTGCAAAGTGAGAGAAAGAGAGTCAGTAAGGGGGAGAAAGGAGCAGGAAATGTGAACACAGGGAAGGTAGGAGCAACCCCAAACCAAACCAGGATATCCCATTTCTTTCCAAACAATAATGATTTTGTTATAGGTAGGGGTATGATTTCTGACACTTTCTTTAACAATGAGGATTATTTCAACAGACTTTCTTGAGGGGGAAACGTCTTTTGGGTATGAGAAGTAGCAGAAAAAATATACATGAAACCAACTTTATAGCATTGACACATGCCACAGTATAAGTACAAATGTTTTCTACAGCAAGAAAATGTATTTGAACAGTCATATCAATATAGCCTCAGACCTCCAGAGACATTTAGGATTAAACAACCGTAACCTGTTTAATTCCCTTTATTGACATCAATCTCTAACCATGAAGGTAAAGACAAGATCAATTATTTGAAAAAAAAAAAAGGATTTCTGTAAACTTGGACTCTAAACCTGTCTTTGTGTAATAGAGTATAAATCGAGAACACAAAAGAAAACAAGACTGAGCTCGAATTACACCAAAGCTATAAAGAAAAATGTTTTCTTTAGTTTAAAATAATGGAATTTCAGATGTGTTTTGAGTGAAAAAATCCAGCTATATGAAGCAAGAGTATGATGCTTGCTGTGAGGGACAAAGAAAAACTCTGTTTTCAGTTGTTTAAAAGGCAGACCAGGGGAGACGACATGACACTGGAGAGCTGGACTTCTGTCAGTAAGCGTGGGTTTCCATCTCAAGGTTTTGTTTGACAGCTATCCTTCAGTTTGAACACAAGTCCACTTCAATTGATTGCAGCTCACATTTACCACCCCGGAGCTTTTTCAGCCTCACTCCTGCTGGAAGACAGAGGTACTGAAGATCTCCTTTTATAGCTTGAAGCATCCTCTCCTGCTTTGGTAAACAAAAGGTTTCTGTGTCTTATTTACAAAGTTACTTACTTATCTTTCCTAATTTATTTTCTTTAGAAATTACCAGTATCATTTAGACATAGCCCATTTCCAACTAATATTTTAAGGGTGAGAGCATTTGATATTAACCTAATGTTACATCAACATAGACAAGAAGTTTGCCAGCTTTTCTGATAGCATGTGTCATGGTACTCTTTTTACAACCCCCAGTTCTGAGTGCCTCATCACCGTGTACTAGCACTACTCAAAGAGTATCTCTCTGTATATCCAAATGAATTGTTTTGTTAGGAAGTTGGGGCCCAGTGAGATGGCTCAGTGAGTAATAATAGTACTTGCCTCCAAGCTTGGTGTCCTGAGTTCAGTCTCTGGAAATCATTTAGTGTAAGGATACAACTGATGCCCTCAAGTTGTTTTCTGTGGCTCTCTTGGACACACTACAGAAACACACACACAAATAAATTAATTGAAAAAGCAAAGTTAAAATGAAAACAACCTTAATGGGTAGGTTGGAATGCATTATAAATATGGAATTAATAAACTGTATACTTCGACATTTGCAAAGATATCTGGAAGGTGAAGGCAAGATAAGGGAGTACCTGTGTTAGAAAAGCAAGGAGGACTATTTGGAGAGAAGAATGACACTAAGTAGAAGAGGCAGAGGAAGAAGTAAGGACAGTGGGAAAATGGGGGTGAATTAGAGCAAAGTGTAATCACATACACATTTGATATTGAAATTCAATACCTCAGATGCAGACTTAAACAAATAAAAACATAATACATCTAAACAAATCAAAAATGGAAAGAAATAAATTAACAGAGCCAAGTGATAATTTTCTCAAATGTCCATAATTATAACTATAGAAGGAAAGTTAAAAGTAGAGACAAATATTTGAAAGAATCGTGCTCAAATACTTTGAAAATAAAATGAGAACTATTACCTTAAAGAACTAAGACACTTGGTGACTCGAGAGCAGAATATATACAAAAAGCCATCCAGATCACAGTGGAGGAAACCCACTCAATATGAGAGATAAAGAGAAACTCTTTAAAACATTTGGACATTGCTTTTATTTTGCTATTGTTTCCTGTGCTTTGGGGGTATTATCCAAAATATCTTACTCATTACCATTTCCTGAAGCATTTCCCAGTGCTTAGATCTAGAAGTTTTACTATTTACCTCTTTAATCCTTTGAAGCTGAGTTGTAAAAGGTGATATAGTTTAATTCATCAGCTGCAGACATTCCATTTACTCTGCACCATTTATTAAAATTATGTAATTGCTACAATAAGATTTACCTACTTTGCTAAGTGTGAGCTTTCTGTGGATGTGAGTGTTTCCTGTAGGGGTCTCTGCTCTGTTATTTCAGGCTATACATCTACTTTTAATCCTATCATTGTGATGATTTGTTACAGCAGTTTTATAACATTCATTGAAATCAGGTTGTATAAAATTTCTTTGTTGTTTTTGCTCAAGATGACTTCAGATATGAAGAAGTCTAGTGACTCCAAATATTTAGAATTGTGGTTTTCTGTTTTAATATAAATGGTATTTTAATGAGCATTAAATCTATAAATTGCTTTATGTAGTCTGAACATTTTCTCATGCATGGTCTCAAACTAATTCATCAACATGGGAAGAGCTTCTATTTAATGTTTGTTTGTTTATCTACCTTTTGCCTTCAAATTCTTTCTTAGGTGCTTTACAATTTTCTTGTAGCGATTTTTATTTCGTTACTTAAATGCATCCGTAGATATTTTATTTTGTGGAGTTGTTATTCAAAACATCTATTATTGGCATCTAACATTGCTGCAGATTTTGCTATATTGATTTTTGTATCCGAGGCTTTGCTAACTTTCTTGCTAGTTCTAATGTGGTTGTTTATTTTTGGCTGTTGTAGTGTTTTCTCTAAGGTATGTCATATGTAACCAATAATAACCTGACTTGTGCTCTAATGTGAATACTCTTGTTTTTTTCTTTTGTTGGTTGCCCTAACTAGGGCTTCTAGAACAATATCAAAGAACAAGCATAGAAGGGAGCACACTTGTTGTATTAACCATTTGGTAAAGTGTTTATTTTTGACTTCCTATATAAGAACTTTATTGTCTCAGGGTCTATTATTATTATAATTAATTTTAATTTTTATGTTGTGACAAATTATGTAAAGCCTAACTTGCATCCTTTAGAAAAAAGAAATGAAAATGATTTAGCCTATGGCAACTTGAGACGTCCAGTGGAGTCTATACTGTGAAGGATTTGACATCATCTTGGGCACATGGTAACTTTGCTATAATTGGCTGAAAATATGTTACTAGAGATCAATCCTTAATCTTTCAGAACAAAAAACAGCTTGAACTTGGGAGATGGTTTAAGCCTTTGCGATGTGACTATGATCCACACTACAGTGTTGCCTGGGGACAGAAAGTGTGGGAGGAAATCTTTCTCTGCATGCGTCGTTCTCAGTTTTCTTCTGCTTGGGTGGTTTCTTAAATCAATGCGCTTTTTGTAATCAAGTAAGAATATGTTAAGTCATATTGATTGGTAAGATGTCAAATAAGTTGGATGCCTAGAATGTGTATATGTACCCTTATATTGCGTCAGGAAATAAAAAGTTTGATTTTTAACATATTTTGGTATGAAGAGATTTATGGATAAGGAAAAAAGACAGGTAAATTTTCTTTTGCTGGTAACTTTAATCATGTGGTAAATTTGATAAGTAGCAAAGTAAAAGTAATCAATATTTTGTTGTGTTTACACTGCTATCCTCCTTTAATTATTATCAAGGAAAAATAGAATCTATCCAGGATGACAGTTACCTGCAACCTCAGCCCTAGAGAGACTGAAACAAGAAAATTGCAGTACAAGGCTAACCTGAGTCACACAGTGAGTACTATTAACCAATTAGCCAAACAAATCAAAGAGACATATAAGCAAGCTATTGAGATATGAGGAATAGATTTAATCATTTGTCAGAGATTTTACTTTGGGTGCATTGACCCCATTGTTCTCATAGCTTATTAAATCCAAGCTGTAATAGCTTCACAATGCTAGAACCATAGAAACAGTACTTCAAAATACAAGCTTTTACTGAAGTACAAATATATCTTGTTCTTCCCTATGGACAAATAAAACCCAAATTGTTATGTGCCTGGAAATTCACATTGGTTTTGCACGAAACATGGAAGTGTGCATTGCACTGAGCTGCAGGGAAGGAGACCCACCAGAAGCAAATTCCTCCAGGCTGGTGGATCCTTGCAGAGATACAGGCTGAAGGGAAAACTGCCTTCATATTAGTGCAGCAGGGGCAGCATGTGGTACCCTGCATACTCCTCAAAGTAGTTCTATCTATTGTTGGTAGTAGACTGTGCAGCCATTTTCTTCTAGTTCATAAGGACTTCCATTTTCCAAAATCACATGCACATGTTATATCATAGCCTTTCATGTTAAAAGCACACTAAATTTTCAGATTTTCAAACAGCATGAGTCATTGAAATTTAAGCCATAGAGAAATTTGGGGTCATTGAAATGAATTATAATACTTTAAATTTATTTTTGAGATCATAATGTAATAATTTATCTTTTCAATTTCCTCCCTCCACATCTCCCATATACTTCCTTTTGCTCTATGTCAAATTCCTAAATATAACCTCCTTCGTCTGTATGTTTTTATTTATAAAAAAAAATTACTGCATATACAAAACGGTTTTCACATACCTGAACTGAGCATCTTTCTTCTTTTTTTCTTTACTTTTCCTGCTTCCCTTACTCCCTCCTTCCCTCTTTCCCTCCCCGCTCTTTCTTTCTTTCTTTCTTTCTTTCTTTCTTTCTTTCTTTCTTTCTTTCTTTCTTTCTTTCTTCCTTCCTTCCTTCCTTCCTTCCTTCCTTCCTTTCTTTCTTCCTTCCTTTCTTTCTTTCTTCTTTTTATTCAGTTTTGTTCTTCTAAACTCTTTATACTCTTCAAACTTTGTCTTTATTTTATGGGTTTTTCTTAATTTTTCAGAAACTCAAAGTTAATGAGTAGCTCCACAGCATTTCAACCTGTGGGCTAAATATAACTGAATTCTTTTGCTCTTGGGCACAGTGTTTCAGAAAGGTGAAGTTGGTGGCTAGTCAAATATGTGTCTAAAGAGAGATTACCACATTTAGTCCACAGTAGCCAGCATGGTAAAGAATCATTATCATATAGCTCTCAATATTAAAGTATTCTTAAATTCCTACACTTTAATATACTGAGTCATTTTACCAAAATTGATAAGAGATCAATGGAAACACTATTTTTTGCTGGATTTTTTTTTTTGCCCACACAAAGCTCAATTTTGGAAAGGAATCTTTCAGTCACTAATTTTCCTCTAAATTATTTCAGTTCTTCATTCTTTAGTTACTAAATTAACTTATGTAATTAGATAACAATACTGTAACATGCACAGGTTTGGGTAGAAGTGTGGCTTGAAAATATTTGCTGGAGTATCTTTGGGTATGATGTTGAAAGTATGGTGGTTGACAAAATAAAAATGTTATATTTCTCTCCCTTCAAAAAAGATTTGTCTTTTTGAAGAATTACATAGAAGCAGGATATATACTTACATTTCTGAAACATTTGAATGGTTCTAGCCCCTATTTAGAGTAGGAAAACATTTCATCAATGAAGATGCCCCATTGGCTTGAGTATATATGTATGTATATTCTAGAGTTATATATACAAGAGCATATATGTAGAAAACAATCTGTCTTACCTTTGAATTAAAATGTATAGTTTTTCTCAAGTCTAAGCAATCATGCTAAATCATGCTCCCAATTTACTCAGGAAATCTTGTCTTTTTCTACTTGACACGTAGATTATATCCATGTATGTCTCTCTTAGGGTCCTCATTGTTGTCTAGGTTCTCTGGGAGTGTGAATTGTAGGCTGCTTTTCTTTGCTTTATGTCTAAAAACCACTTATGAATGAGTACATATATATGTTTTTCTGGGCCAGTGTTACTTCACTTTATATGATGTTTTCTAGATCCAAAGATTTGCCTGCAAATTTCAAGATGCTGTTATTTTTTCTGCAGTGTAGTACTCCCTTGTGTAAATGTCCCACATTTTCCTTATCCATTCTTTGATCAAGGGGCATTTAGTTGACTCCCTTTATATGCCCAGTGGTGTGAGAAGAGTTACATGTTCACTGAAAGGAGGCAGGAGGATGAATGTGGCTGTTCAAATCCTTTCCTCTATTGAGTCCAGGGCCTCAGTTCAAGGATGATACCATACAGCTTTGTGTGGATCTTCTTTCCCTGGTTAAACTTCTAGGTAAGTTGTCTCCTCGGTGAATCTAAGTAATGCGATATTAACACTGAGGATTAGCAGTCACAGTGAAGGGGGTGAAGATATCATATTTACTTAATGTTGAGTGGGCTAAATGTGTCATATTTATTGAACATTAGCAGAAATCACTGCTCTACAAATAGCAATGATGCCTGAATTCAAAGCATGTTGAGTGAAAGAAGCTATGCAAATGAATACATTTTATCTGATTTTATACTTTTGATATTCTAGTGAAGATAAAATGAATATATGGCTTTAATCCTTGGACATTGATTGCCTCAAATAAATAAATATTAATAGAATAAGTTTAGAAAAGGATATTTACCATTTAGGTGCATAAAAGTTTAATTATTTTCTGCAATGGAACACAGTAAAGTTTTAATAGTAATGAATACAATATTTGTCTTGTTTGGATTAATGATTTAAGTAACTGACCTAATATTTATAATATAGACCCTGACAGAATTTAAAGCTTATAAAAAGAAAATTCTCCTTGGCAGTGACAGCACACACCTTTAATCCCAGCACTTTAATCCCAGCAGGTGGATCTCTGTGACTTCGAGGCCAGCTTGGTCTATAAGAGCTACTTCCAGAATGGTCTCCAAAGCTACAGAGAAACCCCGTCTCGAAAAACCAATATATAAATAAATAGAAAAATAAAAAAAAAACCAAAGTAACTCTGACTTGTTAGCAAAACCTCACCACAATATAAGATCATCTTAGATTATTTTTATCAGAAAATATTAAGAATCAAATATTATGTAAAGGTTACTTTTAACTTTTCTAGAACTACATTGCCAAGCAGTACAAATCAAGGATCAATTAAAATAGAAACAAATGTTATTTAATAATTCTATGAACAATTTTATGTACATAAAATACTGTAGTCATAAATATAAATATAAAAAATCAAATTATTTCATAATAAGCTTATTTTCCTCTATTTGAACTTGAAAGTCAGATTTGATCTAAAACTTCAGGATATATGTGCTGTTAATTGAGACCAGTTTATAAAATAGAACTATTATTATTTTAAAATTTAATTTAATTTTTAAGATTCAGATTATTTTTAACCAGAATATAATTATACCATTCTCATGCCTCCCCACCATTCCATATCAAAGTAATGATCTCTTCCTTCATATAGTGCTGCCTATATGTTTACATATTTATGGTTGACCATTTAAGACTAGAAAAAGAATTAGGAGAATATCCCTGGAGAAAACTATTTCTCGTTCAGCAGTTAAAAATTGCTTGTCGCTCTCCCTCTACGGATAGGGCCCTGGGATATCCCCCATACATGTTGGCATGTCAACTGGTATTGTCCTTGTTCAGGTCATGTAGAGGCAAGTATTGCTACACTTTCAAAGGTGTAGTTTCTCTATTGTATCTTGAAGATTACTAATTTTTTTTTTTTTTTTTTTTTTTTTTTTTTGGTTTTTTGAGACAGGGTTTCTCTGTGGCTTTGGAGCCTGTCCTGGAACTAGCTCTGTAGACCAGGCTGGTCTCGAACTCACAGAGATCCGCCTGTCTCTGCCTCCCGAGTGCTGGGATTAAAGGCGTGCGCCACCATCGCCCGGCTCAAGATTACTATTTTTAAAAAAATTATAAAAGCCTAGAGACATCAGTGTAGTTATTTTGGTTTTGAATAAATATTTCTTGAAGAGATATACTATTTTTACAAATTGTATTTGTGAGCTGAAATCTACAGATTAGGGTTTTTGACTTGAAAGGGCTATTTATTATCATAATAAACTCCATATAATCATTTCGCCATGTTCGTTTTCTTTATACTGACTCTGTGGCTTGGAGAAATTTGTGGATACCATTGCATACGTTTGGGATGATTTATTGTGCACATGCCATAAGGTAAGAGTCAAATAAATCAAATAGAAAACCATTCTGTTTTTTCAACACTCCCCAAGTCTTTAAGTCATTAGTCCTCAAATTTTTGATATCATCTGATGCTCTATGCAAAGATGACCTTTGTTTTTTTTTCTGCACACAATTTTTTAGTCCAAATGACAGGTCATACAAATATACTTGTGTGTATTGGGAAAAGCAGAATATGTAAAGATATTGGTTTGTACAAACACTAACTGTTTTAATTTAAACTTATCAAGTGAAACACTTCAACCCATTGACTGGCAAACTAAAAAGATCTCTAAAATCAACAAGAATTCCTTATGTATCATGGTATTTTAACCTTAATTTCTAAAACATGGAGGAAAAACAATGGACAAGGTTCATATTTGATAAATATTCTAAATAATCACTTCCTATAACATTTCCTTTACTCATGATTCATTGTAATTTATAGAGAGTACCTTCAAAACATTTTGTAGAAACAGGTTAACCTGATCGAAACTTATTCATTCATACTTACAAAACTAGAAATTCAGTCAAGGCAAGCAATTGGGTAAAAGTTTTCTCCTTGCTTTTGGTAATTGCAACTTCACTCCTGAGGATATGAACTTCCAGCTGTCATGTGTTTGTGATTAATTGGATACCTTCCCAGCCATTAAGGAAGCCCCACTATGTTTCTATGTTTCCTGGCAAAAACTGAAGTTAGCTCTACACAACAACTTGGCAAAGACTGCTGGCACACAATAGAAAAATACACGCAAATTGGCAAGAAAAAAATACCTTGTGTACAAAACCATTTCCAAAAACAGCAGGTGCAAAGCCAAATTCACCTTACCAGGTCCTTTAATATGCACAAACTTATGTACAAAAGTTTAAGTACTTGTCTAACTTAATATTATTTTTCATCTTTGTTAAAAAATTGTTGTTTTTATTTTCTGAGAGAGAAAACTGTATTTTTTCAGAATTGGTATTCCTAATATTTCTGTCTATAAGTACAAATATTTACAAGAATATACTTAATACTTTTGTCAATGAATGAATTTATTATCCATTTATACATTTATAAAACTACAGATATTCTTTTCGGGCCTATAAATATTATGTTAAATTTGTGTGTCAAGTCGACTGGGTCATGGGATGCTCAGATATTGAGTCAAGCCGAGCATGAAGAAATTTCTGCTAAGTGATGGGTTTCATTGAGGCATCAATGTTTTTCTACCTTCAGGCTCTGCCTGAGCCACTGGTGCATCACGGGAGACATACCTGCTTATTTTCAAACTGCAATTCATATCACCAGCTCTGTTCACTTGCAGACATTCACACATGAACTGGGAATATGCCTTAGACTTAACAACCTGTGCATCACACTGACTATGCTTTGATACAGCTCAGCTTCAAAACAAGATAAGCCAGTTCCTTAGTAGTCAGTTTTTATAGACCATTTTTGCAGTTGTTGCATTGTTTATAAAACCTTAATTCACATTTTATTACTTTTGTAATATATGCAAGCTATTTCCCCGACTTTTCTAAACATTTCATAAAAACATCCATATTGATGTTCTGAGTGGTTCCTCAGAAAATTGGGATTCATCTACCTCAAGACCCAGCAATACCACTCCTGCCATAAGCCCAAAGGATGTTCTATCCTACGACAAGGACAGTTGCTCAACTATTTTCATAGCAGCTTTATTAATAATATCTGGAAGCTAAAAACACCCTAAATGTCTTTCAACTGAAGAACTGATAAAAATGTGGTACATTTATACAATGGAGTATTACTCAGCTGATAAAAATTAACACTGTGAAATATTCAGGTGAGTAGACGGAACTAGAAAAATATCATCCTGAGTGGGGTAACATGTTAGTTAGAAAGACCAACATGGTACGTACTCACTGATAAGTGGAAGGAAAATCTTGTTACAGTTCACAGACCTGGGGAGGCTGAGTAACAAGGAAGGTCCAAAGGGGTGTCTGGATCTCCCTGGATAAGAACATATTTGAGAGGAGAAAGAAACATGATTGAATAATAAGTTAATGGTATTCTGCTATGCCCTTAATAGTCATAGACCAAAGCCTAATATAATCATTATCAGAGAGGCTTTATCTAACAAGTGATGGGAGCAGATGGAGAAACCAATGGCCACACATTAGGTGGAGCTCATGGAACCCCATGGATAAAAGGGTGGAAGGATTATAGGAGCTAGAGTGATTGAGGGACACCACAAGATCATATTCCACAGAATCAACTAACCTCAGCTCATAGGGGTTTCCAGAGACTGCACTGACAACCAGGGAGTCTGCATGTGACTTATCTAAACCCTCTCTGCATATATGTTACAGTTGTGTAGCTTAGTCTTCTCGTGAAACTCCTAAAAGTGAGAGCACAAACTGATTCTGACTCTTTTGCCTCCTCTTCTTCCAATACCCTGCCTTGCCAAGTCTCGGTGTCAGGGTATGTACCTATACATGCAGTCACGCCACGGCCAGTTGATATCCCTGGGAGGCCTGCACTTCGATGTCTAGAAATTACTGGTATGAGTATTCTCATGAATGGGATATTGTTTGCTTGGTATTTTATTTACAGTTTAGGGGGAACACATGTTGTTTTGATAAATCATGAGACTGTTATTCTTATCCCATGAGAGTAGCTTTGACAAGCCATTTAATATCGATCCCCTCTGTTTTTATGCTGCTTAACAAATGTTTTTCAGGAAAACAATTACTTCTTTCACTATAGGTGCTCATATAGGTGGTGCCTCCATGTGACTTTTGTAGGAATATTAATTTATAGTTTATTATGAAAATAAGTTATCCAGATATTGAAGACTTATTTGTATTTCAAAAATCTCTTACATTCTTATGTATTTTTCTTTTGCTTTATTAGCTGATAAATTCTGAGAAATAATATTGTAGTTGTAAGTTTCCTGCATATCTTAAAATGAATTTTAATTTACACAGTCGGGGATCTCAGAATCTGCTTTACTTCCCATTTATCCCTTGCTTATTAGTAAGCAAATGTCCTTTATTTTGCCTATCTGATATTGTTTGTATTTTCTTCATAAATATTCTCTCAACTGGAGCCTTATAATCTCATATAGAAATTTCATTTGTCTTTCAAGTTTTCTCTTTGCCCCCTTTTTGCATCCCTACTTAATTCAAATATGTTTATCATACAGTGTAGGGATAAGCCCCGCCCATTGGGGGCGTGTTTGCCTCCGGCTAATGTTTACTGATAAATCTGCCGGGTGTGATCCCAGCAGCCCCTTTTTTCTGCTTTCCTGTTCTCCGCGGGAACCTGTGGTCCTGTAAGTCTATTTCCTCATTAAAGCTGTATATATTTTTATAATCTGTCTGCATTCATTTATGTCATTACAATACAGGCTACACATTTTTCACCCAAACCAAATACTACTGAGGTTTTTCTTTCAGGTGTCTCTTATCCACATAATATCAACTTATTCAATATTATGTGATCACTCTTTGTTTTTATATCTCAGTTTTTTATTTTAGAGTTCTTTATCTGGCCTTGGGGCATTGTGAGAATTTTTCTCACATATTTACTTATTCTTAGCATTGTGGCAATAGTAAGCAGTTTTATTAAGGGAATACCTGTCCATCAAATATTAGATGCCCATTTGTGTGTGGATTTAAGTTTGGGTCTTCAATTTTATTCCATTGACCAACGTATCTGTTTTTATGCCAATACCATGCAGTTTTGATTATCATAGCATTGTAGTACAACTTAAATTTGCGGGTGGTGGCAACTCCAGCATTTCTTTGGTATTCAGGATCATTTTAGCTATCCTGGGTGTTTATATATCCACATGAACCTGAAAATTCCTTTCAGTGTTGGTGAAGAATTATATGGGGTTTTGATGATTATATCATTGAATTTTTGAGCAAATAATCGCCTTTTGTAGGTTGACCATTTTAATATGCTAATTTTACCAGTCAATGAGCATGAGAGATCTTAACATCACCTGATATATTCTTCAATTTCTTCTTTAATGATTTGAAGTTTTTTTTATCATATACGTGTTTTAGTTGCTCAGTTAATGTTATCTTAAAATATTTTATGTTATTGAGGCTATTGTGAAAGGTTTTGCACTGATTCCTTTCTTAGTCCATTTGTCATTTGTATATTAAGGCTACTGATTTTTGACATTTTTTTTCTAGCCAGCTACTTTGCTGAAAGTGTATATCAGCTGTAGGATTTTCCTGGTGAAAATTTTAGGGTCACTTATATATACTATCATATCATCCAAAAATAAATATACTTTGACTTCTCCTTTTCCAATTTGTATCCCATTGATAGTCCTTAATTGTCTTATTGTTCTAGCTAAAACTTCAAGCACTATATTGAATAGATAAGGAAACAATGGTCAGCTTTGTTTTGTTCCTGACTTTAGTGAAATTGCTTGGAGTTTCTATTCATATCATCTGAGGTTGGCTTTATAGGCTTGCATTAAACTGCCTCAAATATGTTGTGTTATGTACTTCATATCCATAGTCTCTTTAGGACTTTTATCATGAAGGGGTCTTGAATTCTGTCAAAAGTCTGTTTTGTATATTTTGTATTTCAGTTTGTTTATAATCGTGAATTATATAACTTATATAAATGTATGGTTTTATCTTATGTTGAACTATCATGGCATCTCTTGGATGAAGTATACTTGATCATAGCTGACGATATTTTTGATATATTATTGGATTTGGCTTGGAAATATTTTATTGAGTATTTTTGCCTCTATGTTCATAAAGGAAATTGGTGTGTAATTTTAAGTCTTTGATGAGTCTTTATGTGGTTTTGGTATCAGAGTAAATGTGGCCTCATGAAATTGATTGGGAAAAGTCTCTTGTGTTTCTATTTTGTGGAATAATTTAAGCAACATTGACATTACCTCTTTCATGACAGTCCTATAGAATTCAGTGTTAAAACCATTTGGGAGACTTTTAATGACTGCTTCTATTTAACTGGGGGTTATATGTCTGTTGAAATATTATTTTAACTTTGATAAGTGGTGTATATTGAGAAAAATATCCATTTCCTTTAGAGTTTTCAAAATGAAGTAAAGAATGTTTAAATTATATCGTATAATTTTCAGAATTTCCTGGATATCAGTTATTATGTCCCCCTTTCTATGTCTAATATTTTTATTTGGACTTTCTCTGCCTTTTATTTAATTTGGAAAATCATTTACATATCTTAATAATTTTCTCAAAGAAACAACTGTTTGGTATATTGAATCTTTGTATTGTTTTTGTTTATTTTCTTGTTTCTGTATAATTTATTTCAGCCTTGAGTTTTTATTATTTGTTGCTATTTACTCCTTTGGGGTGTAATTTCTTCGTTTTAGTCCTGGATCTTTTCAGTCTGCCTTTAAGTTGCTAGCATGAGAACTCTTCATTTTTTTCTGTTGTTGTTTGCTTGTTTTTTAAATGTAGGCACTTAATAAATTGTTGACCAAAGTGGTGCTATGTAAATTCCCCAAAGCACACGATTACTTAAATCATATGTTGTTTTCAACAAATCATCCTCAAAACCCCAGTGCTGAAGATAACACCTACACAACTTATTGAGCAAAGAGATGCCTAGTTAGTGTACACAAGGATCTTTCACTTTTCTGCTGCTGGATGTTTGGTAAAGGAAAGTTTTTTAAATGCTACAGAAAGAGATGCATGAACACCAAGCTATCCAGCCAGTCAGAAACCTTTTACCTGTGGTAGTTTACTGTCTAAAATAAATACTAGTGCGAGGGTGATATAAACCTTATGCAAATAACCAAATAATATCTGTTTAGACTTAAGGCAAACCTTATGAAATAGAATCTGTACATGATAATTCATAGACTAGATAGCCAAGGAACTTAGGGCAAAATCAAATAAAATTGGTAAAAATAACACACACACACACAAACACACATACACAAACATAAACACACATCACACACATAGTGATAAAATGACTCCTAATAATATTCTACTATGCTCATAAGTCAATGCCATGCCAGTCATCATAAGAGAAGCTTTCTTCATCATCAAATGAGAACAAATATAGAGACAAACAATCAGACATTTCATAGAGAGTGGGAGACCTTGGAACACTAAGTTTTAAATATAAATTGTGTGAGAGACAGGAGGTATGGAAGACACCATAAAAAGAAAGCCCTTTTAAATCAAGATTAACAAAATTCGTATGAATTCATAGAGTTCAAGACATATGAATCCATAGACACACATGTGCTTGTGCTTTTGCTTCTTTAAAGTATGGTGGGGTTTGTTTTGTTTTGTTATTTGTTTTCTTTGTTTGGGGCTTTTATTGTATGGGGTTTTGTTTTGTTTTGTTTGAGAAAGGACTTAGGGTTGTGTGGAGGAGGGATCTGAAAGGACAAAAATATGACCAAAATATTTTAAATGCTAATAGATATATATTAGCATTTAAAATAATTTATGTGTTTTATATATAAACTTATATACAATTACTATAAATGAATTCATAAATAAATTATATTTATATAAAATGAATTTATATTTATATATTCATTTATGGATGGATGAATAATTTATATATAAACAATTTATAGGTTTTTAATTTATGAATGTTATGATTTATAAATAAACAATTTATATATAGATAAATAAGAGAAATTTTGAAAGTTTTCCCCAAACTACAAGAGGAATAAAAAATTATGTATTTCACACATTGCCAAACTAGAGTTACTTTGAAGAGAAAACAAGCTAACTTAAAATTTTTTACCCCCTTTGAATTTTTAGAATCTGTCTTGATATTTTCTCTCATTTAGAGAAAGGTCTCAATTTTGAAATATGAATGTTTGCGTTTACAGTTGCATCAGGGGTTCATAAAATACATCTGCTTGTAATGTTTCTTTTATATATAGCTTTCAATTTTTGGCTGTATCTTTTATAGAATAAGCAATGTTTATATAACTTAAGAAAAAATGTGCAGAAAATGCACGATGAGCAGGAGAATATGTAGGCCTTGAAAGAAGCCATAGAATTAAAGGAAGAATTAAGGGATTAATATACCAAATATAACAGAGCAATAAGTATAAATTTAAGACCATCATTATCAAGAATATAAGCAGTCATGACAAACACCATCCTTTAAATTTTTATGGATTACTTGTTCATGTCTTTCTTACATAATCTTCATCACAATATGATTATGTATTGATTTTGCAATTAAGGATACTTACCAAGTCTTAGAGCTAGAATTTGTTAGATCAGGATTGAAGCAAGTCAAAGTAATTTCAATGTCCAAAGTCAAAGCCACTGTGCTTTAGTTATTTCAATTAATTATCATTAGGGAAAAATTTGACAGGGAATAGTTACCTGTACAGGAATATGCAAATACTTAGCAAGCTTCAAATTATCAAAAATTATGAACAATTATTACACAATATTAACATACAATAGAAAGCTAGTCGGGCAGCCGTGGTGCATGCTTTTAATCCCAGCACTCGGGGAGCAGAGGCATGCAGATCTCTATGAGTTCAAGGCTAGCCTGGTCTAAAAGAGGTAGCTACAAGACAGGCTCCCAAAACTACAGAGAAACCCTGTCTCAAAAAAAAAGAAAGAAAAAGAAAAAGAAAAAAAAGAAAGACATCATTTCATAATAATAAATTACCCTGTCAACTTCTGATATACTCATTAAATATTATTTAGTGAAAACATTAGAAATAAATAACTTTTTAAAAATGTGTAAACTAAAGACAAATTGATAGAATAATAAATTGAGAATTTTGGAGAAAAAGAACAATAGCAACAACAGAAAACCCTGGACTCAGTCACAATATGCAGAGGTATATTTATATGAATTTAGATGGAATATGAAAAAATCCACAGAATTTATACTTGGTACTTAATGACACTTTCACTTATCTTCTTTTTGTTGACTACTGTTATTATAGAAGAAGAATAAAATTACAGACAGCAGAAGCAAAAGGATCACTGTTAGACTGAAAGCAGCCTGCTCTCAACAGTGAATTTCCTTCAATTAGAAGCTATGGGGATAGATACTAGCTCAATGCAACCAATGAGAATAATTAATAATTAAATATACTATCTAAGGTGATTTATTCTGTCTTCAGTGCTGCCAAGAGAATTACATTCCTTGAATCTCTATCCCCAGTGTTAACTGTTTCCCAGAAAAATTGTAAAAGTCTTTCTATGTCTCTTTGAGCAAATGTGTTGTCTAACAAACTGGCAATGAACTTCAGAGAAACATGTTTCTAGGTAAAACAATATGCATCTTTTGTCTCCTAAACTTGCTTCTAGGCTTTGAACAAGATTAAAGTCCCAGCAGGCTTCAAAAAATACAGAGTTTTCCCAGGTAAGATATGTTTCCTCAACATGATCTGAGTTTCCTAATAATTATGAGCAGAAATCCAAAGAATGGATGTCAAATATTTGAGGAGACTGGTGGGAGAAACATAATATTGAGTCAACTCTTATTGGTGGTATGACCACACTGAAAAATATTATGTTTAGAGTGCAATGCAGTGAGTTATGAAAGCCTTTAGTATTCTTGACTATTACCTAAAATAGAGATCCAACTATATCCTACATCTAGAGAGTAAGGAAAGGCATTTAAAGTTGTCATGTTGTCATGTCAACTATCTGATCTGGGCAAATTTAACAAACACCTGTATTAATATGACCTGTGAATATGATTTCATTTTTATCATCTAACACAGCTTCTAGAAAAGGAAGCATATCCATTGGCATGTATACAAGATTTTCATATAGTAGCTAAGTGTCTATCGCTGTGAAGAGATGCCATGACCACAGCAGTTCTTTTAAAGGAAAACATTTAACTGAGGTGGCAGCTTACAGTTTCAGACATATAGTTCATTATCATTATGTCCTGGAGCCTGGTGGCTGGGAGTATGGCAGCATACAGGCAGACATGGTACTAAAGAACTCTACATCTTGATCCAAAGGCAACAGGAAGTCAACTGTTTCACTGGGCCTATTTGAGGCATCAAAACCCATCTCCACAGTAACACACTTCCTCCAACAAGGCCACACCTACTTCATCAAAGCCACACCTCCCAAAAGTGCCACTCTCTTTGAGGACCATTTTCTTTCAAAGCACAATACTGAGTATGCTCAAAATTGTTCATGGGTACTATTTTAACATTCCATGCATATGTACCAGAAACTCGAGCTAAGCATGGCACAAAATGTACATGCCATCTTTCCTTCTTGAAGTATGATCTGAGATTTAACATGCTTGAAAATATCAGGTGTTTTATTGAAATATTAGAAATGCAATAATTATTTAAAATTCTTTCCATTACTCTACATATGTCATTATTTCATTTTAATGTTTTCTTTAACATTTATGAATTATTTTAGACAATATTTTTAATTGAGCATTTTCATACATGTACATAATATTTTGTATCAGATTGATGCATTACCCTCTGTTTTCCCACCACATTTCAGCTAATTACCTTCTATCTGACTATTCTACTTTTTGATTTTGTTTTTAATATCATATTTCTTTTTGGTTTTTTGTTTGTTTGTTTTCTGAGACAGGTTCTCTCTGTGTAGCTTTGGAGCCTGTCGTGGCACTTGATCTGTAGAACAGACTGGTCTGAAAATCACAGAGATCTGCCAGTATCTGCCTCACAAGTGCTGGGATTAAAGGGGTGTGCCACCACCACCTAGGTTTTTTAAAATATTTTAGAATTTGGATATTATGTATATAGGAATCCCATAAAGACATAAAAGAGAAGCCAGCTACAATGTATCCAAAAGGAACATGTAATGTTAAAAAACAAAACAAAAATAGAAACAAACAACAATAAAAATATGCTCTGACAAAACACTATGAGACAAAGAACCTTCAAAGATGGCATTTATTACATTTTATGTTGGCTATCTACAGCTGATGTAGAACATGTCTTTAAGAGTGTTTTCTACCCCTATGAGTCTTCTGTAAATGAAAGAATATTTCATTTGTGAGTAGTTATAATTTGGAGTTAGTTTCTGGGTTAATATATGCCATTCTTGTGTGTTCTTTGACTCTTGTTCTGTTTGTTTTGTTCTACTCTGAGTTCCTGGCTTTGTTTTAACTTATTTTATCATTGTCCTTTATATGAATTTTTTTTTCATTAAGAATGGGCTCAGAAGTGGCTGGGATCTTTGAGAAGTTGCAGGAAGAGAAACTATAAATATAATTTTTTGTATGAAATAAAATCTATTTTCAATAAAATAAAAGATGAGATTCTAATATAATTATATCATTTTCCATTCACTTTCCTTCCACATGTTACTTCATACCTTTTATTTTTTGTTTATGACTCATTTGGGTATGTACAGGATCATAAATGTGGCTTGTTTAGTGGAGCCTGGAAGAAAATGTCTCTCATTCTCATATCAGCCATAATATAGATCATGCCCTCTCCATAACATAGAACTGGTGGCTCCAATTGTGTACTGATCCCATGAAAGCAATTACAGCTCTGTGAATTCGGGAACTCAATGTCATGAAATACCCACAGTGTTCCCCACTATGCCCCAGTGCCTTCAAGCAATATGCTTTCTGAACCTTATTCTTTCATGTTCACAGATTCTTGAAGAGGTAATTCAGGTGTGGGAGGTCCTTCTGTCTATGTGTTGCTTTTATTGGTTAATGAATAAAGAAACTGCCTTCTCCTGTTTATAGGGTAGAATTTAGGTAGCCAGGGAAAACCGCATTAAAATCTGGGAGAAGGAAGGTAAGCCACAGCCTCGTAATGATACACAGATTAATAAAAATGGGTTAAATTAAGATGTAAGAGTTAGCCAATAAGAAGCTAGAGCTAATGGGCAGTGCAGTGGTTTAAATAATACAGTGCCTGTGAGATTATTTTGGGCTAAGCAGACAGGGACAAATTAGCAGCTCCTTCCAACAAGGTACATTTATGGCCAGGCATCCCAGCAATCTTTTCCTCTCAGTACTTGGAACAGTGAATCTTTGGAGTCACTACTGACCACTACACAGAAAAGCTTTTCTGTCAAAACTGATAGCAATTTTGATGTTTGTTGTCTTTTCTCAGCCTTCATTGGCTCCTAGAATTATATTTCATTCTTATGGATGAATGAAATTGTAGTGTGTGTATGTGTGTGTGTGTTACATTTTCTTCTCCCTTCTTCTGTTGATAAACATCTAGTATGACATCATTCCTAGATTCTGTGAACAGTATACGGTAAAGATAGATTTGAAAGTATCTCTGTGGTATATTGACTTAGCATATTTTAGGGATATACTCAAGTATTAATGCTAATTCACATGGTTTTCTATTGCTATCTCTGTGGGAAAACCTCAAATTGATTTCCATAGTGGTTATACCATTTTATGTTCCCACCTATAAGCAGTGAAGAGGGTTCCTCTTTCTTCATATCCTAGCAAGATTTATTGTCCTTCATACACTTATGTACTGAAGGCCAATTCCATAATGTAGCTGTTGTGAATACTGACAAAAGAGATTTATTTATATGACTATTTCCATATTAACTGAATTTGACTCTTTGGGTATCTCCCCAGGAATGGTATGGTTGCATCACATTAAAGTTCTACATTAATTTTTCAAGCAGCCTTCATACTGGTTTGCTTAGTGGCTAAATTAATTTACATAGCCACTAGCTGTGAATATGAGTAGTTTTCCCCACATATCCTCACCAGCCTTTGGATTTGCTTATTTTATTCATGATAGCTATTTTGACCAGAGTGAGCATCAGTACATTAAAACATTCCTGATTGCTAAAGATGCTGAACACTTTTTCACGTGTATTTTGACCATTGGTTTTTCCTAATTTGAATAGTATCATCTGTTCATTTACATTCACTCTCCACTGCTTAGATTGTTTGTCCATTTTTTTTTTTTTGTCTTTTTTCCTAAGCTTCTTACATGGTCTGCAGATTTATGACCTACTTAGAAAACCTTTTTACCATTCTTTTTGTTGTTATTGTCTTTTTGTTTTATTTATTTATTTACTTTGGTACTTAAGAAAAGGGTTTTCTATGTAACAGCTCTATCTGTCCTGGAACTAACTTTGTAGACCAGACTGGCCTTGAATTCACAGAGTCCTGCCTGCCTTTGCCACCCAATTGTAGGGATGACAGGAATGTACCACTACCATCTGACTTGATTTTTACTATTCCTAAGATATCCTTTTGCTCTGATAATTATTTATTTCTTGTGTAGTCTTTTCTAATTTATAAATAAAGTTTAAAATTATGAGAAATACATAGGTTTTAATATTTTTGCATCTCCCAAAGCAGAATTCAAGACTGTAGTGTGAGGTATAGCATGTATTCATTGAACAAAGTTGAAATAAATAACAGTATAATAAAATATTATATATAGGTATTTAAAGATGGTATAATATGTGAGAATAGGCAAGGTTGTTGGAGGCTAGTTTTGTTTATTTATTGCACTGGGAATTTGCAGGGTTCTCACTGATGTGCACAATCAACTGATTCATTTATTCTTTATCAAACCCTGACATTGGCTTCTATATGCCCTCACTATTCCAGATATAAGGAATGTCTGAGTAAAGAACTAAGAATGTTTGTCCAGCTAAATTTGAAAATTAGGAAACGTTTCTGATCAAAAAAGCTTTTTTTTCTCACTCAGTAAAGTTTATCAAGAACTTATGAAAAATCTGAGACACATTTTAAAAATTGAGAAATTCTATAGATTAAATTTGAATTAGAATTTCTCAATGAACATAATTTGTGGATGAAATGAACTAGTTATAGTTTCATTATTGAGAGAATTATTTTACGGATATATTTTAGATATAATTTTTTTGATTTATTTATCTTTTGATAACTGAACAATAAGCATAGTAAATAAAAAGTGTTTTATCTAAGACAGAAAATCAGAAGGTTGTTTAAGAGTCTGACACTTGATATCCAAGTCACAATTTGTGAGCTTGTCTCAGAAATACTATATAATCTTTATATACTTGGTCGATATGTGTGCATCTTTGGTTTTTATTCAGAAAAGAGTTCATTGAAACATTTACTCCATTTTATTGTTATGAATATCAAACTAAAACTATGTGTTAAAATGCAGAATTGGACTCAAATTAAAATTACACTATTGCCATGTTCTGAGAGTATCAACTGAACTGAGCATGTCTTTCAGTAAAACATAGACAAAAATAGAAGTGTTCACATTCTAAAATAAAGAGTCTGGAAAGTTATTGTAAAGTTGGTTCAGTGTTGTGAAAACTCCTTAAGCCAATAGCCTTTAACTTACCAGCCTACTTTGGGTGGTGTCTCGTGTACTATAAATGCAGATGAAAAAATCCATGGCTCTCTTCAGTGTTGGATTTGGCATTTAAAATGTTTTTAGAATTTAGACTTTTCTTGACAGAGGGACATGTCTACTTCTGGCAGCATCAGTTACTTCAGAGAGGTTGATGGTCATTGAAGAAATTTGTTATAAAATTTGCCTTCAATGTGACAATTTTAGCCATTTGAGGAAGAAACTGGTCTTTCTTGGACTGCTTGATGGTATGCAGTACAAATTGGACATGCAGGACACACAGTAAAGTAATTGCTAAACTGTCCAAAGGATGGCATGGTCCTTCAGGGTTACTGCTTCACAGAGAAAACTGTAAAACTGTAAAACTGACAAGCTTCCTATATAGGCAAAACAGTCTTTCAAATTTCCTGCTACATGGAAAAGTCTGCCAGATACTATGGTCCTGTAAGCTGAAGACAGATGCCCCAACATTACAGAAGAAGTTTGGGTGACTGTCCAGGAAGCAAGGTGTCTCTGTCAATTCTAGAGCTTTGGAAGTTGCTTACATACACTTCCTTTTTATTCAGGTAATCTATCTTTCTGGGATCTTTAAAGAGTTGAAGACAGATAGTTACAGTTATAGTTTTCCTTAGTTATGACAAAAAATAAATTAGATATAAACTTTAGATAGAATAGATGCTAGAGTATTTTCCTTAAATTGTCAAATATAAGTGAACTAAATATTGTAACTATAATTGTTGCTTGATAACTGTTTTGTGTGTGTGTATTTAGACAGAAAAGAGGAGATGATGTGGGATTCCCCCTCTGTATGCTATGAATATGTTTTATTACCATTAGATAATAAAGAAGCTACTTTGGCCCATGGCAGGGCAGAATATAGTCAGGGAGACACCATATAGCTGCCAAAGGAGAAAGATGCCCCAAAACTTTCTGGTAAGCCACAGCCCCATGGCGATACAAAATTTAAAAGGAATGGGTTAATGTAAGATGTATGAGTTAGTTAATAAGAAGCCTGAGCTAATAGGCCAAACGGTGTTGGAATTAATTTAATTTTGTGAGTATTTGAGTCTGGGCAGCTGGGAATCATAACAGCAGGCTCTCTTTAGAGCTCAGTGATTAAGAACACTTGTTATGCTTGTTTCCTGGATCAATTCTTAGCATCTACAAGACACCTCTTACCCAACTGCAACTCTAATTCTGGGGGTTTCAACAACCTCTTCTGCTTTCTTCATTCCCAAGGCACATACATGTTGAATGTAGTAATTCAGATAATTATAAATACACATGAGAATTAAACTTAAAAATAGAGGAGCTTGCTGTGTGCGAGATAAAAGACATGACACTAAGCAATGTGAAAACTTTGCCTATGTATATGAAAGGGAACAAAAGAAGATTATCCTTTATTCTAATCATTGATGCAGTTTTAAGAGTTGAGAAAGTGAAGTGATAATCTCACTGTCTTTCTTGACATTGTTTGGCATGATGAATTGCTGAAAACAAAGATAGTTCTATAAGTATGGGCACATTTCTCATGTATTTTAGACCTCCTATCTCAGTAGTACTATCTCCAATCCTTAGCATGATGCTCAACTGGTGACAGAGGGGCAAATATGAGCTAACACTTATGTCAACAAACAAGCACATGTTACATATGATTGGATAAAGAGAATAGTTCTTGAAGAGGTGAGAGGGAAAGGCTAAAATACCAGTATACATAAAGATGAGGAATATTTCTTGGTATTCTCAAATATATTTTGAATTTTTGTGAAACAGATATATCTAATAGAAAAGGTGAAGGAAATAAACTCTTAGAGAAAAAAGACAGTCAATGGTTGCTTTTTAAGAAAACAATATCAACATCTGTACATTAGAAGGTAAAGTTTAATTTCAGTAAATCTGCCAGCTAAAAAATATTTGGACTATCTGCAAACCATGTATTATTTTAAGACACTATTGCTATTCAATTTCACAGATGTCTTAAATTTGAAACTGTGATACACACCATTTTGTACGTCCAGGCTGCCCACATACTGTCAATGAGTTTTAAATAGCATTGAGTCAAGCTCACTCACAGTGAAAAGCTGTCTTTTATGTTCATTTAATTGGAGTACAGGTTTTTTCCTTGGCAATTAATATTATAGATAATACTTGAAGCTGTAAAGCAGCAATGAATTTGGGATGACAGTTGAGAGCATGAAATCTTGGGAGTAGCCGCTCTGAGCAAGGAAGACAAAATGAGTGTCTATAAATAACAGAATTTCACATATTCTTCATGGTATTATTGCTAGTCAGTTGTGCAAACCTTGTTAGAGATTCAAAGGGTATAGAAATTTTAGATGATTTTATGATTATATATAACACAGTCACATTTATGGTTTATTTACATTTGCACAAGTATTTTCTAAGTACCCTTCATCTATTCTTTTTAATTATGGATGAAATATTATTGTATCTTCAGGGAGGTGAATAGGAATTAGGTGCTTCCGGCTAAAGGGTTGTTTTTGTAATTCTTTCACAGATAAATAGAAATTCATAACTTAAGTTTATTCCAAACTAGATAGTAGATCATAGATGTTCTAAATTACTTTTTTTGAGGTGTGTGAAGTAAAAAAAATGCCTCATTCTTTCAAGGAACACAGTGCCATGGTGTATGTGGGCTTGCAGATAGTGGGTGACTTGCTTTCCTCAGTCAGCATGGCTCTTTGTTGTCCACACACACATAATTTAATTACCCTTACATACTTTACTTCTGATACTATATTTTATATGACTATAAACAATATATTCATTAATTTTCATTATATAGTGACTTGTATTGTTTTAATGATTAACACTGTACTAACATGGTGACCATATATTTTTATCGATTTATGATATTCATTGAAACATTGAAACCTTTAGAAGCAGAAGTCAGGATAACTCCTTAAGTACCTCTAAAAAACTAATTATTTTTCTATTAATTCACATGATGACAGAATATGATAAGGTTAACATTTTTGACTGTCCCCAGTAAATTTTATGTGAATTGGTTATACTTATGATTCAATTAACAATTTTATATCACTATGAATGCAGTGTTTTGGGGGAAAATACAGAGTTTGGAACTCTGGCTATCACTGAACTTACAGAGACCTGCCACCTATGTGCTGGAACTAAAAGCATGAACCATTATGCCCAGTTGCCATATATCATTTTTATTTAATGCTTTAATAGCAATTTACATTAATTTAACAGAAATTGAACTCTTGCATATATTAATCACATTATTGTTAATATGGTTATTTTATCCATTTATAGAAATACAGTATGAATTGTATGTCAATTTTATACCTTTAAAATTTACTTTTTGGTTTGTGACTTGTATTTTAAACTCATTTACTTGCTCTTACAATGTTTTTTTCATTATCTCTCATATGAATCAATTTGTCTGGTTACAGAAAAATACTCAAACGGATAAAATGAAAAATTACAAAAGGATCTTTTGTGTTCCCATTACTCATAGAAATGGGTCAGTGTTACTCACACAGAAGATTAGAAGCCCAAGCCAAGAAATACTACTAAATACTAGTTTAAAATACAGTCTAAATTCACTCTAACTTTTATATTCCAGCCACATTTCACCATTTTCTTTATTTTAATACATCAAATACAATCTCTGGGGGTGAGGATTCTCTGAGAATGTGCCAGAAGATGACATCAGATCCCTAGAGTCCTAGTTTTCCGTGGTTGTCAGATACCTTTTCTGGGAGCTGACAACTGAACGTAAGGTCTCTGCAAGAGCACTGTGCATACTTAACAGTAGAACTACCTTTCCATCATGTCACCTTAGTGGGTGACTTAAGATGGGAGGGTAGTTTTCATAATCCTCAATTTCATTTCGTGTCTCTGCACGATAAACTTTAGACAGGTACCACAGTCTTTACCACCGTTATTTTGTTATAACTTACAAAACTGTGATACATTAATATTCCAATTTCTATTCTCTTTCAAGATTGCTTTAGTCATTCTTGATTCTTTGCTTTTCAAATGAATTTCAAAAGCAAGCTTGCCAATTTCTGCAAAATCATCTAGATATCTTTCACAGATTTCATTATAATCTGCATTGAATCTTCATATCATTTTAAAGTGTATTGTGTTTTTAACAATACTGAGTCTTATTTATGAAGATGAGGTATTTTCACCCAAGTTTTCGTAATTTATTTTAAACTATTTTGTTATTTTCAGGGAATATGTTTTGCCTAAATTTCATTCCATTAATTTTTCACTACATTATTAACTTAATACCACTGAAATAGAATTGCTTTGTTACTTAGAAGTTTGATTTCTTTATGGTTATTACATCTCTAAGAATTTTGTACATTGGTCACATGGCTTGTAATCTCATTCAGCTCACTTAATAGACTTTGTAAACTTTTTGTGAATTTTTTAGAATTCCCTACACATAACATGCATCATTTAAAGGTACATAGAGATTTTCTTTTTCCTTTCCTATCTGAGTGATGCCTTTTTTGTTTTGCAATATTCCAGACTGTGAGATTCAGTAGAGTATTATTAAATCAGAATGAAAATACTGATTTAGGAGAAACCAATAAAAAATCAAATTTATTCCATTTATTCATTTGTACATATGTGTATGTAAGAGTCCTCTTGGGGAGGTCAAAGAGCAACTGATAAAAGTCAGTCTGATTTCTCCTTCTGCCATGCTGCTCCTTGGAATCCTACTCAGTCTATAGGCTTAGCTAAAAGTACAGTTATGTGTTTAGTTAGAAATTTCTCCAGGTGCTGGGATCTAAAGGATAGCATTTTGATTCATTCCCATGATATGAACTTTCTGTGGTTCTCACAACAGCATCATTGGCTTCACAAAATGAGTTGCTTGTTCTATAATTCCATTTTAGAGAACATGTATAAGTAAGTTCTATGTTCTTTAAAAGTTTGTTAAGTTACTAATGAAGTCATATTAATGTGGACTGTTATTTTAAAGGCAGTTTTTATTTTATTTTTCCTTTCATTCAGATGACATATTTCTTCTTTAGGATGTTTAGTTGATTATTTCTTTCTGTGATATTGACTTTTTCAATCAAATGATCTAATTTATCAGCACAATTCATATTATACCTTTAGAACTCATTTTCCATTAAAAAAATAAGCAATATATCTGTGTTTTTAATTAGAAACTTGAATCATATTATTTTTAATTGGCCCATCCATTACTGGTAGAGAAACTATCTTATTCAATATCAATAAGACTCTGGTAGGGTATGAATAAACTCAAAATATCTTTAAAATCAGATAAACTATCAAAACAAGACTGTTTTAGCATGAAAAATTTAAACATGTGTAGTAAAACAGAGGTACTTTCAAATTTATAAATACTAAGAAATTTTATTTTTCATAGAAAACTTCTTCTCAAAGTAATACTAATATTGTTTCACCCAGAAGAAAAATGAGTTCAAATAAAAGCTGTGAAGTAGATGATAAATTATTAATCACACTGAGAAAAGATTGCAAATATATTTGTAACCCTGGCAGTGAATTTGATACAAAGAGCAATAATGATGGGGACAATTTTTATTATCTGTGTCCTGATGTGAGATCTCATGAACTCACACCATCATTAATTTCATATTCTTGAGTGTAGCCAAGTGTAATGACTTCAAAACTGTGTGTAAAAGCAAAGTACATACAAGACCAAATTAAATTACAGGAATAGAGAAGAAATCACATTAACGCATATTGAGAAATTTTGTAGTAAAACTAAATCCTTATAACTGAAGGATTGTCCAAGATTAAGAGTCATTAAAAAGATACAATGATCTATTTTAATTTCATCACTTAATTGAATCACATTTTGAACACAATTATACAAAACCGATTGATGAATGATGACATTGGCACTATGTAAGGTAACGCTCTTATATTTCAGAGAGAAATAGTTAAGTATCTCCTCAGCCCATGAACACCAATTTATTTACTTATTTGTTTATTTACTCACTTGTTCATGTATTTAGAGCAACTTTTTATTTAATATTTAGTATATAGAATTAAATATCCATAGGCAGCCTTTTTCTTAGCCTAAATCATTCATTGTTTGGTTGCTGGTTAACTAGTGATAAACACTTTGTGGAGGTCTTCCTTCTTTCTCATGGGATATTGACACAGGTTGTCAACAAAGCTCCTGATGATGACCCAGTGCAGAAGCTACTACTTCAAGGTTCTTGGTCTTATAAACAAATTAGACCTTTAATCCCAGCACTCGGGAGGCAGAGGCAGGCGGATCTCTGTGAGTTCAAGACCAGCCTGGTCTACAGAGCTAGTTCCAGGACAGGCTCCAAAACCACAGAGAAACCCTGTCTCGAAAAACCAAAAAAAAAAAAAAAAAAAAAAAAAAAAAAAAAAAAAAAAAAAAAAATTAGAAAACTTGGTTTTAAAGGAAAGAATCCAGAACAGAAAGTAAGTGGAGAGACTGAAACAGGTGTGGGATCCAAATATATTCTCATCTCTTCTTATACCCAATAGGTCCACTATATTTCAGTTGGAGGAGTTTTGGAATCAACCGTACGTCCTGATAGACAACTGTGCTCCTGGTTTTCCAAATGTGTAAGCTCCTTTTAGTTAGTTACAACTTCTATCCAGTATACCTGCATATATGAGTAACTGGCAAATCAGTAATTTTTAGGAAATGGTTGCTAAATACTTCTTAAATGCTCCACATGGCATGTAGTGAGAGAAAGTAAAAAGTAAAGATACCCACAAATTAGACTTCTACTCAAACTTGTTAAAAAGTAAAATATTCCCTGTGTAAAACCTCGGTCTTTCTGATAAACCTTCATTATTAGATTATTATAATTGGACTGAGCTGGGGGGAGGGTTCTATTTTAGAGAGTGGATGTATTTTCTTTCTGGCTTATTTTCCATACCTTGATTCAACATGATTAATAGCAGTGTCACTAAGTTCCACAGACAGAGAGGGGCAACATTAACCAGAGGATATCTGTGAGAGTCTCCAAACTAGCACACAAAATAAATCATGTCGGCACTTAGGCAGGAGTAGAAATTGTCTGCTTACAAGAGTAGTTTCTTTGTGGAGAGAAAGCAAAACTCACAGTCTAAACATCACCCTTAAAAGTGATTGGAGAATTCTGCTTGCAATTAGTAGATATGTTTTATTTAAATATTATTTCTTTCATTGTCACTTAAGAAACTTTCTATTTTATTTTCACCATGATGCTTAATGTTTAATAGTACTGACTTCCACGGTACGTGACTAGGAATGATATTGAGACTATCACCTCCTTCCACAGTAGAGAAAGTTACTTCAGTCAAATCACAGAGAAATTACAAAAACATTTAGAATTTTGACTTTTTAATATCTTAAATAGCCCTGACTTCAAATTATGAGTTAGTAGATGACTCATTCTTTTGAAATTTAATTACTATCTTAATAATTTCTTTAATATTTTCTGAAGTTACTAGGAATAATAAACATGGTCATTATTTTCAAGTCCAGATAAGTAGCTACCTGGAAGACTTGAGCCCCAAAGGGAATAAAAAATGTTATCCAGAGAAGTATCAGCACAGCAAACTCGAATATCAGCATCATGATACAATAGAAAGGCACATAATGTAGATGAGACCTTCAGAAGGCAGTTTTTTAGAAGGAACACTTGGGTAAGTTTTGTGTTATATTTGGTGACTTTCACAGTTGAAAAGGAAATGCGCAGTCCTGATTGCTTGTTGTCAGGGTCCAGCATTGACGGGGTTCACTTGTTCTGGGGGAGGGGCATGTGGATTAAAAATATTAGATAGCAGAAAGAGAGATACAGAAGAAATAGGAAGACATAGGATAGAAATGGGAGGCCAATCCAGTGAATACTGAATATGCTCGTGTTTATTTTCCATATGCTTATATAGCCCAAGCCAAAAAAAGGGGGGGGGAGAAAAAGACTACTTTAACATGTCACAAAGAATAAACAGAACAATGATTTGCTTCAATCCTTGAAACATCAAGCCACTATATCCTGAGTTAATCATTCTGTTGTTTTAGACAGGACAGACAGTGAGTACACTTTAGACCAAGTATCCTG
This sequence comes from Chionomys nivalis, assembly GCF_950005125.1. Lineage (NCBI taxonomy): Eukaryota > Metazoa > Chordata > Mammalia > Rodentia > Cricetidae > Chionomys > Chionomys nivalis. The sequence continues at coordinate 20,956,096 of NC_080101.1, read as the reverse complement.
TAAGCATTCATTCCCCGAGTCAACTTTCCTCTCACATCCTTGAAGGAGCAGGAATAGATTTGAATTCTCTGGTCTTTGTTCAGCTTGAAATAGATCCACCTCTGTGAACCATCTCAATACCCAAAATACCAGATAAACACACCCTAGGTCAAGATAACTTGTTTGTAGTCACACTTTCTGTGAGACCACTTGTCAATAACCGTGAAAGAGCAAAAGTAAGGTAAAACTCTCTGACCTTCAATCAAGGTAGAATGGGCCCACTTTTCTCATCCCCCACATATTCGATCAAGCTGGAACAGACCCACTTCTGTGGGCCCCACACTTGATATTAGAATGTGAACATCACTAGTGACAGTGGATTTCTCTTCAGTACTCTCTGTTTCTCCGCATACATACCTATGTATACATGCAAATACGTATGTTTCTGTCTCTCTGTCCAGTTGAAAGAAATCATAAGAAAAGTATTTTCTTTTTTATCTGATTTTATATAATAGGTTTAAGGGGAAAAGTATATGGAAGTGACTTTGTAACTGTTACAGTTGGTAAAAGGAAGAGTCTTCTTCACATCTGTGGTTGTTTGTTTCCAAACTCATACTTGTGGAAATATTGTTTGTGCAAATTATGCACAGGTACCAACATGAAATTATAATATTCAAGAAACACAATGAAAACAATGTAGGTAAAAGAGGGACAAGTTGCAAACAGACACTGCGAACTCATTCGTCTCAGATTCCCAGGGTCACCTGGAGCCTCAGTCAATCACCCTGACACAGAAGGAAAGACCTTTTCCTGGAGCCTGCTTGACTTATATGATGGCTTCACCCCTTTTGACAAGTCAGATTTCTACCCCACCATATCCTTCTATGATAATTTGGAAGAGGAGAAAGAGGAAGAGGAGGATGACAAGGATGTAGTAGGAGGCAGAGACCTGGAAGATGAAAATGACCTTCTCCTGCCCTCTCAAAAGTCTGATGTGGGACCTGGGACAGGAAAGTCCACCAGTCGATGGCATGCTGTTCTTCCACAACACCACATTTTGATGCAAAGTTGAATATCGTATTATTATTAATTACTATTATTGCTAATTTCAAAAGGATTATTCTCTCTTAAAATACCTCCTAATCAGTTTTCCCCTCCCTCCATTCCTTCCAGCTTCCCCATATTTCACTTCTCTCCCAGAACCTCTTCCACTCTGTTTCATCTTCAGAAAAGATCAGACCAGCAAGAAGAAAACAATCAAACAGAACAAAACAAGAAAGCCCTCATATTGAAGCTGGACAAAACAAACAAACAAACAAAAACATCTAATCGGAAGGAAAACAGTCCCATGAATGTGGCAAGAGTCAGAGATAAACTGTTCCCACTGTTAGATATCCCTGAAAAATACCAAGCTAATAACAATAATATATACCTAGAGGACCTGGTGCTGACCCATGTAGGCCCCATGTTTGTTGCTTCAATCTTTGAGGCAATATTAGTCATGTTAGTTAATTTAGTGAGCCATGTTCTCCTGGTGTCATCCATACTCTGTCTCCTACATTCTTTTCTCTCCTTCTGTTGGGTTCCCCAAGCTCTCAAGGGAGGAACCCAATTAAGACTTCCAATTTAGACCCGCTATCTTCATAACCTCCAGCTGTGTGTGTCTGCACCTGCTGCTATCTGATGCTGGAGGAAGCCTCTCTGGTAAAATGACTAAACAAAGCACCACCCTAATGACTATATCAGTAGGAATTGTTTCATTGACTTACGTTTTTATTTATTATTTTAATTTTGACCAATTGTATTTGGTAACATACTAGGTCTCTGGGCTATCCAATCTCTGGTTCCTGGACATACAAGCAGTGTAGAGCATGACCTCCCTCTCACTGTATGAACCTCAAGTCAGACCAAACATTGGTTGGCCACTCCCACAAGTAGCATGCAACCATTGCCCCACCACATCTTACTGTATTTATCACTGTGCAAAAAACTCAAGGACCTCAATGTAAAATTAGACACATTGAACCTAATCAAAGAGAAAGTGTCGAATAACCTTGAACACATTGACACAGGACACTACTTTCTAAATAGAACACTGATAGTAGAGGCACTAAGATCAATAATTAATAAATGGGACCTCATGAAACTGAAATGCTTCCTTAAGGCAAAGACCACCTTCAATAGGAATAAATGGCATCCTACAGAATAGGAAAGGATTTTAGCAAGGCATTATCCAACATAGGGCTAATACACAAAATTATATAAAGAACTCAGGAAACTAGGTTTGAGAAAGATAGATATCCCAAGGGCAGAGTTGATGGCTCATTCCCTAAAGTCTTTTTCTTCCAAGCATAAGGACCTGAGCTTAATTTCTAAAACTCATGGATAAAGCTTGGAGTAGTAATGCTTTTGTGGTCTTGGCTCTGGGGAGAGAACGAGACATGAACCCCTGGGAATACTAGGCAGAAAGTCTAGCTTAATTGGTGAGTTTCAAGTCAGTGAAAGACCAGTATCAAAAACAAAAGAAAACAACAAAACAAACAAAACAATAGGTGCATAGTACCTGAGGAATGATACCTGTAATTGTTTTCGGACTTCCATATATAATACATGCATGCACACACATACACACACACACACAGAGAGAGAGAGAGAGAGAGAGAGTTTCTTGTGCTTCACTAGTTTAAATAGTGGGGTGGGTGCTAAGAATGAGAAGGGGTGCTGCTAAATAATCTTAAACATGTGAAAAGAAACTTTTCAAATTAAAATGTTCATGTTATCCCTAGATAACAGGGACCCTCCCAAAACCACTACAGAGACTGAATACCATATGTAAAAGCAAAGAGTTTTTTTTTGTTTTTTTTTTTGTTGTTTATTTATTTATTTATTTATTTATTTATTTTGGATTTTTCGAAACAGGGTTTCTCCATAGCTTTTGGTTCTTGTCCTGGAACTAGCTCTTGTAGACCAGGCTGGCCTCGAACTCACAGAGATCCGCCTGTCTCTGCCCGCACGCCTTTAATCCAAGCAAAGAGCTTTTATTCAAGTTCGAACTGGGACTTTCCACGCATCCAATGCATTGGCACATTCAGAAAGCCTTGAGCTCAGTTGGGGTGAATTTTCTATAATAGCAGAGGTTAGGGTGAGGGATTTCTAAGGTTCAGGACCCCTGATTGGCTGACTTTTGCTAGGGGTGTCCTGGTGAAAAGGGTTGGGTATATGCTGGGCTAAGGGGCACCAGGTAATCCTATCTATAATAGTTGGATTGTTAAGTATTTCCTTTGGATACTGGTTGGTCCATTCCTGGATGTTACCTGGGTAGTCCCAGTTTGTGATCTTTTTCTGGATTCAGGTGTTGGCTTAGGGTAAACTGAGACTCAGGCCTACTTTTTGGTTGGTCTTTATTGAGCCTGTGTTGGCAGGTGTGTACCAAGCTGCCCTGGGATCTACAGATCACATCAGTTTTATGGTCCTTTTATTTACCGGAATTAAAGCTTTCACTGCTTTGAACTGATGGGATAAGGTAGCTCAAAGATATAATTATTAAAATAAGGACAAAAAAAGTCATTAAGAGTAAACACAGAAGTCTGCATTGACATCAGTCATCCATTAAGCATGAGATACTGTGTAATTCATTTAATGTTTTAACAAACTACTGATGGTCATTTCCATAGGTAGCTAATGAATGCTTGTAAATTAGCATACATATAAATGAAGAGGAAGAACACCTTAAATGGAGCAGCATCCTGTGCATTTCAATTAGATAATCGTTTTCTTTGTTCTCTTTTAGAGTTCTGTGAGACACAGTTTCTCTGTGTAGCCCTGGCTGTTCACTATCCTAGACGTTGTGATGTAGCCCAAGCTGGTCTCAAATTCAGAGAGACATATCTCTGCTTGAGAGTGCTGGAATTAAGTGTGTTCAATACCACAAAAGGAAAAAATTAGATTTTTATAGATCATTTTAATGTTCAAGGTGTACAATTTATTTCTGCTAGGTTATATCAGTATAAATACATTCTCCTTAAATTAAAGATGAAGGGTTATTTGATATAGCTAAACTTTTTGTTTCCTTTTCCCTTTCTAGGAGATGGCATCTGAGACTGCAACTGTATCCTACCACCCCCAGTCTCCTTTGTATAGCTTAATTATTCATAATGTCCTATTTGTATTTTCATTGTAGCAATATAAAACACGTTTTCTGATGTACTTTTACTTCAAGTGTTGTTAATTCATAATGTGAACTTTTCCTTTCCACTAACCTTTTCTAAACTAAGAAGTTTCATTGTAAGTTCAAACACCTCAACTGAAATTTTCCCTCTGATTAATTTTCATTTAATTATCCTTTAAACATAGCCTGCATACCTGTTGTAAAACCATAAGAAATAAATTAAAAGGTGAGATTATTCATTACTAGGTTTTATAGAACAAAAAGTGCTCTTGTAATATAATAGCTATTCTTGACTGCATAAATACAGAGGGTATTACTCTCATTAAAATCATAAAACACTGGGTATTTATAAAATGTCACCCTAATAGCAGATGTTATCATGAGCATTATTAGCATTTGCATAATTTGTTTTATATTAAAATATTAAATTTACTTTATATTAAAATATAAATGTGAGTTTCTATTAAAGTAAACGTAGCACACACATACATACACACATATAGCTTGTTCATTAGTCCCTCTATCATTTCTTTCTACTTGTTTGCCATTCCACCTATGTATCTTACTTTTTTGCACAGACTTGATTGAAAGGGTATTGGATAACCCTACAAAGTTACATTGTCTTAAACTCAGAAATAGTCATTAGTCCTGTGTTATGTAAAGTAAACCCCATTATCTTTTCATTTTATCCCTGCAGTTATTAATTTTCATTTATTTTTTTTATCTACTGACAAAAGCCAAGGGAACCTGCCAGAATCATACTACTCTGGATGTTACCATTTTACAAAGAGCTCTTTCATTGCCAATTCATTTTATTTATAGTTTTTATCATATTTATAAATAATTAAGTAATAACAATTTAATACCTATTAAGTGGTAGTTTATATAGAGGTTACATTTTAAATTTAAAGTTGTAGAATTGAGGTTTTATTCTTCAAATATATATTTATATATATATATTATAACTTACACAATATAGATTCTAATAAGCCATAAAAATGCATACTTATGTTTTTATTGGCATATTATATATTCATGTTATTTATATATTTTATGATAATTAATAAGGTAATTAATATATATTATCAATCCAAATATATAGAAATATGATTTATTATATTATGGAATATTCTGTATGTTTTTATAATATATATATTTTTTCCTATGGTTTGTTAGGATGACTTACAGGCCATGTTCCAACTAATCCAGCAATGGCTGCCTATGAATGGAAAGTTCAAAAATCCAGTGGTTGATTAATCCATGTGGTTGGATATTCCGTCTGGTATCTAGTATATTCTAGAACCACAAAGAAATAGACCCTAATGACAGTGAAGGAATGGTCTTGCTAGAAAGGGACAGGCAAACCGACAAAGAATAAAAGCTTTCTTTTTCCAAGTCCTTATATCAGCTTCCAGTAGAAGGTGTGGTCCATATTAGATCTAGATTAAAGGTTTGTCTTTCTATCTCAAAGATCCTTATTTCAGCTAGCTCTTCCTATTTTAAATACCAAGAAATTAAAAAATAATAAAAAGAAAACATTATGTGAGTAAAAAAATAAATAAGTACATAGACTTTTTTACAATATTTTTATGAATTTTTATTAATATTTAGGAATTTCTTACAATGTACTTTGACCATATTATACTGGCTAATTTTATGTCATCTTGGTGCAGGTTATATCATCTGAGAAAAGCGAAACTCGATTTGAGAACATGTTTCCATAAGATCTGGCTACAGGCAAGCCTGCAGGGCATTTCTTAAATTAGTGACTGTTTGGGAAGGTCCCAGACCATTGAAGGTGATACTATACATGTGATAGTGCTCTTGAGGGCTATAGAAAAAACCAGGATGTGCAATCTGTGATTAGCAAGTCAGTAATAAGCACCCTTCACGATCATTGCATCAGTTTCTGCCACAAGACTTTTGTCCTTCTTGAGTTCCTGTCTTGACTTTATTTGTAATGTGGAAGCATAACCTAAATAAACCCTTTCCTCCTCATATTTTTAGGCTGAGGATGCTCTTTTATTTCCCAACTGCTCAGACTCGAATAATGACACAGAAACTGTATTAGTGACAATACTGTTTGGCCTATTAGCTCAGGCTTCCTATTAACTAACTCTTATAACTTAAATAAACCCACTTCTATTATATTGTGCATAGCCACAAAACTGTGGCTTACCAGGTAAAGTTCTAATGTGTCTTTTTCCTTTGGCAGTTCTCTGACACTGCCTACTCTATATATCTCTTCCAGCCTGGCTAGATTTTGCCCTGCTATAGGCCAAAGCAGCTTCTTTATTAATCAATGGTATTAGAATGTATTTATAGCATACAAAGGGGAATCCCACATCATCTTCCCTTTTATGTCTAAATAAAAATGAAGTATTTAGCTTTAACATGGTAAAATTGCATATAACAAAACAGCTTCAAGCAAGAATTACAGTACAGTATTTAGTCTATTTGTGTCTGAAAAATTAAAGAAAATATACGATCATCTATTCTATCTTTCTGAGTCTAAAATTTTATATCTAATTTATCATTCATCATAACTAAGGTAAACTATTACTATCTGTCTTCAACTCTTCAAAGACCCCAGAAGGATATAATATTACCTAAGTAAACAGGAAGTTTCCAAAACTTTAGAATTGACAGAGACATCTCGCTGCCTGGACAGTCACCGAGAGTTCTTCTGTAACATTGGGACATCCATCCTTTGCCTACAGGTCCATAATATCTGGCAGACATTTCAGTGAAGCAAAAATATTTGTTTTGCCTATATTGCCAGTTTGTCAGTCACTTCCTTCTGTGTCATGCAGAATGTCTGAAAGACTCATTCATGAAGCAGAAACCTATCCCATTGTTAGGAAAGCTCAGCAGTCACTTTTCTGTGGGTGCTGCAAGTCCAGCTCATACAACATACCATCAAACAGTCCAGGCAAGAGCAGTTTCTTTCCCAAATGGCTAGATCTATTACATTGAAGGCAAATTCCATAACGAATTTCTTCAAAGCCCATCAACATCTCTGAAGTAACTGATGCAGACAGAAGCAGAAATGTCTTACTGTCAGGAAAAATCTAATTTCTTAAAAACATTTTAGATGCCACATTCTGTAGGTCTTTGGAGTGTTGAAGATTATCTATGTAACTGAAATATATCTCTCTATATCTTGAAAACTTTACTAACATGACTACAGTTTGAATATTATATATAACTATCTATTAACCTGTGTTTCTTAATTATATATTACATTTTTTTAAATGAGGTTCACAAATACAAGAGTAGAAACACATATAACAAAATTGACATTAAATTTGTGTCAATAAACCATACCAATGTAAAGCATTAATTTCTAGATCATATACCTCTTTAAGTGAAAATAAACGTATATAAACAACCATTTTGGGAATTTGGGCATTGTTCTCTCCAAACCGCTTCCTTCTGTTTGTTGGGTGAAGCATTTTTAGGTATTTACAGAAACCTTTCATGGGATGGGGGGCTCTTGTTTCATCAAACCACATTAGCCTGGAAGGGATTCACAGGTTTTCATCTTCTGTGACAAATAAAAAAAAAAAAAAAAAGCAGAACCTCTCTTCCAAAGTAACATATCCTTACATCCTTAGACCCAAATTTTGAGGTCAATATGCCTTTATGTTGCTTTAACTCAGCAGTGCCCAGAAAGAATCAAATATCTCTCAACAGCCAAGAAAAGTCAAAGAAAACACAAATCTTTCATATTACTTTTGCTGTTTATTTAAGACTTCACTTATTTTTATAAATGCCTATACTCTTTTTCTTCTCTCTCGCAAACCTATATACATTTTAAACACACGGTGTCTCATTTTGAGGTCATTGATGACTGAATCAAATGTCCTATTTTATACCTGAAGTCCTTTTCTGACTAGGAGTATTTTTTTTTTTTTTTTGCTGTTAAATGCTAAGTGGGCGTGACTAGAACCAACTCTGTGGCCCTGTCTGTTTGTTCTGCCCATAGTGTTGGCAGGCTCAATGCCAAAGCTCCAGGGATGCAGTGTTCTGTGTCACCATTGTGTAATTGGTAGCACTCTGCGCACAAACCCAATTTAAGTGTAAGACTTCCCAAAAGAACCAGAGTTTGTTCTGTCATCATGGACCAGGAATCCAGATATTAAATAAACCTGCATTATTTTGCCAGTAACACTGAGTCAGGAAGAGTTCTCTTAAAGGGGCTGTGCCTCTGCTTGGTGCTTGCAAACAGACTCTACCTGAAAAAAAAATGCAGTACCAAGAAGCTGTGCTTAACTCTGCTTTTTGTGTCTAGAATTCCTTCCCAAGCTCTCTCAGTTTTTATGTGGAAGTACTTGTCCCACACTGCCACACTATTTTATAGTTGGAGACTGAATTTCCCTTTCTGACTATTTAGATCCAAACAATCACCCAGAAACTATGTTAATTACAACACTGTTCAGCCAGTGATTCAGGCATATTTCTAGCTGGCACTTACATCTTGAATTAACCTATTTCTATTAATCTATGTATCAGCATGAGACTGTGCCTTACTTAAGGATATGGAGTCTGTCTCTTTTGGCAGCTTCATGGTATCTCTCTGACTTTGCCTGCTCTGTATATCACTTCCAGTCAGGCAATATTCTGCCCTGGTATAGGCTGATGCAGCTTCTTTACTTGGGATCATTAGTTCCTCCTACCTCTGTTCTGCCTTGGTGATGGACTCGAACTTGTGTATGTTTGGACAGGCAGTCATAGATTCTGTGAGTTCATGAGTATAACTGTCCTGTCATGTTCAGAGAGTATTTGTCATGTCTTCTACAACTAGTCACTAATATAATCTTTCTTCACAATCTTCCTTAGTGATATCTGACTCAGGAGGAAGTGTGATAGAGATATCTCATTTGTGGCTACATACTCCATTGACCCTTATTGTCTGTACTTTGGTGAGTTGTGAATTACTGCATTAGCCAAAAACCACTGCACACAGAAACTTTACTAATGATGACTCTGGGAGACAATTTTCTATGAGCACAGAGATAGGAATTTATAGAGCAAGTTTTAATGAACTTCATATAGCAAAATACTGGTAGGAAGGTTCTGAACTATGGCCTAGAAGTGTCCTAACCATGGGTGGTTGTCCAGGTTTATATACCTATGTTTTATCCTGTGGAGTGGATCTTAAATTCAATGATAAAGCAGTGGTTTTCTACCATAACATTCAAGTCACCATTTTAGCCATGGGCATATCTGGCCATATCAGACATTATTTTAGTTCAAACATACATGACTTGGTAAATCTGTGGATGTCACTCTACCCCAACAACATAAGTAGCATCTTTCTGTATACTGAAAATTATGAATCTCCCGGTTTTTCCAGGTCCTGTGACCAAATTGTGTGTTGTCTTCAGAAACACAGTCTTATTATAAATTCTGGTGGGCAACTAAGAGAACTGACTAAAACTTGAACTTTTTAAATTTTTTTTTATTTTGTGTGTGTGGGGGGAAGAGTCTGCTTCTAAATGATATAATACACCATACCAATGACTTGAGGGTAATCCTACTTTTAACACTAGGATTTTTATTTCACAATATGGCCTCTGATAGTGGTATTGTACCACATATAGGGTAATTCCAAATAAACACTATTATATTGACATATGTATAGTTAGGGGGGTCATATAACAGTTGATTCTCTATGGGTTTTCCAAACATCCTCAGTGGCTAGTTCTCTCTCTCCCAATCCTTTTTCTTCTTTATTCTCTCTTCTGTTTTTCCAGATAACTCTCCCTCCCCATTATCCTTTTCTCTTACATGTATTCTGTGTTCTATTATCCTTAAGATCATTTGTGCCCTTCCCATTCATAGTACCTTTCTTGTTTACTGAATTCTTCAGGTATTTCAAGTTAAACAAACAAACATAACCATTAATGCTAGCATCCAATTTAAGTGAGAACATTTGGTGTTTGTTTTTCTAGGTATAATATTTTCAATGTCCAATCTTTTTTCTGAAATTTCAAAATGTGACTTTTGTTTATGGTTCAATAAAATTTCATTTTGCATTGAGATCTGTGAACAGAGTCGCTTAGCATGAGTTCAGTTATCACTTCTAGTTTCACACATAAACACTTTATATTAGACAATAATTATGTTAATCGATAGACAAGAGTCACTGGTATTCCATTTTGATTAAAAACTAAATATAAAGAATATTACCTAAAATTACAAATATATAATAATTATATAATTTCTGCTTGCAAAAATACATTGCTTCCTAGAGAAGATAAACCAGGGATCTGTAATATTGTTTCACGGTATAATATATCTCATCCTGATGTTAAATAGAGAAATAGTACGTGGAAGTTTCAAGCTTCACTGGACGTTTTGGAAAAGAGTGTGCTGAAAATAAAAAAAAAACTGTACTGAATTGTGGAATCTGTGTATAATTCTGCTGTTAAAGGATAATTCTATTTTTGAATTTTTATTTTTGTCAGATGACAGTCTGGTATAATGAATTTCCCTGAAGCACTTCCAACTTAAAATTTTCACTTAAAAACATATCAGTTGCTTTTCAACAATTCAAAACAGTAATTAAAAGAACAGTTTGAATGATAGTGACTTCTATGCAACAGGGACTAGAACTGGGCAATCAGGCAATCATTCTGAAGTTCATGAAAGAGTTATTTTCTTTTTTTTTTTTGCTTTTTCGAGACAGGGTTTCTCTGTGTTTTTGGAGCCTGTCCTGGAACTAGTTCTTGTAGACCAGGCTGGTCTCGAACTCACAAGGGTTATTTTCTGTAAAATGATCTTTCATAATTGGCTTCTGTTTTATGCTGCTTGCTATTTGATTCCATGAACCTGTCACTGAAGTTTTGAGAAGTTTTATATTAAGTGATTCCATTTCATCTAATAACATTCTTAAGTCAAGTACTTACCTTTTCCATAGCTCATTTTATTCACCATGTGATCTATAGAGCATCATCTGAACCAGCAGAGTTACTTCATGATGACTCAATTACCAAGTATTCCTGTGTGATTTGAAACCAGATAAATGAGTTAATCAGAAATGTATTGACTATTGTTTGTAGGGAAAAAGAGCTTCTATGAGAATCAAAACTGAATTACCAGTCCAACTGAGTGTTTTACTTACAACAGCAGAAGACACATCTCTTGTCTAATGGATATTAGTTACACATTGTGGGTACTCATCATTTTACACAGTGTTGGAATGTTGCACTGTGAATCATATCTTTAAAAGTAAAAACAGGAACTGTTTGTTACAATAACGTTTAGATGCATATCATAAAAATCTTAAGGCAGATAGAAAATAAACTAAATATTTGTGTCCTGGTTAGGAGTCTGGTTTGTGGAGTAGGTGACACCAATGTCATGGTACTGTGTTACACTAGAAGTTTCTCTTCTCATATATTTCACAATCCAATGAAGTTCTCCAAGATAAATTGTGGCTCCTGTAATACCTAATATTAGTTATTATTGTAATATGGAATATGTTTTCCTAAAATATGACATAATATTCTTCTTCACAGCAGAATAGACTTTTGGTACATATACTCTAGTTTTAGTGTTACTCACAGGCCACTACACAAAGAAACTTCTCCCATGAGGTCTGCGAGCTGCGCTAAGCTATAAGGGTCCAAATATAGAGGGCAGTTTACTAGTAAGTTCTTTTAGCAAAATACCAGAGGAGGTTAATCTCTGGAAAAGTTCTATCTTTACTGAGTTGAGAAACATTCATATTTCCTCTCATAATGACTGAACTAATTCATATCCTATTTACAGGGCATGAAGTTCATTTTTATCCTATATTCTTTCCAACATCTAATGTTTTCTTTTTATTATTTGGATGAGATGAAAACAGCTTTGGTTGTCAGAATAATACAAATCTACAACACCTGTCCTCTAGATTTGAAACATCCAACTTCTGTATAACAAAATATAACAGAATAAACTATTTCAATCATAATGTTTGTATTTCTACTTAAATGTTGCTAATTCTTGCCCGGATTGACTGTTCCATTTAATTTATGTATTTATTTGACAAGACTGACCTTATCATAGTTCTTCAAATATATCTTTCAAGTCATTAAAAACTGTTTCTTTATATTTGATTCTTTGTGGTCATAAGGTGATATGCTCCTGATGACACAGTAAAATTGAAAGGCAATGTTTCCAGTAGGAAAGTCTAAAATTTCCAAACTACAGGAAATCAGTTTTGAAATATGACATTAACCCACTATTAAATTATGTTTCCACGTGAAGTACAACAGAGCCATGGAGGTGCATAATGGAGTGTACAAGCTTAAGTAAAATATATGTTCATGTGGTGGGAAGGAGGATGTGATGTTGATCTGACTAAAAGAGTCAGTAGTTACTAAATAATGGTTATCATTGCAAAGGATTTCAGGTAGATTTCCACTTGAAGAATATGAAATAAGTATTCATATCCAGGGGCTATTCTTTATGGCATGCACAATCCCAGGTATATTAATCTTTGAACATAATAGTGACAACCAGATATTTTTAATTGTGAAATATATTTATGTAAAGATAAACTATGAAACAAAATTGTAGAATTGGATTAAATAAGTATGTTAGTGTAAATTCAAAATATTGTACGGTTGTAGATGGAAAATAATTACATAGAAGCATGAAATATGCAGACATATGGAAATATTGTAGCATTGACGCTGTTATGCTCGCTAGAACAGCTAATTGTAACATCAAAGTTTATTTGTAATTTCTTGAAGATACTAAGGGTCATTAAAGTAACAATTACTTCCAGTTATGAAGAATTTATGACTTTTTCAATAAATTAATGAGTGTTTAGAAACAGTGGAGTCATATAAAAAGAACCCCAAAACAAGTGTCAAACAACTCAGCAGCCAATTACACATAGAAATAATGTTATAACAGCTTGAATTTTGTGAATACAACATTATTTCATGAGTATGGATTTAGATCAAATAAAAGTTTGCGGTTACAAATTATTTTATAGTTTCATTAATTACAGAAGGTAAACACCTTTACAATACTTGCGACTAATGTATCACCTTAAACTAGTGGTCTATGTGATGGACAAGTCACAACCCCACACCAGCATGTGGGGAATGCAATAATTAACACTATCACAAACTACAATCGACACATTTCTATTTCAAAATCTTAAAGTACCATTTTAAAAATGTACTGGATAATTTAATCTCAGTTGAATTCAATAGTTGGAGTAAAATGAAACTTAGACATTCATAAAATAGTTCTGAAAGTTATCTTGTAAATATGTCAGATTCAATAACCCATTAGAATTGAATTGCATGAGAAATGACTCTCCTAAAACTTTACAATTATTTAAATGTAGGGACAGTCACTGCACATTGCAGAGCTAATTAGAAAAGGCTGTTTGCTCTTATAAGAACCTTACTTTAGCCGGGTGGTGGTGGCGCACTCCTTTAATCCCAGCATTCGGAAGGCAGAGGCAGGTGGATCTCTGTGAGTCCGAGACCAGCCTGGTCTACAAGAGCTAGTTCCAGGACAGGCTCCAAAACCACAGAGAAACCCTGTCTCAAAAAACCAAAAAAAAAAAAAAAAAAAAGAACCTTACTTTTTTAAACAATGATAATACCCATAATTTTCATACTGAAGCTTATAGACATTGTATCTAAGGAAGTAATTGATCAATAATATGAATCTACTTAACAAAAAATATTTAATGCATGTCCTGTAAAATAAATTATTTTCTTCTTCTGAACCCAATAGAATGGAGATAAGAAGAAACTCATGGGTAAAATGGGTAAAATGAAAATTCAACTTATTATACTAGTCAAGTTCCTTATAGTTGAGAACAAAGGAAATGAACTAATGAGCCACAGAAAGTATATTATTATAAAAATATGTTATTGTTTGAGGAAACTGGACATTTGAGGGTGAAGTACATGTCAGTACAGCATTAGCAGATGCCTGGCTTCTCATGGAGTTGTACATGCTCTTTTTTATAAGTCTGACTTTCCTCTGCAATGAAATATCCAAGAGACATAACTTAAAGAAAGGAAGTTGCTCTTTTGCTCTCATGTTCAGAGAGCTTAGTCTTACCTCCTACCTGATAGCCAATTCCAAATACAAATCCTCAGCCAACAAACTTCTTATTAGTTATTCTTGACTAGTGATATGATGCTGCAAACTTGGGAACAGTGGGAAGAGAGAGCATTTGTTTTTATTTAGTTTCTATAACTAATAAAATATCTTGGAGTATCACCTTGGAGTATAGTTTGTTTACATGTTAAATTAATTTAAGCAATTTCTGCATTATTTCTGTTTAAAATATTTGTCAATATTATACACCTATATTTGTTTCTACTCAGTTCCCATTAATAAGCTGATCACAATTGTTGAAAAACAGAACCTCTTTTTTTTCTCAATTCAAGGAAACCTATCTGTGAGTATTATAGCTCAGATAGAAAGGTATCCTGCCAAGCAGTAGAAGGGGAATATCACAATGTTACAACACACAACAAACCTCACTCAAGAGATTTATTAGGAGGGGAAAAAACAGGAGGGTGGCACCTTCTGCTTAAGCAAGAAACAGCAGGAAACTGAGAAGGCAGGTTTATACAGAGGTTCCTGAGGAAGTGGGGAAAACTTCTCTGGATGAAGCTTTCCAGAGTGGAGATGGCTGGAATTTCAAGTCCAAAACTTGGACTTTTTACTATGAAGGGTGGAGGTTGGGCAGTCAGAATGTTCTGTAGGTGCAACCTGGAAGTTAGAGATCCTCAAGGGAGGGGCCTGAGCTCTTGTGTGGCTCGAGGGCCTTATGCTATCAATTGATGTTTAATAAAATCTATGTATTGTTAGGATATAAAGATGAACCCTACCAAGCTAAACTCAGGGCTAGTTAATTTCAGCAAAGATAAACAAATGAAAGGCTCATTCAAAGTATCGCATTTAAAGTTACGCATCCTTTGATTTTTGTAGCTTTGTCAATCTGTTTCCTAGAAGAGACAATGTTTTCTCTTCACAAAGAGCTAAACATTTACTTCTCAAATTTTAGTATTTAGAAAGAAATACTAAAACTTTTGTATATAGAAAGAAAAAATAACAACTTTGAATACCTTGTTTCCAGTACCAAAGTATATGCAATCTCTAAATTCTGTTGTGACCCAAGTAACTCTCCTTATTTTTTCTCTGTGTGTGCTACTGAAATATCATTGCCCAGTAAGCTATTTGTCCAGTACCTAATAGCCCATTAGTTATTGTTATTGTATGACTGGCTAGCTGGCTGGCTGAATGATGGATGGATGGCTAAATCAGAAATAATGAACATTCATTCACTATATTGAATGTATGCATATTTCTTCAAATTTTCATTTCATTTTCAGTCTTTCCATATTTCATCTCTTTTTATTTGTTGAGATTTAATTAACACTATTTCATTTTCTATTTCTCCTTGTGCTATTCTCTTTATAAGGGAAAATCATAACTATTTTTGTATATTTCTGATTAACAGAAAGTACGAATTAAATAGGTATCAAATGGATATACTAATGCTCTATGTACAGAAAATATCTTCGTTAATAATGGTTATATCCAAAATAAAAGACTCTTTCAGTGTTGTACCAGAAAACACCAGAAGTGACAATAATGACTATCAGTGTCCATTTTGTTACTTTTCAAATCTTTTTATGAATTGTATATTAGCATCTGATGAAGAATTTGCCTTGCTCAGCACAAGGTCACATTCATCCTTTATTCACCATTCCCATTCTCCTGTAAGACCTACCTCTATATAGGTATCCAGTTGTAGGAATAATTATATAATGTATCTATATAGTGAATTTGTGGGATAAACACTATAAATTATATCAAGCATTAGTTCTATATAACATTAGACTATGAGTATTATTTAATTTCTGTTGCTTTAAATGATGTGTGCATTCTCATAGATCTTGGGAGATTTTCTTCCAGATGTATAATAAAAAGAAAGACTGCTGATCCATCAGCACCACTTTGGTGTTTTATTTTGGCAATTTGATCACTAAAAACCCCTGTGCATATTATCACCTTATCAGCTCTGTGTGCAAGAAAGCAAAACAAGAATGAAGCATAGAACCAAGTAATTGTGAACCTGTACAGTGTCTATTATTCTATGGAATGTTTACAATTATTTATCACAAATTAAGATTTTGGAATTGTTCAGCTATGAGAGCCTTAATAAATGGTATTTCTTTAATTTTTCGATAATGCAAGATTTCTTTTAGTTTCAGTATTTTTGCATAAAATGTTCAGTTTTTGCATATGCAATAGCTGATTTGGGTTCATAGAAGCTTGATTAAGAGAACAACATTCAGAACAATGGTCAAGGCAAAAGAAAATTAGCCTCCATTGTAGGTAGCTGCAGAAGTAGTTGCAATCCATCGTATTCTGCCACTTGAAATTTAATCAAAAAGGAATAATCTGCCACAATTCTAATTAATCATGCTCTTAATTAAGCATATCCACGGAAGAACTACACACTTGAAATAATTAGGATGGATGATAATCAGTGTGCTAGAAGCAGTTCAAAGCAATTGATTTGCTGACCAAAAGGAAAGGAAAAACACCTAGTTCTTTTTTGGTATGTATTTTATACTTTAAAATAAGAATTTATATCAAAATACAACTTCATAGTTTCTAGTCTTCTACTGATATTGAGATATTTACTGAAATTTTTTTCTTGGACTCCTCAGTGGAACAATAGAAATTATAAGTGCCTTTGTTGTATAACAGTGTGAAATAATAATATTAATATAAATTTGAATTCTGGGTTCTCTCTTGATTACAAGACACATTTGCCTAACATATCTGCCAATGAAAAGTATAGACATTGCTTTAAATTTAAACTCAATATATAAACAAAAGAAAAAATTGAAATACTTGAAATGAAAAATTGACAACCAGTAGAACTTTACTTTTCATGAGTTTGCTTCTCAAAGCATTCCCAAGGTGATTGAGGACCAGGAAGAGATGGAGTTCAAACAGAATGCAGCTAGTCTGTCTATGATAAAGCAACTAATTTTGTAGTAAACAGATACTAAGAACAGTGATATCCTCAGAGAATACTCATCATATAATGATTAAAGTCTTAAATTTGCTTCTTGCAAGATGATCTCTAAGGAAAGCAAGGAAAAAAAACACTGAGAATACAGCTATTCTTGAAAGAAAATGAATAGAATAACGGTGGAGTCACTTAACTAAAAACAAATATTAAGCATTCTAATATTCAAATATAATATAGAATCCTTAATGAGAATACTTAGTGGAATAGACAAAAATTACTTGGTGTTTTGGGTAAAAATATTTCAAATTGATCTAAAGCAAGAAAATGAAAATGAAAATGAAAGCACACACCAAAGCATTCGAGAACTGTATCTTAGGTCAACACATTCAATCTCTGTGTAGTTCTCGTTCCAGGAATAGCAAAGATAATGGGAAGAGGAAAGGCTTTAGGAGATAAAAGTTACTTTCTTTCCCCAAAGAAGATGAAAGACATCTAACCACAAAGTCAATCTCCATGACTACAAAGAAAAACCTTACTGAATTAGAGATGCAGGAAAGCAGAGTCACTAAGAACATTAAAGCTCTACAACAGAAAGAAGAAAGGGGTGGAATGTGTTTGATAGTAAATATCTAATCAAAGCATAAGGGAAAGGAAGACAATAGAGTGATATCACCAAATATTGGAAAGAGGGGAATATTATAAAGAACTGTACATTTTCAACTAAATAAAAATGTATTCTTTTATTTTAGAAACTGGAGAACATATTGCCACCAGACCGACATAATATGCAGTGTAAAATAGTGTCCTTCAATTAGAAGAAAATTGACAAATCATTGAAATTTATATTTGTGTGAAGGAACAATGATTGACAGAAATAATATAATGATAATTAGTGTGTTAGAAACAATGCAAAGTAATGTATTAGCAAATATCTAAAACATAGAGGTAAAATATTTAAATAGTTAGCAAACTACTAATAAAACCAAAATATTTTAAAATAGATCCCTAGCTCTAGGGAGATGATTCAGTGAGTAGGAGTTCTTGCTGCACAAGCTTACCACCTAAATTTGAATCCTGGCATCGCAGTAAACAAAAGCTGGAAGTGGCAGATTAGCTGAAACACCTGTACAGTGCATGCAGAGACAGGAGTATTGCTAGAGTTTACCAGCCGAAAAGCCTAACTTAAGATTCAGCAAGAGACCGTCATACCTAAAGCATTCTTCTGGTCTCTATACACACACACACAGAGAGAGAGAGAGAGAGAGAGAGAGAGAGAGAGAGAGAGAGAGAGAGAGAGAGAGACAGAGACAGAGAGACAGAGAGACAGAGAGAGAGACAGAGAGAGAGACAGAGAGAGACAGAGAGAGGCAGAGAGAGAGACAGAGACAGAGAGAGAGAGACAGAGAGCAAATTCAATTAAATAACCCTCCAAACTTAAGCAATTGATCTGTCACAAAAGATGTTAACACATATCAGTGCGGAACGATTTTGAATATATGTGGTGGTAACAGCAATCTGAACCCCTCTGCCTCATCCAGTGTGATACTGAATCATAGATATACACAGCCTTTTTTTTTTGACTATAAAGTTTACAGAATGCACACATGATCATCAAATAAGCAATTCTTCATGTATAGAGCCCAAATTTCTCATTAAAGATGAAAAGTTAAAAAGGCCATAAAGAAACCTAGCATAGTGGAAGTTCCCTGGAATTTAATAGGGTGACCCTAGACTAGAAGATTTCTAGTAATGGCAGATATGGCATCTGGACTATCTTCAGTAACCAGGCAAAGCTTCAGTGGTAGGGCTAGGGCATCAACCCAGCCGTAAATCATTTGACCTATAATTTGTTCCCTGCTGGAAGATGTTTGGGGGTAAAGGTGGCACATAAATTGTGGTAGGAGGCAACCAATTACTGGTCCAACCTTAGGCCCTAGTGCCAGGAAACTGAAAAGAAGTTCACCACTCACCCTGCAGGGACGACTATGAACCAAAGGCTGGATAGTTCAGAGAGCTATACAACCAAACATGCCTAGAAAAAAAAATCAATGAAATGATTCCCAACGGTATTCTGTTGTACTCGTAGACGGGTGCCTAGCCCAGTTTTAATCAGAGAGGCTTCATCCAGCAATGGATAGGAACAGAAGCAGAGACCCACAACCAAATATTAGGAGGAGCTCGAGGAACCTCCAGAAAGACAGAGAAGGATTGTGGGAAACATGTATTGTAAACGTCGTGAGAACATAGCCCACGGAATCAGCCAACCAAGGCTCATAGGGGCTCACAGAGACTGGAGTGACGATCAGGGAACTCGTATGGGTCTTACCTAGGTCCTCCGCATATATGTTATGGTTGTGTAGCTTGGAGTCCTTCTGAGATTCTTAACAGCGGGGATAGGGACTGTCTCTGACATTTTTGCTTGCTCTTGGGACACCCTTTCTCTTACTTGGTTGCCTTGTCCAGCCTTGATATGAGGGTTTGTGCCTAGTCGTATGCTAACTACTTAATGCTATGTATATTCATTCAGTTGATAACCCAGTGAGGCCTTGCTTTTTTCTGAAGGGAGGTGGAAGAGGAGTGGATGTCGGAGAGAGGGGATGTGAGAAAGGTTGGGAGGAGTGGAGGGAGGGGAAGCTGCAGTTAGGATGTAACCTAAGAGAGAAGAATAAAAGATCAAAGGAAGGCATAAAAAGAGAACTCAGCAAAAATGGCTAATATAAAAATGCAAGTTTTACAGATTGAAAACATTAGTATGCATTATGGAAAAAGATTTTTATCTAAAATAGAGGGAGATCTACAATGAATGAGTAATAAGTTAAATGACCCAATTAAGAATGAGTTGAACACTTTAACAGACCCTTCACAAAAGAATTCATAGGAGCTCCATGGTAAAGCCATGGGAAATGTTTCTAGAATTAAACACTGACTTAAAGTCATCTGTTCCTTATCATTGGTTTCAATGAAGCATTTTATGTTTGAAATAACACTTCTATGACAAAAAGAAAAAGGCAAATGAATAATTGAAAATCAGAACATTTTAAAAGCCTTATTTCAGAGAAAATATTTCCTTTTGCTGTGTGTGTAAAAATGTGTATACGTGTTTATTGTACCCCCCCATCTAAATTTTTAAATTGATTGTTCTCAGGTACATTCTTGCTAAACTTTATTGAGCAAACATTTATATAAAAGTATGGTAAATATTATGTATTCTTACTGTTGGTTTAGCAAATATGCTAAATTAGAAATAATAGATATGTTATGCTAAAACAGAAAATATGTTCATTAAATTTCGCATGCTTCTAACTTGACCACTAGAACAAAATATACAGCAGATATTAACATTCTAGTTGTTGCTTGCTTGTGAAAATAATTAGTTTATTTTCTATCCCTCTTCTACTTTCTGTTTTTATTTGTTCAAAATTTACTAAAATTCTTTTTTTTTAAAATATTTATTCATTTATTATGTATACAATATTCTGTCTGGGTGCATGCCTGCAGGCCAGAAGAGGGCGCCAGACCTCCTTACAGATGGTTGTGAGCCACCATGTGGTTGCTGGGAATTGAACTCAGGACCCTTGGAAGAGCAGGCAATGCTCTTAACCGCTGAGCCATCTCTCCAGCCCTTACTAAAATTCTTATATTTTTCTCAGGTTCGTAAGCAGTACCAAACAGAGGAGCTTGTTTTTATTAACATAAGAAAAGCATATACTTATCAATAGAACCAGAAATTTGAACTTTCAGGTTCATCAAACTATACTACATAGTAGAGAAATTAGTTCATATAATTGACATAAATTGGAGTGTTCTTCCAGGACCTTAGAAGAGAAGAAAATCAAATAAAGAAGACCATCCTATGGATAAAAAGCAGGATGAAAACAAATGTCTTGGGCAAATGACAACTGATTAATGAGATTTGGATGTGGGATTTTCACCATCCTTGAACTCCTTGCCCAGACTAGAGCACAGTGTCAGCAAGCACACACCACATAACGGCCTTTCAGAAAAGGGAAATATGAAGACTGCATCTCTTACCATAGGATCAAAAGATTTCTGTGTCCGTCTCTCTGTCTTTTTCTATCCCTCCCTCTCCTTATGTCCTCTCTTTGCACCTCACTGCCTTTTGTTTCATTTTCCTCTTTTCTTTTTTCTGTTGTGATGAGGAGCAGTTAGAGATGGTAGAGATGGTAGACTAGACTGCAAAAATGCCTTGTGCCTAGACGTCATCGTGCAAAAGTGATATGTGACCAAACTGAAAAGAATTTATGTCATAAGAACATTTATATGTCATAAGAACATTTCAGTCACTTTGATAAAACCAAAGAAATATGGACTTGACATGGAATTTGATTTAGACAAAGACATCTTGTTTCAAAACTCCCTAATCAAATCCAAGAGAAAATAACAAAATGTCTAGGTACCAAAGTATAATTTAATGTACATTATGATACATTTCTCTATGCTTGTTTTATACACATGGGTACATTGACATGTGCATATTTATATTTGTAAATACTTCTACATGCAATTTCGATATGTCAGTTATGTTTATGGCAGCTTTGTATGTTTATTTTTAATTTGCTTTATTGTATTTTAATACTTCATTTTAAATATACAAATTTTTCTATTTTTGACTGAAATGTCAGGCACATTAGGAATTGAAAAAATGTTTCAAAGTTGTATTTATTATTGCAAATGGTGCTTTTTTAATTCTCATATCACAATATAAAAATAGAAAAAGTTAGGTGGGTGTATGGCCCAGTGGTAGAGTACTTTCCTAGCTTATGAGAGTCCAATGATAGTCTTTAACTCAGTCTGGAGCCTAAAAAGCCTTGAATTAGGTGTGTAGCTCCAGAATTGGAAATATTAGTGCTTCCCTTTTCTTTTAGACAGCATGATATTGCTGATGTATGGTACTAAAATCTGTCTTTCAAGACAAACAAGAAGCTTCACAATCTTGTTAGTAAAATGCAAATTACAGAATTAGTGAAATTTTGTTTTCAACTTTCCATTAAGTAATTTTATCTTGTTTTTTATCTTCATATTTAAAACACACTGAAAGAAATTCCATTTATATCATGGACTTTAAGGGTATAACTGTCTGTTTACAATCTTAATCTAAATAATAAAGGAGCTTCTAATGGCAAGAAAAGAACTCAGTATAAATTGAATTAGAATCTGGTGATATGAGGCTCTTAACATGTACGAGTCTTGTTCTCTAATTGATTGTGATCATTTCATTAAAATAGAACTCCAGCTTTTGAAATTAGAAATTTAGCTGTGACATTTCCTTAGTCAAATATTTATTTCTAGGATACTATCACTCCACATTGTTTGTTATTTAAAAACCTTCAGTTTCAGCCGAGCGGTGGTGGCGCACGCCTTTAATCCCAGCACTTGGGAGGCAGAGGCAGGCGGATCTCTGTGAGTTCGAGACCAGCCTGGTCTACAAGAGCTAGTTCCAGGACAGGCTCCAAAACCACAGAGACACCCTGTCTCGAAAAACAAAAAAAAAACAAAAAAAACAAAAACAAAAACAAAAAAACCTTCAGTTCTTCAGTTTCCATGTGAATGAAGCTCCTGGTGAGATCTGATCATATTGTAGCTTTAGAAGAAAGTAGCCATGTGCTAATGAGTACTGCCATAGAGACAGAGAGAGAACATGATGTCCTTGGCTCTACTTGGTGATGCACAAACTGAAGCAAGGATCACTAGTGAAAATATCCCTTCCTATGCACACTGGTTGTGGCTGATAAGGTGCCATAAGTCTGAGAAGTAGTTACCAGTTTCCTCTCTAAAGACACATAGAACTCATTAGGACGTGGCCTTTTCTAATGCTTATTTGAAAACCTGAGACATTAAAAGTCAACATTAAATGAAAGATAAGGAAGTCTTAGTACTTTTTGATTAATATGCAGAATATCTTCCCTCTAGCCATTAGAAGTGATAAGCAGTTTTTATTTAAAATGATGATAGGGGAAAAGGTCAGCATTTTCTTCAAATTCATAGGTTTATGTGAAGACAGAGATGATATGGGAATACAAAGGTATCCTTGAAATGGTGAGGACTTTTTGAGGAAGTATCATGCCCAAAATCCATAGCTACCAAAGCCAAACAAACAAAAAAACAAAAAACAATTCCTTTCTGGTTATTATCTCACAGATTTGAAGAATAAAATCCATGGACCACAGAGGACCACTTAGTAAGGCATTATAGGATAGAGGGAGTAAAATACAGGTGAGTGGTCATCCAGTTCCCATTACAGGTGTAGAGGCAATTCACAGTATTAGAGTGTTAGAAAGAGGATTATTATAGATCCATATTCGGGAAGTAGGAGTTTAAGAAAGAGATAGTGAGAGAAAGTGACAGAAGACAGAGAGGGTGAGAAGATGGGGGGGTTGCTATTTTGTATAGCACAGTGTGTATCAGGAAACAGGGTACCATTGAGCCTTGATGCCTCAAATTTAGTAAGACTTTAGTAGACGGAACGGAAGGAGATATGTGCTGGTAAGTGTAGTTATCACTACAGGTGTTAGGCACCTTGAAGTTTTGGTCACTGTGTGTGTGTGTGTGTGTGTGTTTATCAGTCCATTCAGTTATGTAGGTTGAAAAAGCATAAGATCTGCCATCTGAAAGCTGAAGACTCAAGAAGTCTAGTTTTCTGTTTTTATTGGTTGGTAGATTTGTTCATTTTTTATTTAAGCTTGGGACTTTGAAGTGAAGAGAATATGAATAACCTGGGTGTTATATTTACACTTTGTAACAATCTGGAAGAATATAGAGTTACTGTCATTTGTGGGTCTAAAAGTTTCATTTAGCAAAAAATTGGTGATGCTAAACATTTGTCCAAACTCTGTCTAGATAGTCATTTTAAAAGTCAATACACTTCCATGATACACAAGAACATAAAGGAAAGTAAAAAGGGGGACAGGCTGGGTTTTAAAAGCAATATAAAAGCGACATTGTCATTGTAGCACTCTTAAAATACAACAAGAAAAACAAAAAACAAAAGGAAGAGAAAGCAAACCACGCAGTCATATTTGAATGCATAATATCCCCACAGGCTCATACATTTGAACACTTGGTCTGCTGTAAAAGGTGGTGGGTCATTTAGGGAGAAATCATAAGTCACTGTTGCAAATGTAGCCTAATAGGGTGTTGCCTTGGAGATTGTAGCAGCCTCAGATTGAATTGCCATTTCCTAAGTCATCAATATGTAAACAGAACATATTATGTGAACAGAACATACATAAACCACTGCCACCATGCTTACATATCCTCTACCCTTCTATGTTAATTTTTGAAAAATTCTTTTTCCATTCAAAAATTTACACTTCCTCCCCTCCTCCCATTCCCCTCCTGCTCCCCTACTCACTCTCCTCCCTCCCCCTCCCTCCTTAAGAGAAGGCAGGGAACCCTGTCCTGTGGGAAGTCCAAGGCCCTCCTTTCTACATCCCGGCCTAGGAACCTTTGCATCCACATAGACTAGGGTCCCAAAAAGCTAGTACATGCAGTAGAAACAAGTCCCAGTGCCTTTATTAATGGCTTCTCAGTCAGCCCCCATTGTCAACCACATTCAGAGTTGGGTTTGATCGCATGCTCATTCAGTGCAGGTCCAGCTGGATTTTGTGAGCTCCCATTGGAACAGGCACACTGTCTCAGTGGGTGGACCAACCCCTCGCGGTCCAGACTTCCTTGCTCATCTTCTCCCTCCTTCTGCTCTTCAATTGGACCTTGGGAGCTCAGTCTGTTTCTCTGATGAGGGTCTCTGACTCTATCTCCATCCGTTGCAGGACGAAGACTCTATGGTGATATTCGAGATGATCATCAGTGTGGTAGTGGGGCACCCTCTACTCTGCTCTACTCTGCTGCCCAAGGACCTACCTACCTGGGGACATCCCATTAGCCACCTGGGATCCCCTCTAAAGCCAAGTCTCTTGTCAACCCTAAAATGGCTCCCTTAATGTAGATATCTTCTTCCCTGCTCCTATAACCGCCCTTCCTCCATCTCCACCCTCCCACTCCCCCAAGCTCTCCCCAGGCTTTCCCTTCTCCCATCTCTCTCCCCCTCTCCCCTTCCCCTAAGGACACCCCCATCCCTATCCTCACCCTCATGCTCCCAGCTTTTGCCAGGCAATCTTGTTTGCTTCCAACTTCCAGGAGGATCTATATATGTTTTTCTTTGGGTTCACCTTATTTTTTAGCTTCTCTAGGATCATGAACTATAGGCTCAATGTCCTTTGTTTATGGCTAGAATCCACTAATGAGTGAATACATGCCATATTCATCTTTTGGGGTCTGGGTTATTGTTGAGACCAATTAAGTCCTGGCCTTCAGCTGCTCTTCCCTGTCTAGAGCTTTCTAATTGAAGTGACTAAAAGTTGTGCTTTGCCTAGAGGATCAGAGGATGGGATTTTCACCTGTTGGCCATTGACTGCAGTGTATTTAAGCCTCCATGGTGCTATTAAAGATGGGGTTTTGGTACCATTGTTTGAAGGTCTGTGTGCCGGTCTGTCTCTGCATGTGTATTCTCTACCTCCAGCCCCTTGCCTGAAGCTCGCAAACTGGGTTCTAGCCCAGAGAGCGCAGACTGGGGCGTGGTGCACGGCAGAATATCTCACTCAGTATAGTGTTCTCTATTTTTATCCATTTGCATGCAAAATTCAAGATGTCATTGTTTTTTACCGCTGAGTAGAACTCTAATATGTACATTTGCCACACTTTCTTTATCCATTCTTCTATTGAGGGGCACCTAAGTTGTGTCCAGGTTCTGGCTATTACAAATAGTGCTACAATGAACATAGTTGAACAAATACTTTTGTAGTATGATTGACCATTTCTTGGGTATATTCCCAAGAATGGAATTGCTGGATTCTGAGGTAGGTTGATTCCCAGTTTTCTGAGAAACCGGTGGGTGGTAACTTAAAGGCTACTGGTGGTAGGAATTCCTACAGCACCTCCCCCTTTTGTTTAAATAAAAAAAATTCTAAGGCTAATACAAAGTTATATACAATATGATCAAATATCAGGTATAAAAATTAGATAGATAAATGCCCAGGAATTCACAATGATGACCCCTACCTAAGACCCTAAGCAATAGAAGAGAAGGTATCTGAACTGGCCTTACCTTGTTGTTGTAATACGAGTGGCAGGGCTTCGTCTCCAGCACCCGGCCGCCCGCGTGGCTTATGCCCCAAAATAATTACACGGAAACTGTATTTTTTTAATCACTGCATGGCCCATTAGTTCCAGCCTCTTATTGGCTAGCTCTTACATATTGATCTAACCCATTTTTAATATTCTATGTAGTATCACGAGCTGGCTTACCAGGAAAGATCTTAACCTGCATCTGTCTGGAGTGGGAGAATCATGGTGACCGCCTGACTCGGCTTCTTTCTCCCAGCATTTTGTTCTGTTTACTCCGCCTATCTAATTTTCTGTCCTATTAGGGCCAAGCAGTTTTCTTTATTAATTAACCAATGAAAGCAACAGATAAATGCAAGACCCACCTCCATCATTTCCCCTTTTTCTGTTTAAACAAAAAAGAAAGACTTTAACTTTAACATAGTAAAATTACATATAACAAAACAGTTATCAAGCAAGAATTACAGTTATAATAGTTATATTTACTTTATCTTTTATCATAACTAAGGAAAACTATAACTATCTATTTATTTTTTAACTCCATCAAAGACTCCAGAAGGATATAATATTACCTAAGTAAACAAGAAATAAGAAAATTCTAGAAATGACAGAGACATCTTGCTGCCTGGACAGTCACCCAAAGTTCCTCTGTACCATTGGGGCATCCATCTTTAGCCTACAGGCCCATAGTTTTTAGCAGACATTTCCATGAAGCAGGAAAATTCCAAAGACAGTTTAGTCATTTTTTGCTATGTCCTGCAGAATGTCTCACAGACTCTTTCATGAATCAGGAACCTCGAAAGAACATCTCACCTTTAAGCAAGTTCAGCAGTCCTCTCTCTGCGGGTTCTCTGTGTCGTTTATGCATCAGTCCAGGCAAGAGCAGTTTTTTGCCCAAATGTCTATCAAACTCCATAACGAGCCTCTTTGATGCCCATCTTCCTCTTGAAGTAGATTGGTGCTGCCAGGAGCAGACATGTCTCATTGTCATTAAAAACCCTAAGTTATTAAAACATTAAAAATGCCATATTCTGTAGTCTTTGAAAGATATGAAGAATGTCTATCTAGCTGAAATATATCTATGCACATCTAGAAAATCTAACTAACATGACTAAAAGCTTGACAATCATCGATGATTATCCATTAACAACCTATATACATTACATTTTTAAATGTACTATACAATCACAATACCTTAATCAAGATTAGAAATTCATATACTTATAACAAAATTGACCTTAAAATCATACCAATGCAAATTATTCATATCTATATCATATCCCCCTTTAAATGTAAAAGAATTTATAAACAATATTTGGGAATATGGGCGCAGTTTTTTTTCTCCAAACTGCTTTTTGCTGAATGGGGGCGCTGTTATTTAGATCTTTTATGATGTAACCTGTGTGTCAGGGTCATTTCAGTTGGCAGTTGAGTGAAGTAATTTTTTGAAGGTGTTCACAGCAACCTTTTAGGAGGGTGTGGTCTATCATACCATATTGGTATAGACGCAATCCACAGAGTCTCATCCTCTGTGAAAACAAAAGAAGACCCTTTCCAAAGCATCATATCCTTAGACCCATATTCTGAAATCATAATACCATTGTATCCATTCTGGTTTAGCTTGGCAGCCCATATAATGAAATGTCTCTTTGTACTTAGCTCCTTTACAGTCAAAAATTTTAAAGAAAACACAATAATACAAAGAATCCAGACTCTCTGTGAATTTTCCATTTTTACGTGGCTTATTTTTTTTATTTCTTTTAATCTATAATTATCTGTACTCTGTCTCTTTAAAGACTTTACCCTTTTTTTAAGACATTAACTTTATTCTTTATATATTTTTTTCTCTCTCTCAAGCCTACGTATATTCATCCAACAGTGTCTGAATCTGTACTATTGTGAATCTGTAATTTTTTTACTATCCAGGAGCATTTTTTAAAATGTTAAGCACTTCTCAAAAACTTAAGTTTCACCATGTAGGGGTAATATGGTACCACCCGTGTCCTGCCCAGTCGAAACCTTAACTGCGCTGTTATTATAGTAATTACGGTAGTTCCTGCCTGAGACCAGCACAGTTCAGCAGGGCTGAGCTGAGCCCTCCTGCCTCAGAGCCATTTGGTGCCCCTGAGCCACAGCATACAATGACTTCCTTTTAGGCACACAGCAAGTCTAGTTGTCATCAAACAAATCGTAGCACTTTATTCCAAATGCTCCATTGAAAGACTCTTTCTCCTGCAGGAGCCAGACAGAGATTGCAACGGCGGCACAGCCCAGAAAGCCAGCATTTTAAAACAGCCAGTTTGCGCCACTTTGTTGTAATATGAGCGGCAGGGCTTCGTCTCCGGCACCCGGACGCCTGCGTGGCTTATGCCCCAAAATAATTACACGGAAACTGTATTTTTTTAATCACTGCATGGCCCATTAGTTCCAGCCTCTTATTGGCAAGCTCTTACATATTGATTTCTAATATTCTATGTAGTACCACGAGCTGGCTTATCAGGAAAGATCTTAACCTGCATCTGTCTGGAGTGGGAGAATCATGGTGACCGCCTGACTCGGCTTCTTTCTCCCAGCATTTTGTTCTGTTTACTCCGCCTATCTAATTTTCTGTCCTATCAGGGTCAAGCAGTTTTCTTTATTAATTAACCAATGAAAGCAACAGATAAATGCAAGACCCACCTCCATCACCTTGTAGTCAGACTGATGATTATCTTAAATATCACCAGAAAACCTTCATTCAATAACAGATGGAAACAGAGGCAATGACCTCTCATCAGAGCACTGGACTGAGCTCCCAAGATCCAGTCAAAGAATGGAAGGAATGAGAGTATTAGCAAGGAATTCAAGACCATAAGAAGTGTATCCACTGAGACAGTTTGCCTGAGCTAATGAGAGCTCACCAACTCAAACTGGACTGGGACTGAAGGAACATGGGAAAAAAAACAAGTCCCTTTAATGTGGTTGACAGTTGGGGCTGAGGGGCCACTGATAGTGACACTGGGATTGTCTCTACTGCATGTACTGGCTTTTTGGGATCCTATTCTCTTTGGATGTATACCTTGCTCAACCTAGATGTAGGACTTAGGGCCTTGGACTTTCCACAGGGCAGGGTGCATTGCCCTCTCTTAGGATTGGAGGGGAGTTGGGTGGGAGGGACTGTGGAGGGAGGGAGAGGGGAGTGGGATGAGGGGAGAGGATAGGAATTTGGATTGGTATTTTTTTTTAAGTAATAAAATAAAAATAATGTTACCTGCCCACTTTGGCATGATCTCTTATAATATATATGTCAATGTAAAGCACTCATCTGGCCTCTTTTCTGGCTGCAGGATATGGTTGCTGTTCCCCATTCCAGCAAAGGATTGTGTCATCTGTGAGTCTACCCCTATGTACATAACCCTCTTTTATAGTCAATTCTGAGCTAGTGTGGGATTTCTTTTAAGCATCCTGAGAGAGGAGCGGGAGGGAGCGAAGGAGGGAGAGAACATACAAAAGGCATATTAAATATCTTGGACTCTATGAAGTCTCCTTTCTCAAGGTGAGATTTCAGGAGACATATTAGAAAAAGAATATGAGTAAGAGCCATATTCCACTTTACAGATCACCTTTTCTTTTTTCTTTTTTAATAAATTTATTCATTTATTTTACATCCTGACCAAAGTTTCGGCTTCTTCTCCTCCCATTGCTCCTTCCATCTCTCCCCACCCCAACCTCCCCCATCTCTGCCTCCTCTGTTTCTGTTCAGAAAGGGTCCGGCCTCCCAGGGGCAACAACAAAGCATGGCATATCAAGTTGAAGTAGGACTAAGCTCCTCTCTTTGTATTAAAACTGGGCAAGGCTACCCAGTATGAGGAATAAGTCCTTTGAAGCCAGCCTGAGTGTTAGGAACAGGCCCTGCTCCAAAGTCTAGAAGTCCTACAATCCACCAAGCTAAGCAACTGTCATACACATGCAGAGTGCCTAGGCTGGTCCCTTGCAGGCTCCCTAGCTCTCAGTCCAGAGTCTGTAAATTCCATGAACCAAGGTTAGTTGTCTCTGTGGGTTCCCTTGTGATGACCTTGACCCCCTTGGGCTTGTACAGTCCTTCTCTCTCTCTCTCTCTTCAACAGGATTCCCCAAAGTGAGCCCATTGCTTGGCTGTAAATCTCTCCATCTGTTTCCATCAGTCACTTGATAAAGGCTCTCTGATGACAATTGGGGTAGTCACCAATTCGATAATAGGAGATGGTCAGTTCAGGCTACCTATCTATTATTTCTAGGAGTCTTATCTGGGGTCATTCTTTGTAGATTTGTGGGAGTTTCCCTTGCACCAGTTTTCTATTCGACCCCCAAATCAAGACATCCCTGTCATTACTCTCTGAGGACTAATTTCCAAGATATATAAATAACTCAAGAAACAAGACATCCAAAAAACAAATAATCGAATTAAAAATGGGGTACTGATATAGATAGAGAATTCACAATAAAAGAATCTCCAATTATGGAGAGGTACTTAAAGAATTATTTAACATCCTTAGCCATCAGGGAAATGCAAATCTAAATGACTCTGAGATTCCATCTTGCACCAGTCAAAATGGCTAAGATCATGAATACTAATGACATGTTATGCTGGAGAGGATGTGGAATAATAGGAACACTCCTCCACTGTTGATGGGATCTTTGAAAATCAATGTGAAAATTTCTCAGAAAATGGAGAATCAGTTTACCTCAAGATCAACCTATACCATTCATGGGAATATACCCAAAGAATGCTCAATCATTACTCAAGGACAATTGGTCAACTACATGTATAACAGTGTTATTGATAATAGCCACAACTGGAAACAACCTAGATGCCCCTCAACTAAATAACAGATAAAGGAAATGTGGTACATTTATACAATGGAGTATTACTAAGCTGTTAAAAACAATGACATCAGGAAACTTAAAGGCAAATGGATAGAACTAGAAAAAAAAATCATCCTGTGTGAGGTAACCCAGACAAGGAAAGACAAACAGGGTAATTCACTCACTCATAAGTGAATATTAGTTGTAAAGTAAAAGATAATCATGCTACAATCCACAACCCTAGAGAAGCTAGGTAGCAAGGAGCCCCTGGGAAGAGGAAATAGAAGAGTCTCCTAGGTAGACTGTTCGATCTTGGGGATGAGAACATGAGGGAGTGGATTGGGAAGGGGATGAAAATGGAGAGCAATGAAAGAAATGAGCTTTCTTTTTAGCTCCTGTCTAGTGACTATAGGTCTGACTTGCGTTCTAGCACTCTCTCTTCATAGAGTAAATTAATCTGTCACCACTACCCCTGCAGTGCACATACAGGAACATGTGGGGATAGTCTTGAATCCTCTCCCAAATATCTGAGTGAAAGCAACTATCTTTAGAAACATTAAGAGATTTATGAATTTTAAAATAGCATGACTCTTAGTAACCTATGAGCTTTCTAGTGAAAGACTGAACTTTAGGTAATTTCAATTTGCCTTCTAAAATGAGATACTGTATCTCTACCTGTACTTGATAGAACTGATTAAACTTGGCTGAAATTGAAAAAAAAAAATGAAAAAGTCCCCTAACACTGTACGTTGAATTTTTCCAGACTACAGACAGAAAAGTAAGTCCATAAAGGATTGATTTGCATTTTCTAACCGACTCACCAGTTTTGGTTTCTGAACTAAATTTAAGTGTAGAAATACATTTGAAATAATTAGCTGTGTCATTTAATATGAGAAATAGAGGACAGATGTTCACTTTAAAACATAAAATAATCATTATAATTATTTGTTTGTCTCCCTTGAAATAAGAAGTTCCTATGTCTGGCACAGTGTGAAATTTTTATCATTCCCTTTATGATTATCCTTAATGTCTTTGTGAGCGTCTTCTCTCCATGTTCCTCTTCCTCATCACTGTGGGCTGATGAGCTAAGAATAAGTTGTGAAGAGGTAGCAGCAGTAATGATTAAAAGAGACAGCTTCAGGAAGCAAATGAGTTAATTATAAGCAAAGAATTTCAGCTGAATGGGATTCCCCAGTGGAGTTGTGAACGTGAATGACCGCCCACTCGTGCTCGTGATTGCCTGCTGGAATACTGAATTTGACAAGACCTTGATCCCATAGAAATAATGAAACAACTTGGAATTTTATATCATCATATGATCTTACTTAGTATTTCCACATATATTTTATTCAATCTATGAACAGTGTAATGGGGTTATTTATAATCGTCAAAGTTCAATCTAAAATGGAAATAATTTCCCTTGGTAGTAATTACGGTTATAAAAATTATTATTATAGTGATAACTGGACTTTATTGAACTTAAATGATCAGGCCTAATTTTAGTCACCATATCACCCACACTGATTGTTTTAATCCTCAAAGTTGCATGAATTGGGAATGTTCCTTTAAACTTCCCATTTTACAGATGTAAAAACTAAATGTAGTTAGTCATCTGACATCCCACATACTAAAGAAGAGAAGAATTTTGGATTTCTACAAGAATTCTGGCTATGTGGTTCACTGTGCCTATAACAGTGTTAAAATGAATTCCTAATTTTCAACCTGTGATAGAAATTTAAATTTTATGTCTTATGTAGCTCCAACTTAACTAAATAACAATTGTGACCTGGACATTGAGGACACAATTTTACTCTAATCATTTATAATGGCTTTATATTTATAATTACTTTCGTCAAAATAGCCAGTCACACCTCAAAATTTTTAATAGTTATATTTCAGAAAAATAATTAAAATCCATATTTTATGTCTACTTGCTTTTGTGCCTTAAATAGCTATCATGTGTCTTTTGATTGAGTTCTTGAAACATATTTTATAGTGGTTTCCAGGATAGGCATGGCTAAACAGCTTGTTTATTCCCTGTTTTTGAAAGCAAATGTTTTCATGACTACTTCGACTTGGCTTTTATTTCTCCAGAAGAGTTTATATTATCTCAGAGGTTGGTACAAGACTGCGATATTAATTCAATACAATTTGTTAGTGATTTCAATTAAGATATTGGAGATGCTTACAAAATAATTTGAAAAATTATTTTTAAAATAGCATTTGAAGCTAACAAGTAATGAAAAATACAAATTATGATTAAATTGATGCATGCAACATTTGCTAAAGACTTTTTGAATACTTTTGATCTGAAGAAACTTAGATTATATTTGAACCCAAGTTTAATTTAATGAAGACATTTCTAAGTTAGTCATATCTCTATCTGAACTTTCAGAAAAGTAATTTTCAGCTCTATTGACATTAAATGCGTCTAAAAATCCAAAAAAGTATTTCAAAAGTATTTCAGTTCTCTTTAAATCAGGAACTCAAGTATCCACTCGTAATGCAATTGTGAGCATGGTGTGTGCTGAGCTATCTCTGAAATAGAAAGCATAAGATATTTTAAAGCAGAATTCATTTTTCAGGAAACTACACGTGCTGACTGAATGGCTGATAGAAGAATGTGCCTGGCAGGCACTTCTGCTCATTTTCTTGTCCTGGATGACCATGTAGTAGAGTAAAGAGATTCCTTCCTGAGAAGTGGGCTAAAAGTGACTATACTTGATACATATAATTTATGAAAATACTGAAGACCTGGTACTGAAGCACATTTCATTCCATGTTTAGCTATGGAGGAACTACATATTAACGTACAAAAGGAATGCTCAATATACTTCTTCTATAGCACACTATGTATAAACAGGAATCTTTTGTGGACATCTAATAACTCATTTTTAAAGGCAACATAAATGTGTCAAAAAGAAGTGAATATTTGATACTTGATATAAAGAGTAAAACTCAAGGCCAAAGGAATGCTGTTGAAAAGCTATGAAGAATAGGGTATTTGAGTACAGAAATTTTACTTTTGTTTTCCCTCCTCTATACCTCGCATGACACCATTGGTATGCAAAATTTTACTCAATGGTGTAAAGCATATATCATCACTAGAATTATGCAAAATATAGTTTCTCAAAATGTGTCAGAAATAAGATAATATTGTGATCGACATATATAAAGTTATTGGGAGTTTAAAATTATATTCAATGCATGCATAAAATTATACCGTATACATGCATAAAATTATATGCTATGTTTAAATATAATATTTAATTTAAATTGCTTCATATATTATCCATGTATAATTTGTTAGTTTATATAGCTTACTTTATAAATATATCCTTCTTTATAAAAGCATTTTATAGTTACCATTCATATTTGTATATGAGTTTGTTTATAATTAAGTATGGTGTTAATCATATGAATGCTAATAAAAATGTAAAATATGCCCAATTGAAGAGAAAAACCTTTCTTATGCTCATATACCCTGGTGTGGATCTCATGGCGACCATTGCTGCCTGAGAATGTTCTAGCATTTCCACATTGCAGACCACACTTCTCTAGCACCTTTCTACTCTCATTTTAATGATTCTCACTATTTATGCCATTCGGTTTGGGAAATTTTGTGCAGACCTGGCAATAGATGAAAATGTGTATAATGGTAGCCTCTGTTATGCCCAGTTCACGAGGACCCAAAAGATCCCCAGGGAGACCAGCTCACCGAAATGCAAAAGCAAGGTTTATCGTGTGCACAAAGCAAGCCAGCAGGGACCTTGTCAAAGCAACTGGCACAATGGCAAGAGGAGGTCCCCTGCACTTTTAGAGAGCATTATTTAAAGGCAAAAATCAGAAAAGTTACATTAGCAGGGTGTGCGCTGGCAGGTGATCCTATCTACAACTGGTGGAACATTAGGAATTTCCTTTGGATGGTCTGTTCCTGGGTGGTGCCTGGGTAGTCTCTGTTTGTGGTCTTTACCAGAACCAGGAATTGCCTCAAAAACTACTGATACTCAGGCCTCTATTGAGTTTGTCTCGGCTGGGTCCTATACCTCCTTAAACAAAGTAATGTTTTGAAAAAGAAATCCCCACCACCTTGGAACCAGGAATCTCATTATACCCTCCTAATTACCAGAAGAGGAAAGTTAGAGGTTACTAGATACACCTGATCCCAAGGATGAAAGACTACCTTCCAGATCCAAAGTCTGAGGCAATTAAGGCAAGAGTTCAGTTGATAAGCATAATGGGAAAAGCGTAAGAGGTCAGCACCTTTGCTTTTAGCAGCGTATGAGATGAACAGGCCATAGAGTAAAACTAAGACACGAAGAGATGCAAGTAGGCAACAGTTCAGTGCTTATCCCCTTGAGGAATAAAAATTGCTCCTAAATTGTAGTATATTGGTTGGTGCTTAAAAGAAGTACCTTGGCAAAGGTAAGGCATTTTGATATGGGGTGCCATTAAGGGAAAGTTCTTCCTGGCTAAGCAGTCATTCTCTATCTCTAGCAAAAGTAGTTTGTGGCCCTCCCATTAACATGTGACTGGTACCTGTTGTCAAGGTCAATGTTAGATTCCACAACCCCTTATCTCAAGCCACAGGCCAGCTCACAGACCCCCCTTCTACCTTAGAATCCTATGTGCAACTATAGAGTATAAAATGTGTAGTCCTTCTTCCAGAAACACTCTGGCAGTCATCCTGACCATGCCCTTGTCTCATGTGTGTTCCTCTGTAGCACATCTTCCAGTTGTTCTGAATAAATAAAACCCAGAGTCAGATATTAGGGGGTGAAAACTAAAGGATCAGGGAAGCAATGCAGGCAGCCACTAGAAAGACCTCTACTAATGTTCAGACCAGAAGGGCGATCCTATCCACAGACCATCTCCCCAGACTACATTGAGTTCTTGTGTCCTCCCGCCTTATATTCTTCTTTCTAGCCAATCATATCACTCCTGTCTCCACCTTCCTAGTGCTGGCATCACCTTCATGTGAGCTCTGTTTCTTTTTTAGACAAATTCAATCTCTTGTAGCCCAGAGTGGCCTGGAACTAACAGTGATCCCCCTGTCTCCCATGTCTTGGGATTAAAGGTGTGAGCCACCACTCCCTAGCCTCTAGTGGCTTAGTTCTGCACTCAGATGTTCAGGTAAACTTGCTCTGTTAAAACACAAATAAAATATCACTACAGTGCCCACCCTCACCAGTACTGTCCTTCCCATCACCCTCTCTACAGCCAACTTCACACATCTTCTTTGGAACCCAAACACCCACCAAAGCAGTTCTCCAGCAATACCCAGTCTTATTCCATCAAAGAAAACTGATTTTTTTTCCTTTCTCAACAGCTATTAATATAGCTTCCTGGTTAGGGATAGAATTTCATGCCCATTTCCCTTCTTCCATGCTGGAAATTTATCTGAATTGAGCTTTGTTCTATGTACAACATTGAAATATCAGTTTCTATATTTCTAACTAGGCTTGGGACACCTGGGCATATATGATTCAGAAGAAATTTTTGAGAGAGACTTTTATCATAACAGTGAAGAAAACTACAGAGTATAGTTGAACTTATTTCTTTCCATCCATGCCAAAGATGCAAGATAACTTCACATTATTTCTAGGAGATTTCATAGCAAATATCATGAATGATTTGGAACACCCTCTTTCTTAACATATCTTTAACTTGTCTATATAAATGCTTAATATATTGTATTTAAAAAGACAGGCCTTATTTACACTTTAATACAGCCCTAACTCTTGACAGTTTCAACAGACAAGCATTCTCTCAGCTATTTAAAGATACTGAATCAAATCCTGAAAGCAATGTCTGTCATATTGAAACCCATTAGTTGTCACTTCAAAAGTACATTATTCTCAGTTATATTATGTATCATTTACAAGTACAAATATTGAGATCGGTAAGTCAGGTTCTTTTAGCATTATTGGAATGAGGTGTCTGAACTGTCAAAAACTTCATATCCCATTTTACGTTTCATGAAGGTCAAGTCCCATGGTTCATTAATCTGTTAAATGTTGATTGTCTGTGTGAGAACTTGCGTCTTAATTTCTAAGATTTTATTTTATTTTACTTATTTTAGTTTTTGGAGATGTATGTCCTACTTAGAAGATAAAAATTGTGTTGTCAGACAATGATGTGTAGTATGTTAAGAAGCAAAGTGTTGCAAGCTTCAGAAGACATCACATAGGAAGACATCTGGATGAGAGTCTGAGCAGGGTTTTTCCTGCTACAAATGTCTTAGAAATGGCCTGTGCTACAAAATGTCCCACAGGACTTTTCTAGAAAATGGGACCATTCAATAATCACATTCCTGTTTTATTCTGCATATCTGCCAAATAAGTAGCAACCAGACTGTGTTTCCTAATATGTAGCATGGCCCCTTTTGACCATGGCTTCAGTGCTTTCTGAAAAACTTTGTAACTGAAATAGGGAAACTATTTTTCTAGCGACCACATTTCATTTTATAAAAAAAAAAAAACCAAACTCTGGAACCTCTTAGATTTTCAGACACTTTCCAGATGAACTGGAATAGTTGTGTCATGGAAGCTTGACTACATGAGTTCTAACCTTTCAGATGAACTTTATTATGTCACAATGCAAAATTTGCAACTTATCATGAATGGTGCTGATCCCTTTAACAGTTACAACTGCATTCTCTGCATCTGCTTTGTCTGCAACTTTAAATTCATGTGTGGTCTGCAACTTGCCATATTGCACATACTCTGCACCTTAGCACACTGCACATGCTCTTTCTACAGTGCCCTATCCCACATCTGGACTCCAGCATCAGTCTGGTCCTGCCCAGACGGCTTATTCAACCATACTTGGAGGGAAGCATGAGCATTAAAATGGCAGGAAGGTGAGATCAGGGCATTCGGGGTGGTACAGCTGTAGATTGAGTGGTGGTGACCCATGCCTTTAATTCTAGCAATTGGGAGGCAGGTGAATATCAGTGAATTCAAGGGCAGCCTAATCTAAAAAGTGAGTTTCAGGACAGCCAGTACTGTTACACAGAGAAACTACCTCAAAAAGCAAGCAATAACAACAACAAAAAATAAAAAAAAAAGAAGGAAAGAAAAAAAAAGAAATGGAATGGCAGGTAGAAAATTTAAAGATACAAAAGAAAAGAAAAACACAGGATAGAGTCAGGAGGGTAACACAGTAAATACTGATTCTGCCCACATTTATTTCTCATATGCTTTATATACCCCAGGTCAAAGAGGAGGGGGGAAGACAAAAAACTTCTTTAACAAGATGTAAGGAACAAACAAAGTAACCACCTTCACAAATACCTAAAGAATCAAGTAACTAACACCCTAGGGCAAAACATCCTGTTAATCCTGTTAGGTCAAACCTCCTCTCAGTAACCTTGAAGGAGGAAGAATGGGGCTTGAACTCTCCGATCTTTAGTCAAGGTGGAACAAACCACATCTGTGGGCTCCCACACTACAGCTTTCTGTTTAACTTTCTGTTCTCTCTCATTGTCCCTCTGGCTAAAACCAGTGGACACTGCACATGTCAGAGTCTTGTTTTGCAACCTCACCAAATATTCTACTTTATTACCTTTGAATTCAGATTAATCAAAATTGTTGGAAATGGGGAAACAGCGTAGATCTTTCTGAGAATGTTAGCCATGGAAATCTCTTATGTAAACTTCTGACAAAATCTGTATTGTCCTCTGACCCATATAAATATGGCCCTACTGTCTTCAACTCTATTGACATTCTGATTGTAGGACTCAACATAATGGCCTACTAATCTCCTCTTATTCTGGGATCCCCTTTACCCAAAGATCTAAATGCTTCAACATTCTCTCCACAGCGTACATTTAGAGAACTATGGCTGTGTGAACAGATTTACCAGAGAATTGACCTCAATTCTCAGGACCAATTTTTCTGTACGTGTTACTTTTCATGCGGCAGTAACAAAATGTCTGGCAGAAACAGGTTAAGAAGGAAAGATTTACGGTGATGGGAGCATATATGTGACATTTCTATTGATGAGTCAAGAAGCGGAGAGCTTAGGCTGAAGGAAAATCACCCTATAACTTTTAACCTCTGCCTTTATGTACTTATGTCTGTCACTACGCTTCATTTCCAAGATGTTTCATGACTTTCTTAAATGGTTAGGTAAAGAACAAATGTCTATGCATATAGGCCTGCAGGTGACATTTCACATTCAAATCATAATATCTATCTCAACTAAAATTAAAGTGTGTCTGTGGGGGTATGGTGGAAAGGAGGGAAATAATATAAATGTAATACTCATATAAAAAATCCTCACAAAGTAAATTTAAGATAAATTCTATCTAATTTTTTTTCTAACTAGCCTCCGGGGTGTGCTGATATTTAATTTGTATTTTAAAGTAAAACAGCTGCATTGATCAGCCCTACAGACCAGGCAGTGGTGACACACACCTTTAATTCCAGTTGCCACACTAATTTGCCATAGAAATCAGGTGGTAGTGTACCCCCTTTAGTCCCAGCACTGGAGAGGAATTTAAGACAGGAGACAACAGCTCTCACACACAATCTCAATCTGAGATTCCAGGAGGCAGGATTGCCATTTCCCAGTGAGGTAGAGGTGAGGCCAGTGGCTGGATGTTTTGCTTTTCTGGCTTTCAGGTTGAACTCCAGAATCTGTCTCTGTATTTTTATTATGCTACACCACGGTGCATCCAACTGTTGTTTATTACTTTTGGATATTTAGATAGAACATATAACTGATAAATTGAAGATGATAATTTTGTTCGTCATTGCAATTAACTCAAAACATTCATGTTAACACAAATAAAAGGCATTCCAACATACACACACTCTCAAAGATTTCTCTAAGTACTGACAAGTCAGTGCAATACAAAGAATCTTTACGTTTCTCCATCTTCTTCTCCTCTCAATTCTTCATCCTAAGAAAGAAAGTAAAGGACAAACAATAGAAGAAAATGTTCAACAGAACTGCAAAGCACCCATTGTAAGAAAAACATAAAAATGGGTTTAAAATGTCTGTCTCCTTGGAAGCATAATTACATTGCACTGCATGCTTCAACTTCTCTCTCTCTCTCTCTCTCTCTCTCTCTCTCTCTCTCTCTCTCTCTCTCTCTGCTTATTTACTTACTTATTTGAGACTGTTTTGTAGCTCAGTCTTGCTTTGAATGTTCTATGAAGCTGCTAAACTCTGAGATCACGTGTTGGTGCCATCATGCTGGGTTTTGAGCACCGTGCTGTCCTGTACAACCCAAGTGGTAGGCAAAAACACACTACCGACTGAGCTAATGCCCAGGCCCAACCTTTCCCAGTGCTTTTTATACTAACACACAGACCTCCAAATCCCTTCAGTTAATTAGCACTGAACAATCAGATGGACAAGCATTTGGTCTCAGCAAGAAGCCATGTTTTCTAAAACCTTGTGGTAAAATAATCAGGTACAAAAAGACGGTGCTGAATGTTCTCACAAGTAAAAGCTAGCAAAAGAGATTTTATAACAAAGAGCAGCACGGAGCACAATATGTGAGTCTGGGAAAGATGGGAGGAAGTAGGAACTGCAATCATGAACGTGTTCAGGTATAGTTAAGAGAAAGTATGATGTTTTTGTATAGCTTTCTATGGTCTATAGCTTCATCCTGGTCAAGTAACTTGTTGGTTATCATACATTTAAGAATATCAAATAGAATGAATTGTGAGGGTTCTCAATGCAGAGGAACTGATATTGTTGGGGACCATCGCCTTGCTTATTATTGTGACTTTATCATTATAATACAGGTATACATGCTATGAAATACCACATGGATGTGTATACCTACTATGCAACAATTAAAATAAAAAGGAATATACATGACAATTTTTATTATTACACAGCACAATCTTGTAGCCGGCTGTGCTATGTCTCATTGAATTTGCTGCTACAGTTACTGGACTAACCAGCTAGAGTCTAAGGGGACCAATAAAGCTGACATTGCCTCTTTAAAAACTCCCTCTCCATTCAAGCATATTAGATCCCCCTATAAACTTCCCTGATTCTGATGGCCAGGCTCAGGAAGCTGCTACAGACTGGATAATTGTCAAGTCTTTCTGGCAGATGCCTTTGACTTTATTATGCTGTTGATAAAGCAGGTGTCTTTGACTAAATTAATTAGTGAACCTACTATCTATAATTGGAATAGTTTGTCAAGCTTAGAGTTTAAAATCTGAAATTGTGGTAACCTTTTCCAAGGTCGACCCCATAATCCTACATCCTGGTGGGTATGACTGGTACTGTGGGTTAGAATTGTTTTACTCTGGAAAATTAGATAAAAGTTGTGGGTTGAGAGACTTGATTTAGAACTATGTAGCGTCACTCAGTTGTGCCACTATAATTTTTGTGACTTTCTGAGTCCTCAAATCTATGTGGGATAATATGTTTCTTATTTGAAGTTTTAAGCTATGGGTCAACTAATTAGCAATTGGTAGCTGATTAAATACATTAATCAAAAGCACAAATGCTAAACTGCTTTCCATATGAAAAGAAAATATCTATATTTAAATATGTAAGATATATTTATAGACACCGATGCATTTCAAAGGAAAAAAAACATTCACTATCATGTTGATATCTCATTTTGCCTGCTATTTTGTTGTGTCATGCAACTAAGATTATCTAGACATGGCATTATCATAATGGTATCTGACAGAAACAAGATTTGGATCTTTATATGTTCGGGAATCAGAATGTGACCAGAAATAAGGCTGTACTTTTTGTGTTCTTGTAAACAATAAGATTCCAGCCACTTCTTTGAAGACATGTCTGGTGTACGTTGATGAAAACAGCAGAGAAAACATTTGTAGCAGAGCTGGCTGTCATATTTTGGGTATTTATTGTTGTTAAAAGACACCATGACTACGACAGCTCTGATAAGTAAAATGTTTAATTGAGGTGACATGTTTACAGTTTCAGGGGTTCAGTACATTATAATCATGATGAAGATCATAGGAGCATACAGGCAGACATGATGCTAGAGCTGAGAATCCTATATCTTTCAAGCAATAAGAAGTCTATTGACAGTCACACTGGGGTATGAGCTGCACCCGTGGCTCTGTTGGTGTCCAAGTGCCATGTCACCACTGAGTCCAGGATAATCAAGTGGCCTGTGTTGTCACCCTGGGCCGTGATGACATTTCAGTCTGAGTTGCCATCATGACCAATGTCTGGGTCTGTGGCTCTGCAGAAGCCAGGGTCACAGTTGATGTCTGTCGCTCCTGTTACCACCAAAAGCTGTGTAATGGGAACTGGATGACCACTCACCCGTATTTTACTCCCTCTATCCTATAATGCCTTACTAAGTGGTCCTCTGTGGTCCATGGATTTTATTCTTCAAATTTGTGAGATAATAACCAGAAAGGAATTGTTTTTTTTTTTTTTTGTTTGGCTTTGGTAGCTATGGATTTTGGGCATGATACTTCCTCAAAAAGCCCTCACCATTCTCAAGGATGCCTTTGTATTTCCATATCATCTCTGTCTTCACTTAAACCTATGAATTTGAAGAAAATGCTGACCTTTTTCCCTATCATCATTTTAAATAAAAACTGCTTATCACTTCTAATGGCTAGAGGGAAGATATTCTGCATATTAATCAAAAAGTACTAAGACTTCCTTATCTTTGTTCTTCTTCCTAAATTCTAGTTTCATGATTAGTAAAGTCCAGAGTATCATCACTTAAGAAAAATATTCATAACTTTCTTCCATATAACTGCAGTTTAAGAGACAGCTCAGTTGTAAACTGAGGATATTTGAAGGGGAAGAAACACATTGCCATTTCACCACAAACAATCACAAATTGTTTCAATACTTTTATCATCTCCTCCCTTAAGTTTGTTGCTGAAGAGTTCTGTGTCCATTTGTTCAGTCAGTCTTTGTAATATTAACTCTGGACACATCTTAGAGCTTCCCTTTCTGTTATGTTTATGAACATTTAAAATTAAAAGCTTTCTACAACTTTTAACTAATGCTCACCTTTGTGGTTTATACCGAAGATATATATGGAGCCGCTTATAAACTGTCAAATCCTCCAAACCCTATTAGTATTTATTCTTCTTGCACCCAATTCACAACAATCTCAGACCATTACAATTTAGCCTATTGAATCTGACTCTTCTAAGTGCAATGCATCTGATGGCCAGTCTTGGTTTTAATTAGTCTGAAGTTATTTCCTTTTTATTGTGAAGTAGTGCTTTATTATGAGAAAAAATATTCCCATATATTTTTCACTCACCATCATTGGAATTGTGGAAAAGGTATTGGTACTTATGAATAATGACTCTATATGCCTCTGCAAGCAAGTTTTCATGAGCAAAGCCATTGACCTTTACAAAAGGGTTATCTCGGAATAGAACTGATGTTTGGTATAAACATGGTAAAGTATAAGGATCTGTTAAATTATATGTATTTAACCTGTCTGCTTCCCCGACCTGCACACTAATTTGCATTCTTGCAAATACCAAGAATTGACCTGTACTTTGCAACTAGTAGTGGTTTCCTATTTTGGTTTTATTTTATGCTGATGATTAATAACTTTGAGCTAATTTTTACCCCACAGTGATTGTTTTATGTTATAGTGCTATGAGGCTACCGGTGGGAATATACCTGAACTGCTTTTATCAATTTCCAAGTACAGAACACTTAATCATGATGTTTTAAATAGGTCTCTAGAATCTATTCATCTTGTGTAGCTAAAACTTCGTGCCTTTAACCAAAGAGTGTTGTATTCCTCATCTTCACACTTTTGGTGATCTTTGCTACTATCTGGGAAACCAAATACATCTCTAATGTATTACTGTGCTTTCAGATTTTGTTTTAAAAAATCATTAAATTTTAGTTGTTTATTGTGTGCTTACAAGTGCCACATCATATGTCCGGTGGTCACAGGACATCTTTCTGGGCCTATTTCTCTCTTTCTACCATATTGGACGTGAAGATCCATGTAGTCAGGCAATTGGTTTTGATGGCGATGGTCTTTACCCACTGAACTGTCTCGCTGTTCTCTCCTTGCTATTTCGAACATGACTCATAGGGTGTGCTCATAACAGTTAAATTTGTGATGTTTATGTTATTTTTATAATAAGTTATGAATTTTTTATTCAGCAAA
Source organism: Chionomys nivalis (assembly GCF_950005125.1). Taxonomy (NCBI): domain Eukaryota; kingdom Metazoa; phylum Chordata; class Mammalia; order Rodentia; family Cricetidae; genus Chionomys; species Chionomys nivalis. Next base: position 20,911,837 of record NC_080101.1, on the reverse strand, counting down.
AGATGGCTTCTGGAAGAAACATTACATCCTGTGTTTGCAAATTCAAATTAAACTCTTTCATATGTATACTATATAAATATGAAGCTAATTTAATGTAGTCTATATGGCTCTTTCAAACATACTTAGACATAGCAGGTCTTTCTTGTTGGACTTTCTCTAAACTGCCACAACCCAAATAATGACACTGAGACTTATATGTATTTATGAAAATTTGGCTTAAGCCTATGCTTGTTCTCAACTAGCTCTTATAACTTAACCCTATTTCTGTGAATCTATATTTTGCCATGAGCCTCTTTATCTCTCCTCCATTTTGTATATCTGACTCCCTCTGTGTCTGGCTGGTGAAATTCCATGCTTCAGATTGTTCCCTGAGTTCTTATCTCTACCCAAAATTTCCACCTATTTTCTCAAGTCTGTCTAGACCATTCAGCTGTTTATTAAATCAATCAGAATGTACTTTGGCAGACATACAACTTCACAATGTACAAAAAGATTATTCCACAACAATTAGATCTAGTTTTCCCTCCCTACCCTCTCTTCTGCCTTAATGTTCCATCCCTCTTCCCATTTAAACCTCTAGAACACACCTCAAACAATGTAGATTATTTCCATTACTCAGGGTTGCCCACCAGAACTTGATGGTAAAACCTTACAACTGAAGATACCACACAATTTGGCCCAGGACATAAAAATCAAGTTGGTACTTTGCACTAACCTTCCTTCCTATTGGCTAGCTTTCACAGTACCTGAAGATATTATGTAAACTGTGGGGAAAGAATCATCAATGTTCTCACCAACTTGTAAAATCCATGGAGTATAATAATGACTTAGGAGGTTCATAGGTCCAAAAGTGGCATACGTGATTATGTTATTGGATGCCATGACCATTTTTATATCAACTTTCCATGAGCTAGAGTTATCTGAGAAGAAGGAACACCAATTGAGAAAATGCCTCCATAAGATCTTTCTATAGACAAGCCTGTAGGTCATTTTTTCAATTAGTGATTGATGTGGTAGGACACAGTTATTACCACCTTTGGGCTGGTAGTCCTGGTTTCTATAAGAGGTCAAGATGAACAAACCTTGAGGTGGAAAGAAGTCAGTAAGTGACACCCCTATGTGGTGTCTATATCAGCTCCTACCTGTTGCTCCAGGTTTCAATCCTGTTTGAATTTTTGTTCTGATTTTCTTCAGCGATGGACCAACGCTATTTAAGTGAAAGTCTGTTTTGAGAATTCACTTAGCCAATAGCTTTTGGGGTACCTGCTCTTTGGGAGTGGTCTAAAGTTCTATGTGTGCACTGATATGCAGAGGGAAGCACATCTCTTAGGAGGTTAGAATAGAAGTAAGCTGGTGCACATCTCCCCAGAGCATATGCCTGGTACTATAAAGCTTGGAAGAAATAAATGGATGGACTATTTACAGGTGCCAGGTGTGAATATGCCACTCTTAATCTATTAAATAGTCATAGTACAAAATTGCCTACTGAATTCTGATCACTTTACCTGTAGATTAGTGAATCTCTCTGACATCATTGAAGAATTTTTTTGTACACTGGATAAAGATTAATATAGATACTCACAACTGATCAATTTTGAGAGAATAGAGCTGGAGAGAAAGTTCGGTAGCTAACAGCTCATTCTGTTCTTGCAAAGGAAAAAACAAATCAGTTCCCAGTACTCTCACCAGGCAGCTCATATCCACTTGTAGCTCTGGTCCAACAGGACACTGACTGTTCTATTTTCTGGGGACACCTGCACACACATGCACATACCCACTCAGAGTTACACACTCACAAACATAGCACCCACATAGTGGCTCATAATTGCTTATAACTCCAGTCCCAGGGAATCTGATGCCATTGTTGAGCCTCCTTGGACACAGTTTGTACATGGTGTACAGACAGTCATGCAGGCAAAGCACCCATACACATAAAAAATATAAATGAAAAAATGGAAGCTAATTAAAATGAAGTGAGAATACGTCTACATGGGACCAGCAGTTGGTAAACATGCTTCAGTGAACTGGCCTAGAGTAAGGAAAGAAAAGGCATGGAGATAATTAGGAATCTATTTATAGTCTCTGATTCAAAGATGCAGACTGAAATGACTCTTCGGACTTGATCTGAATTTATGAGTCAATATTAGAAAAAAAAAGCACTCTGACATGCAGAATTGAATCATTAGCCTAAGGGATACCTGAGTTCTCCAGACAGATATTAACTTCTAAGCAACAAGAGCATATGTCTCCATTTTTTTTATATACAAAAGACACCTTTCTGAATTAATTAACACTTCTTATTATACCAGTGTATTAGAAATTGGTCAGATAAGTCGCATAGTTAAAAATTTGGGCTCATAGAAACACAAAACAAGTGTAAGGGATTGAATCCACGTTTCCAGAGCAGAAACTTAAAACTTTCTTTTCCCTTTGTGTAACAAAACTAACACATTTTCTTGCCAGTGTTAGGAAGATGTGTGAACAGCACGTCCCCGGGTGGGAAGTGTGATGGGAAAGCTTTGCACTCTGAGATAAACTGAAAATAACAGTATTTTAAAAATTCCCAAAGTAAACTAATTTCTCAGCATTTTCTGTGAGTTATTGACTCCCCAAGGAAAGTACTTTTATCACTGACTTTTAAAAATGCTGATATTAGAAGATATTTCACCACCACTGTAAATAACAAATTTTCTCAAACCTGATATACCAACAATGAGTTTAATAATTTAGGTAATATTGTGCATTTTAAAATATGCCTCTTGTGTATTCTGTTCCATTATTCATTCATTTCAATTCTGACAACCTTGCAGTTGACTTGAGCAAGGTTCTAAACTATTTCTCTCTGAGACGTCCATCTGTGCATCATTAGTCAGGTGGATTTCCTAGGATTTCACAAATAAAAACAAATAAGAGAAAGTTTTCCACAATGGACAAGATATTGAAAATGTGTGGATCAGCAGAGAAGTGGGATCTAAGATTCTCTCTCTGTTTATTTTTTTTGAGTATTTTTAAATTGATTTTTATTGAGCCTTACATTTTTCTTTGCTCCCCTCCCTGCCTATTCCTTTCCCTTCAGCCCTCCCCAAAGTTCCCTATGCTCTCAATTTAGTCAGGAGATCTTGTATTTTTCTACTTCCCATGTAGATTAGATCTATATATGTCTCTCTTAGGGTCCTCATTGTTGTCTAAGTTCTCTGGGATTGTGGTTTTTAGATTGGTTTTCTTTGCTTTATGTTTAAAAACCACTTATGAGGGAGGACATTTGATAACTGTTTTTCTGTGTCTGGGTTACCTCACTCAAAATAATGTTTTCTAGTTCCATCATTTGCCTGCAAAATTCAAGATGTCGTTATTTTCTTCTGCTGTGTAGTACTCCATTGTGTAAACGTATCACATTTTCCTTATTAATTCTTCAGTCGAGGGTCATTTAGGTTGTTTCAAGTTTCTGGCTATGACAAACAATGCTGCTTTGATCATAGTTGAGCACATATCCTTGTGGTACTTTTGATGTGGCACTATTGAGCATCTTTTGGATATATACCCAAAAGTGGTACTACTGGGTCTTGAGGCAGGTTGTTTCCTAATTTTCTTTGAGGTCCTAGCTGGAGAAATAAGACCAAAAGGAGATCAAGGGATACAAATCAAAAAAGAAGTCATACTCTCACTATTTGCTGATGATATGATAGTTTACATAAGCGACCCCAAAAATTCTACCAAGGAACTTCTACAACTCATAATCACTTTCAGTAATGTAGCAGGATGCAAGATTAACTCAAAAAAAATTAACCCTCCTGTACACAGATTATAATTGGGCTAAGAAAGAAATCAGAGACACATCACCCTTAACAATAGTCACAAATAGCATAAAATATCTCGGAGTAACTCTAACCAAACAAGTGGAAGACTTGTATGAGAAGAACTTTAAATCTTTGAAGAAAGAAATTGATGAAGACACCAGAAAGTGGAAAGGTCTCCCATGCTCTTGTATAGGTAGAATTAACAGAGTAAAAATGCAATCTTACCAAAAGCAATCAATCTACAGATTCAATGCAATGCTCAGCAAAATCCCAGCAAAATTCTTCACAGACCTCGAAAGAACGGTACTCAACTTCATATGGGAAAGCAAAAAACCCAGAATAACCAAAATAATTCTGTACAATAAAAGAACTTCTGGAGGCATCACAATTGCTGACTTCAAACTCTACTACAGAGCTACTGTATTGGAAACAGCCTGGTATTGGATTCCACACTTTACACTCTGTCAAAAATGTTAGAACAGTCCCATCTTGCCTCAAGCTTATTGTGATCACAACTATCTTCCAATCCTGTCATTTCTGTTTTGGCTTAAGCTAGTTCGATTGTTTCAGTTCCTTGCATGTGAGGATATTCTAACAATCAAGCAATAGGAATATTACAATAAATATTACAGAAAATATTCAGAAAGGTGAAAGCTGTTATGGAGGTGAGGGGATGCAGAAATAATACTTAGATCTTGTCAGTCAATGAAGAATAAAAGTGTATAAGTCATGTTTCCTATAGTTAGAGGTAAGGGTTAATGCTGAAGATATGAGTATTTTTTAAATAGAGCCCCTATGTTTGATGTGACTTACCTTTAGTTCCCTTTAAGTTCAATCTGTCTTATCACGACAGGACTATGAAGAGAATCACAATTCTAAGCCATATGACATATTATTAGGTATATTTTTATTTTATGACAATCATAGGTGGAATAAAGATAATGCTGGGTTGGGTTAGATCCCAGGTAAAAGTGATAAAAAATTTTTTTGTGGGTGAGTCATAATTTATTTGCATTCCTCTGCTATTTGATTTAATTGGTAATTGTCTCTTTATAACTTTCTTCATACCGTACTTGGGAATCTCTGACTGACATCCACAGCATGTGTGCTAATGGTATCATTTTTTTTTTTCTTTTCTAGCTCTTACACGATTTATAGTGATTTGCTTTAAGGTTCATTCATTTAGTCGGCACTTTGATGAGGCCCTACATTAGCTGCTGGAAGCAGGTGATAGCCTTAACTTCTGTCACTATTGATTTGCCTGTTTTATTTTTACTAGATGGACATTCACTATTTTTAATCTGACTAAGATTTTTCCCCTTCTCATTAAATTGATTCCCCTCATTCATTACAGATAGGTACGCATGAAACATAATTTAAGTCTGTCTGTTTTTTTTTTCTTAAACCCATTTTAATCATCTCTCACCTGAGAAGTGAGACCATGAGCAGTGATCATTGAAAGCACAACTATCAGAAAGCAGAGATCAATAACAATCTGGGAGATTTAACACTGATTTATGTAATTAAAAATCATACCTGTGAATATAATGATGTTGGTCTTTTCTCTTATAATAATAATGTTAAAAACACTTGATAGTAGATACAATACATCAATTCCTTCTTTCCTATCATTAAGAAATAAAATATATTTATTTATTTATAATTTGATTTATACTTTAAATGCATTGCTGAATTTTCTTACTAACAAACATTAAAATCTTTAAAATTAAACAGAAGAATAGTAAATCAGTCAGCTGGCAAGAGGTTAGCTTTTAGATGTGGTTTGAATGCAGGGCCTTGTAATTCTTGTCTTTATTTATTTATTTATTTATTTTGGATTTTCGAACTGGGTTTCTTTGTGGCTTTGGACCATGTACTGGAACTCACTCTATAGACCAGGCTGGTTTCGAAATCACACAGACCTGACTGCCTGTGCTTCTCAAGTGCTGGGATTAAAAGCGTGCACCACCATCTATCTGCCTAGAGAAGGCATTAGTGGGAACAAGTTAGCAGAGACAAAGGAAGGCTATTGAAAGTGGGAGTCTGGGAGCTGATTAGTAAATGAACCCTGCAGAGTAAACAAGAAGCAGTAACTCTATGCTCTGATCTAAATGCCTTGAGGGGTGTTATTATCACATCATTACATTACAGCACAGGAGAGTGTGACATTGTGTCATAAGAATTCATACTGCTGTGGAACAGTTTCCAACTGTAAAACATTGAATCCTTAAGGCTTTTCCTTTTTCTTTCCTGTTCTGGTTCTCTTCTAGCCAAGGCTGACCTTGTATTTGCTGTGTAGTCTAGGGTGGTCTTGAATGCCTATCTTCCTGTCTCTACTCCATAAGTGCTGAGATTACAGGAGAAGCACCTCCAAGCCCAAAATTGAGTTAAATTTACCAAATTAAGGAAACATTTGGTAAGCGACTTATGTGCTTATTTTGAATTACCATTTGGTCTGACTATTTTTTGCTTTGTTTTATTGTCATAAGATCAACAATTTGACTCCTTATTACATGTAAGTCAAGGCATCATAGTTATTGCTAGATGTAAGCTCCAAATATTCCAAATGGTTTTCCAGTAGTGTTTCATTAATAGAAGTCAAATGTGCTCATCTATTTTTGTTTTATAGAAATGTAAATTAACCTAGGTTCTTGTAATTTTATCTGATCCCAGATCTATTTTCCCATGAAACCTAGTTTTTACTTAGTTAAGTGTTGTAAGAAGGCTGCTTGGCCACTTGTTCATTTCCTGGCTGCCCAGACTCCTGAAATAACCACACAGAAATTGTATTAATTAAGTTACTGCTTGGTCCATTAGCTCTAGCTTCTTATTGGCTAACTCTTACCTCTTAATTTAAACCATTTATAGTAAACTGTGCATTACCACGAGGCTGTGGCTTACCGGGTAAAGTTCTAGTGTCTGTCTCCAGTAGAGAGAAGTCTCCAGCTTCTCCCTGGCTTTTCCTGCTTAGCTCTGTTCTACCCTATCACAGGCCCAAAACAGCTTCTTTATCAAACAATGGTATTCACAACATACAGAGGGCAATCTCACATCAGTTGAGTGAATAAGCAAATTAATACATTAAAACAACAATATATTTCTGAATTTTGCAAGTCTGTGATTTGTTAAGAGACTGCTCTTAGTTCACAGCACTTATGGCTATTATATGTTCATAAATTATTAGAGAAATTATCAATAAAAATACATGTTGAACTTTTAAAGTAGTTTTGTAGGTCTGCTTCTACCTTGAATGATACAAATATGATATCACTTTCCTTTTGACTCAAATTAGCCTGATAAAATTTTGCCCATTTTCTTGTGCATATGATCAATAGTCAGTTTTTCTTTGAATGCATCTCTCATTCAGAATATAGTTATAATTAGCTACTAAGTAAGAAGAAATCTTATGGTTAATAAAATGCACATGTATAGGTATTAATTAAAAGTTTGTACTTAGTTCCCTTATATTATTTTGTTATTTTAATATAAACATTTGCTTTTAAAGAGTAAACCTAAGGAAACATTTACTTGTTGAATAGAATTAAATTATATCTTTGTCTTAACTATTAATAAAATATCTGATCATTTATATTTTTGTTAAGCTTGTAAATATTACCTCAATGTTACATGATTTTATCCTAAAAATGCATTCAAATATATCCTTATGTTATGTTATATATTTTGACATCATATTGAGTATTTATATGCCCTGCTAGTTTTGACAGTATCTCTTGGTTTTCTGTTATGATGAACATGTTCTTCTCACATCCATCCTGCCTCTCCCTCTCTTTTTTTTTCCTTCTTCATTCAAGTTATCAAACAAAGGCTATTGTTTATTATTTTCTTAAGTAAACTTGTTTCTATTTGTCAATTTACCTGTTTAGAATGTGAAGCATGTTTACCATATATTATCTAAGATAGTTAATGATTAATTCAACTTATGAAATTCTTGTCTCCATTCTGTTCTTTTGCTCTTTTTCAACCCCCTCAACTTTTTTATATATTGTTTGCTTTATGCAGTGTTACTTATCTGACTTTAAATTGTCTTATCTATCGATGCAAGCTACTGGAACTTCAATTCACATGTTTTTCATCTAATTTCCTTGATTTAAAGCATCAGTGCTGATTTCAAAGAACGGGAAGGTAAAATAGGTAGGCTTAGTTCTTGTTGTCCTGAAAATAGTCTCCAATTACTTCTAAGCACCGACTGCTTAACTGGGAAAAGTTTCCCATAGGCTTATGCACCCATGTTTGCAGTTATTGGTGCTGCTTGAGGAGGGTGTGGAACAGGTAAACTGTTCTTGGTGGAAAGCTCCGTAGCGTGATGGGCTTGCACAGTTTAAATCTTCACACACTTCTTCCTATCTCGTTCCGCTATCTTCCTGCTCCTATTGCAATGCCTTCCCCACTATTAAGCATTATCCCTCTGACACAAATATATAAGCATATATTTATACTCTCTTAATTTGCTTTCAGTCATGATATTTTATTGCAACAACACAAGAGTACTGAAATAAACAGAATGTTTTCTACAGTCTAATTTGTTGACATTTAAATGTTCAGTTAAGTTCTTTTACCTGATAGTCCTCTTTTGTAACAGCCTTATTCTTGAACGTTTCCAGATTCATTCAGGTGCCAGTATTAGATTCTATTTCATCAGCATTGTGTCACCATTTGAATTTCTACACTCTCTTTGTTTATCAGTGGATGGGTGCTTTGAATGCTTATGCTTATTTAGTATCATTAATAATACTATGAACATTGTGTTCAAATCTTGCTGTAGTTACAGCAAGAGGATGAGCAAGAATAGTTTCAATAATTTTGAATATATAACGAGGCATGTACTTGCTAGGAAGTACGATGATTGCATTTCAAATTTTTGAAGAGCTGACAAATTTTTCACAAATGGGCATTTCATTTGCTGCCTGTTAGCAAGGAACAAAGATTTACATGGTCTCCCAAGCTTTTTATTCATGTTTTCAAATATTTTTAAGTTTATAATATAATTACAATATTTCTCCCTTCTTTTTCCTTTCTTGAAACTATCCCATGTACCCCTTTGCTCCCTTTCAAATTCAAGGCCTCTATTTATTGTTTTTTCACACATATACAACACACACATACATATACATGTATTTTGATATATGTTCATAGATATGTGTGTAAATCAAATATACATATGTACTTACACACATATACACATACACACATATATAAATATATACATATATACATGCATATTGTGTGTGTAAATATACCTGCTCAATCCATATATTACTTTTATGTATATGGTTTAGAGTTGATCATTTGGTATCAGGTTTCTTTCCCCTTGGGAAAGCTGTTACTACTGCTTCCACATTCTTTAGTTGACTGTTGTTCTTTGTCTAGGGCTGAGGATTAATGAGTTTTCCCCTTCCACATTTCTTTATCTGTTGATGATGTTCTTATTCAGGTCATGTTAGACAGCCATGCGGTAGGACATTGTGGTTACTTTCTGGAATCTGCACCTGCTGAACTTTGTACTACTTGAATTGGCTTTACTCTAATTGCATAGGAAGTAATACCTCGCTGTTGTTTTGTATGTGTTTCCCTTATGACCGCTGATAACTATTGTTTACTGATCATTGCTGTATTGGCTTTGAAAATCATTTCTATTTCAATACTCTTCCTATTGTATATTGTATTATTAGTTTTACTAATTCTTATTGTGTTATTTGATTTCTTTGAATACACATATGTAAACTGAAAAGTCTCCTGTCCCTATCTAATGTCCATTCCTTGGACGTCCAGAAACTTTATTTCCTAGGACAAGTTTAAGTTTACAGAAAAACTAATTAGGAAGTTCTGATTTTCTTCTCTCAATCCAAAGGATACTCATATTATCAATATAATATCTGGCTTTAATGTGGCATATTTGAGACCTCTTAGGTCATGTATCGATGTTACTAGTGACGGAATCTCATTGTTTATGCTGATTCTCATTGTGTTGCATAGTTCTATAATTTTAATAAATGCATTATTAATGCTCTTATAACTATGTACAACAATATATATACACTATATACAACAGGATATGTGTTGGTCAAGCATGAGAAGAAAGTAGCTTTCAGGATGTGATTGGCAATAAAGGTCTTGTTTAAGTCATGAAGATCAGTGGCACTTGAGAAAGGAGCGTCAGTATATTGTTAGCAAATCATTAATGTTATCTTGTATGAAGGATTTAGTCAAACAGTTTAAACACGTCAACAAGGTTTAAGATTGTATGAAATCTCAAAGAATTAATGCCAGCATTATATCTTTTTAAAAAAGATTGGCTATTTATTTTTGTTTAATTAATCAATTAGTTAATTTTCTCAGTCAGATCATATTTCCCTTCCCTCCCTTCTCACCTTTCAGTCCCTCCCCCAAATCCTCCATCTACTCCTCCTCCTTTCTGTTCATAAAAGACCTCCCATGTGTATGAGCCAGCCGTAGCATACCACGTTGCAGTCACACTAGAAGCCTCCACTCCTATTAATACTAGATGAGGTGAACCAGTAGGAGGAAAGGGTCTCAAATGGAGGTAACAGAGTCCGAAACAGCTCTTGCTCCCACTGTTAGGAATCCTAAGACAAGACCAAGCTATATAACTGTAACATAAGTGCAGAGTGCCTAGGTCAGTCGCAAGTAAGCTTACTGGTTGGCAGTTTAGTCTCTGTGAGTCCTTATGATCCCAAGTTAGTGGATTCTCTGGGTTTTCTTATGACCTCCTTAGCCCCTCTGACTCCCATAATCCTTTCTCCCCTTCTTCTCCAGGATTTTCCCAGGTCTACCTAATGCTTGACTATGGGTCTCTGAATCTGATGCCATCAGTTGCTGACTGAATCCTTTCTGATGACAACTGGGCTAGACAATGATATATGAACAAAGAAGGATATCATAAGGAATCGTCTTGTTGGTTTCTTTTGCCAGCCATGTTTGGTTCTATCCTAGGTCTCAGGACTCTCCAGCCTTCGGGTCCTGGCCCTTCAGGTTTTGTCAGGGGTGGGCTCACTCTGATGAAAGGGTTTCAAACTGGACCAGCCACTGCTTGGCCACTTCTATAATTTCTGCTCCATCTTTACTACAGCATATTTTGTAGGTAGGGCAAATTGTAGGTCAAAGGCTATACGGTGGGTTTGCTGTCCCAGTTTCTCCACTGGGTATGTCCCTCAGATTGATCTTTTCTATTCCCATCCATTTCAAGATGTCATTGTTTTAAACTATTCCTGGACATCTGCTCAACGGTCACTTTATCATACCACGAGACTGGCTATTTGTAATAATTTCTTCAAGACACAGAGTGTATGAGATTACCCTAGCTGTATGATTCCTGAAATGATTGAAAAGGAGTGGTGCCAGAGATGTTAGTGCTTTCTACTTTGCTTCTTGCATTCCTTCCTCTTACCCCACCACCGCTCTTGCTTGTTTAGCATCATCCCTCACAGACAACTACAGAACTAGAATCCAGGGCACAGAGAAATACACATTTCAGACCCTCCATGTCTTCAGAGTCATTTTCTTCTGCACTCAGTTACATTCCACCATTTGCTTATACCATAGTTCATTGACCCACTTACATATTGAAGGTCATCTCAAATGCTTGCAGTTTTGGCACTTAAATGGTAGCAAACCTCCGTGTGAAAGATGTTTATGTGAGAAAAGTGTTTTCATGTGCTTAAGTAATACAGTGAGCAAGATTTGTGGCTCTTGTGGTAAATATATTTAGTTCATAAAAATCTTCTAAACTTCCTTGCAAAGTAGCTCTGTCATCTTTGTTCCAACTAACAATATATTAGAACTGAATTGCTGCAGCTTCAGTTCTGCTGAGCATTTGCTGCCTAATGCTTTGATTTTAGATATATTAATAGGTCATAAATGCATACATAATTTATAGTGTCGAGTGTCGTGGCATTTGAACTGTATTTTATTAAATAAAGACTACCTGAAGATCTGAGAGTAAAACAGTCCCACTGGTCAGCCTTACAGACCAGGTTATGGTAACACACACCTTTAATCCTAGTAGCCACAATGACATGCACCTTTAATCTCAGTAGCTATAATGACACACACCTTTAATCCCAGTAGCCACACTAGTTGCCATAGAAACTGGGTGGTGCATGACTTTAATGATGGTGGTGCACACCTTAAAGAAGAATATAAGATGGAGCGAGACAGCTCTCAGACACAAAGTCTCCTTCTATGATTCCAGGAGGCAGCATTGCCATTTCGGACTGAGGTGGAGGTAAGAGCTCTGGCTGGCTGTTTTGCTTTCAGGTCTTCAAGTTGAACCCCAATTTCTGACCCTATTTTTTTTCTTTATTTTCATGCTCCAGTCGAGTGCTTTTTTTCATGTATTATCTGCAATCTGTACATCTTCTGTGATGTGTCAGGTCCTGTGTTCTGTCCCCGTTATAATGGCAAAAAGCATCGTGCCTGGTTCTGCACACAGTACTCTATGTGGCTGCAGCACTTTACACTCTCAGAAATATATCAGCCCTTTACAAAGCTTCCCGTGGGTGTCTTAATCCCTAGGTATTCATTTAAAGCGCTTCACTTTGGCACCTTGTTCGCTCCAGCTGTTATTAGCACCTCAGATTCAATGCTACAACAATTAGAGCTGATTGGCTTTTACAGATTTATCGAAGAGAAGGTTGTTTGCATAGAGAACAGTCTAATTCCACTCAAACCACAGCAATTCGATTCCTCCTGCAAAAGAGAGTGTTTTCAGAAAACTACCTTGGTCAGACACTGACTGGTATCTGCTGGCAGTCCGTTGGTGTTATTTTAAATACCTTTATCTTCCACAGTCTGACAGGTTACTTACTTTTCACCACCACTACCGTTTAATTTTGAGTATTCTGTAAAACTTGATGAGATTGGGTTCATTTAAGACACCACAAGACATATGCTTCAAACAATTTTCTCCCGCAGGTTGACTTTAGGGCATGACAAATCTAGTTATTTTTAAGTTTACTGACATAGTTGAGAAACAACTGTCATTGATTTTTATGGAAGAGCTGATTTCGAATCGTCTTTACTCTACATACCAGAAGTTACTCTGCATTCCTTTTCACAGAATAAAGGATTCTTAGAAAAACAAAACCAAAACAAACCAATGAAAAACTCTTCCCGTACATGTTCTCTGCCCTTTGCCACAGTTGTCTGAAGTTCTTGCTCCCCACGAGGAACACATGAGAGTCTGTTTCTCTTCTGTGGTTTCTTGCTGTTTGTCTTCTTACATAGCTAGAAGTTTGTTAAATACGCATTAACTATAGAAAATTATAAAGTAACCATGTTTTATATTTTTCTTATTTGCAAATTTTGTAATTTTTTTGTTCTAGAAAAATATATTTGTGAGGTTAGGAGTTGAAATCTGGTTTTGTATTTATTGGATCAGTGTTCACTTCTTATTTTTTTTTTTTTTTTTGGCCTTTCTTCATCTTATAACAGTGTGTAGGTAATGTATTGTCTGCCTGAGAGTGTTTCTGAGACCTTTTTAGGTGTGGCTACTGGAAATCCATGTTTGAACAGGCATTGGCAGCTGACACTAAGGAATGGGAATCAAGTAGGAGGCCCTAAGAACCCACAGAAAGAAGGAAAACTAGGTCTACAAGGAGAATCTGTGGAATTCCCAGGCAATGGAAGTAGAGAGGAAAGATTGTCCTCCCTGGGAGGTGGTTTGCTACAGGGTTGAGGATGAGACTCCCAGGCTGGCATGGCAGTGAATTTCCTGGTAGTCAGTGTTTTTAGATGTTGTTATCTTAGACAAAGTATAGGGTGAAGGAGGAAGGCTGTAAGAGAAGATGTAAGGAATGCCCTGGGAATTGGGACAGAGAGAAATGTGAGACTCTCCAGGAGGTCAGCCACAGTGCTGGGATAAAAATGGAAAGTTTGAGTTGGAGGCCAGGAAAGAGAAAGATTAGTAGTTTGAAAGAATCATTTTAAATAATCAAGTGTGTGTGTGTGTGTGTTTGTGTGCATGAGTCTGTGTTTGTTTCTGGGTCTGTTTCTGTGTGCCTGCGCAGTTTTCTAAAAATTTTACAAAAACTTATTAGACAATCCAGGCTGACTCATAACAAGTCTTTCTCTGTACTGCCTGTCCTCAGAGAATTATTAATTATGAAAACTCGACCTTAGCATAGCCTTGTCTCTAACTAGTTCTCATAACTTATATTAACCCATTTTTATTACTCTAATTCCACATGGTTTGTGGCTTTTACTCTCTTCCTTCATGTCCTGCTTCCTTTCCATCTCCTCTGGTGTCTCTCCGGGGCCTAGCTTTCTCTTGTCTTCTTTTTTCTCTGCTGTCTAACCTCTTCCTGCCTAGCTATTGACCATCCAGCTCTTTATTAAACCAATTTGAAGGCCCTTGGCAAAGATACAACTTCACAGCGTACAAACGGTATAACACTGGTCTATAACTCCTTATATATCCAAAGCAAAAGTTGTGTTAAGTTTTTAAAATGTAGGTTTAAGCTGACATTAAAAACATCTAATAATACACATGTAATTTTGACCAACTAGTCTCAACTGTAGTCAGGATAGGTTATCTATTAAGTATGTATTTTTTTTTAGGGTTTTATGGTTCTATAATATCATTGCTGGCAGCTGAAGACTGAACAGACCTTATTGTTTAAATACTTTATTTTGATGAATTAAGTTCATCAACATCTGAATGTTAATTGCTATTAATCTCTATAAGTCCAAATTTTCCATGAACATCTATTTTTTTATTGTTGTAACTTATTTGTAGAATGTGAGCAGTATATACTGCATGAAGGCACAAGATTCTTTCTGATGATTTCAATTAATGTCCTAGGCAATGATTAAGGTTTATAGTAACCACATGTGAGTATTCTAAGATAGTATTAATAATTACAACAAATAGAATTTCTTGATCACATACCATTTGTAAGTTCTTTTATACAAAACTTTATAATGGATTCAGGAGTTTTATTTCTACTATTATGTAAAATATGAACATACATATGTGTATGACATGCCAAAATAAACTAGTAGTAACTAAAAAGGTTTTCCAAATCATTCCTCAATCTGTATGGGAATTTCCTACCACTGGGTAATTGGAATAAGAGTTGTCATCATAAACATCTATTTTAACCCACTACTTTTTGACATCAAATTGTTAAAATATTCTGGCCAACATAAAGTACAAAGCAAATAGAATATAAAGAAATGTTTTTCACACATCACTGAAAGTCCAATGGAAAGATAAGCTTCGGGGTTGGATAAATGAAAAGAAATTTGTTTTGGTTCATTTCTTTATGGTTCATCTGCCTAGTAGACAAGAAAGCATCTCATATTCCTGGACAATTGTGTTCAAACAGCAGAAAAAACATACAGTCTTTGCCTGGAGTGATACCAAGATAATAAAATAACAAGGACCTTTTGAACCTACTGTTTCACTTCATCAGTGAATGTCTATCACAAGACAATGCTGGGAAATCAACTGTTGATTTAGTTCCATGACCATGAAGATATGATCAACTTAGGTGAGTGACAGCATGCACCATCTTACAACTTACTCAAACTTAACAGAAAGAGAGGGGTGATACTTTATGAAACCATGAACTTTGTTTACATTTTAATATTTATCATAAATACTGAGATATAAAAATTAATTGTAATTTCTATAATATGTGCAAATTACATGATTATGACTCACTATTTTGTAGGAAACTGTCACCCATGAGACACAACATGTCCATTGCAAAAACTTGTGACCATTCAATTTCATCTTGTTAATTAACCAAATAGTTTATGTGTAATAGTGACTGATTATTAATATTCCTAAAGGCAATTCCACCTCTGCAAATATTGGCTGTACTATGCTACATGTGACAAAATG